>NC_089506.1:206484882-206789882 GCF_036850995.1 Saccopteryx leptura | reverse complement strand
CCTGATTTATTACAACACCCTTGTGCCTGGTGTTCTCGCTTGACCCTGCACCTTCTGCAATCTCTTCTCTACACATCAGCCCGAGTCAGTGTTTAATTTTAAACATCATCTATAAAGACAGAGAGTGGATTTGTGGCCGCGGAAGCTGGAAGGGAGTGAGGAAAGGAGGAATAATTGCCAATCAGCATGAAGTTTCTTGTTAGGAGGATAAAAACACTCTAAAGATGATGGTGGTGATGGTGAACAGACAGTCTCTCTGCCTGGAATCTTCTCCCCCGGACCCCTGCCCCCACCACAGGTCTGTGCTTGAATATGGAGCTCTTCCCGACCACCCTGTTTAAAGCGTGCACTCCTCCCTGCCAGTTCCTCTCCCCTGCTCTGTCTTCTCTAGTATCTGTAGCACTCTGACCTGCTTTATATCCTGGCTGTGTGTGCTTTTCCTTTATTATCTGCCCTTCCCCCTTCTCCCCATCCTTCTCGCAGTACCCCAGGAGGACGCAAACTTCAGGGATGCAGGAATATGTGTTAATTTTGATTATGGCTGCACCCCAGATGGGCCCTGGCACATAGCAGGCCCCCCACAAATATTTGCCAAATGCAAAGGGTGTGTAATATTTAAGTGCTCAGGGCCTGGCATGCACAAAGAGATAATCAATGTTCACATTTCTTTCTTTTTTTTTTTTTTAAATCATGATTTATTTCAAATAAGCTACTTAATTGTCAAATTGTCTGTCTGCAGTGACTCTGAGTTTGAGTCAAATATTTCCCCAGGGAGTCCTTGCTTGCACACACATGTGGACTAGACTCCCACGACGCCCGCGGATACCAGATTTCAGGCCCCGGCTCTTCCCTGCTGGGCACAGAGCTGTGACATTTATATTGATAAATCTTGGGGCTCTTAATCCCCTGCTGATCCTCAGAGACAAGACGATTTGCTGCTGCACACATTTCCCCACTCTGGAGAAAGGAACGAAGAGACACCCAGGCATCGCCCAGAGGTTGTGATGTCACCTCTAGCAGGTGGAGGAGGGAGAAGCTGAGACTCAGCTCTGCGAGCTGGCTTGCCTCGTGTCACTTTCCGGGAGAGGGCCATCATCGCTGGAACATGCGTCTTGGGGTCCTGGTTCTCACACTGCTCTCCTGAGTGTCTGGGGCAGATTGGGTTGTCTGGAGGCCTTTTCCTTCTATTGAGCTGAAGTTTGTAAATCCTTTGTGTAAATCTTGCACACTCCTTACCACTCCACTGCATGGCCCTCCATGCCACCTTTTAGAGAGAATGTTCTGCTAGAGCGATTCCCACAGAACGAGGCCCAGAAGCCCCCAGGAGCATGCAGGTGTGTGACTTTGGAGCATTAAGAGAATTCATCCGGATCCCTTCACAACCAGTCACCATTTAACAGAGCCCACGTGGCTGTGACGGCTTCTGGGGGTAATGCTGGTCTGTGGCACGCCTGGTGAAGGAGTGTGGGTGCTCCTGAAAGATGGACACGGTACCTTCAAGATCCCCCCATGAAAAACCAATAGCAGTTTCAGGAAACTTTGAGAATAAGTAGATGGACCCCAAATGGTGGCTGCAGGAATCAGCGCTTGAAAATTTACCATTTATGGGAAGACCTGAGCCATGTGTCATTGTCCTTAGGCGACTGCACGTGTCAGGACATTAATCAGCCTGGGAAGCTGCAAAGGGAAGATCAGACTGGACCGTAGAAAATGCATTTGCTTGCTGGTGGCCGGCTCGTATTAAAGAACAAACCACTTGAAACGGGAGGCGGGAGCGGCACTGGGGCGGACACGGCCCTTCAGACAGATAGTATTGTTTGCCTGCAAATTGCCCAACAGCAGTTCTTGATAGGAAGGGAGTAAGTTCATTTACCTTTAGATCGGTTCAGCGACATATACTGAGTGCTGATGTGGGGCAGGGGTGCAGCATTTAAGAATTCCTTGCTCTCTGGAGATTCACAGGCCATGATGATGTAAACACCTCCTTAGAGAACACTTGCCAATACCAAGGGGGTAGAAATCAGACAGCAGACTTACATGTTACAGGACTATGTAGTTGTGTGTGTGCATGTGTGTATGTGTGTGTGTGTGCATGTGTATATGTGTGTTTGCACATATAGAGGGCATGCCCAGAAGAATGTATAAATATGACAACAGTTTTAGCTACCCCTTGCTTTGTTGTTTTTTTCTTTGCTTTTTTTCTTTAAACTTCATTATGGTATCATCCAAATACCATGGAATGTACCCATTTAAGTGTATCATTCTATAGCTATTAGTATATTTGCAGAGTTGTGCAGCCATCACTACCATTTTATCTGAAATCATTTCCATCACCCCAGAAAGAAACCTTGGGCCCCTTTGCCATCACTCCTCATGTCTCCCCTCAGTCTGAGACAACCACTAATCTGTTTTCTGCCTCTATTAATTCCCCTATTCTGCACATTTTATATAATGAAATCATAAAGTACTGTATGTGGCTTTTTGTGTCTGGTTTCTTTCACTTAGCATAATGGTTTTGCGGCTCATCCATTAGATACACTCAGAAGCAATATTTCCAGCATCAATACAGACTATAAGTTTGTCCTTTTCTTCAATTGGAGGCGCAATTAGCTGGCCTAAATCTCATGCAGGCAAAGACTTCCCATTTGTGGCATGCTCACTCATTTCTATCTCAGTTGAGATTGAATCCCTTATAGCATGAATTTTAGTGCTTTGACTTTCCTGTTTTCAGTCACTTTTTCTAAACCAAGAAGAGTAACATGGAATGAAATAGCCCAATAATCATCTCAATAGACACAGTGATGGCGCAGAGCTGCCAGTTGGTAAACAGCGCTGCCTTAAACTTGTCAATCGATGTGCGAGAGGTGACATGTGGCATACAAATCTGACTTGGGGACATCAATGCACCATTTATGAAAGTGCAGCTTGTTTGAAACTTGAGTGTGTGAATGTTAGAGGTGACCTGCGAATATCATCATCATCATCATCATCATCATCATCATCATCATCACCACAGTAAGCAACTCCCTTTTCCTGCCCCTGCTGTGTGTCAGATGCTGTGCCGTGTGCTTCACATGCCACCATTGGGGACTTATCTTATTTTTATTATTATTATTTCTACTTTGCAAGTGAAGAAAATGCGGCTCAGAAAATTGAAAGAAACATGCCTAAGATCATATGGTGAGGAAGGGCCCGAATCAGCTTTTGAATGCAAGGGCTCTCCGTCAACTCCAAAGCCTGCTCAAGTAATTACTTTCTATATAGATGCAAAGAAAGAAAGTGAGTCCCGATGGGTCGGTGCAGAAGCAACTCTCTGGGCAGTGGGAAAAGAGGGGGCAGCATCAAGGAAACAGCTGGTTTGGAATTTGGCTTTTGAAGGATGACTAGTATATTAGGGTTCTCCAGCGAAACAGTACCAGGAGGATCTATGAGATATAATTACATTATGTAAATGTATGCTATTATAATATATAAATTACATAAAGATGATTTATTATGAGGAATTGGCTCATGTGACTGTGAAGGCTGAGGAGTCCCCCAATCTGCCATCTGCAAGCTGGAGACCCAGAGAAGCTGGTGCTTTAACTCAGCCCAGGTTCAAAGGCCTGAGAAGCCGGGGAGCTGATGGTGTACATCCCAGTCTGAGGGCAGGAGAGGATGAGATGAGATGTCCCAGCTCAAACAGCGAAGCAGTGAAAGGGGGCAAATTCCTGCTTTCTCTGCCATTTTCTCTATTCATGGCTCTCCCTGGATTGGATGAGGCCTTCCCACAGTGGGGAGGACAAGCTATTGTCCTGAGTCACTGCTTCAGATGCCAGTTTTCATTCAGATACACCCTCACAGACACATCCAAAAATTATATTTAATCTAGTCACCCTGTGGACAGTCAAGTTGACATATGGAATTAGCCATCACCACTAGGAATCGATGAGTGGGCAGGTAAGGCAGGGAAAAGCATTCCGAGTAGAGGGAACAGCCAAAGCGCATTTGTGAGCCAGCGAGTATGAGTTTGGATGCAGGGGTCTCCAAACTTTTTACACAGGGGGCCAGTTCACTGTCCCTCAGACCATTGGAGGGCTGCCAAATACAGTGGTCCTCTCACTGACCACCAATGAAAGAGGTGCCCCTTCCAGAAGTGCAGTGGGGGCTGGATAAATGGCCTCAGGGGGCCGCATTGTGGCTCGCGGGCCATAGTTTGGGGACGCCTGGTACTACAGGATGGTCAGGGTTGCTTGGGAATAAAGGCTGGGAGGAGTCTGGGAAATGAAGCTGGGGAGGTTGGAGCAGGTCATGGATGTGATCAGATCCTGCTGAGGAGGTTGCCTTTAATATGAAGGCAATAGGGAGCTATTGAAGAATTTAAAGCGCAGGTGTGATGTGAACTGATCTGAGATGAGATGAGGATGATGGTGGGGATAATGGTGGACTGGGTCAAGGGTTACTATTCCTAGTCGCAGATGTGGGTCTCAGAAAAACCCCCAGAGCTTCTGCCCAAGGTCTTCTTTCCTCTACTCAGCAGACAGCCACAATTTGGGGTGCAAAGACTTACCAGGAGGATTGCAGTTTTCTAGAATCCTGGGCTGGTGAATGTCAGCCCGGGCAGAACTTGACAGGGGGCTACGATCGGTCCATCATACTGCCTGACCAAGCGGTCAGTGACACTAAATTGTCATTTCCTTCGCTGGCAAGGCTTTCTTGGTACAAAAAAAAGTATGTGTGGTTTCTTTTATTACAAGGGCATTTAGAGGCCCTGAGTTGAAAAGGCAGGAATACTGACATGTGACAGTCCTGTCCTTGTAAAAGTTAAGGACAGGAAAAAAAGTTTGTCCCAATCACTTTATAGTTGGTTTTGTTGATGAAGAGGAAAAAGTAATCAATATTTTTGCCTTCTAGGATTTCTGTCTTTTGTCAACAACGATTCTAAGGTATATGTCCTAGTACGTGTGGGCTGTAAGATAACCCCTGATCTCAGTGTTCCACTGAGTGAATTACCAGAATGCTTCCCATACACAACATGGCCTCAGACAAGTCACAGAACTTCTCCAGGCCTCAGTTGCTTTGTCTGTGAAATGGAACCACCGCCATGACCACCTAACTCTTGGAAGTGTTGTGAGGATTGAATGAGTTAATATTTGTAGAGCATTTAGAACAGTTCCTTGAACGTAATAAGACTAGGAGGACTCGTTCAATTAAAAATAAATAGATTTGGAACCACAGGGAGGTCATGCTATGGAGAGTGAGTTAAATACCCGGCTGAGTGACCTCGGGCCAATTGCTCATTCTCTCCGAGTCTCATCTTCATCACCTGTGACAGGAGGAGGCTGAACAGGGTCATCTTTGGATCTCTCAGCTCAGCATTTCTTCTCCCTCTGTCCAGGGACAGAGAGAAGGCTCGTTTATATGCCGTGTGAGCCAGTGATGAAACAGAGGCGGAGAGAGGTCGCGCAGTTTGCCGGAGGACGGGGATGGCAGCCAGACCTTGATGAGCGCTTCTCGGCCCAGTTTGCCCTTGAGAAGCATCTTGGAGAAACAAAGACGCCGCTGCCTAGGCCGTAACCCAGAACCGCTGGCACGGAAACTCTGGGTGTGGGGTGCAGGGTCAATACTTGGTTCTGCCGAGATTTGTGAGGATGGAGGATGCTGATCTACATACCCGGAGGATACTCTAACCAACCAAGCTGTCTGGCCAGGGCTGAGAATGCCGATCTTCAGCGAGTGTCCCAGCTGGAACTGCCTAGGAGCTGGGTTTCCCTGCAAGTGACGGCCACCCACTGGGTCACATTGTACACCATAGCTAGTTTTATGTTCTCGAGAAGTGCCAGCAGGGGTCACTCATTTTACAAATAAGGCTCACTGCTCCAGGTCTAGAGGTATGGAGTGGTGGGACCAGGTCCCTCTGACCCTAAAGCCACTTAAGTAGCTTCCTGTCCCCTCTCACCATCTTAGAGGAGGAAGCAGAGCAAACAGCACCCTTGACCTGCAGGTGGCTCAGGTTGTATTGGATGTTTGCTTCTAATACCGGCAAACTAATACCGACTCCCAATACCTGCTGCTACTCAGGCATTGGGAGTGGGTTGTTCCTAGTTTGGGTTAATTTAACCCCTAGGTCAGCATGGCCCCTGGACTACTGGCATCAGTATCACCTGGGCATTTGTCAGAGTTGCGATGGGCACCACCCGAGACTCAGAAACTCTGGGAGAGGGGCCCTGCAATCTGCATTTTATTTATTTATTTACTTCTTTCTTTCTTTCTTTCTTTCTTTCTTTCTTTCTTTCTTTCTTTCTTTCTTTTACAGAGACAGAGAGAGTCAGAGAGAGGGACAGATAGGGACAGACAGACAGGAACAGAGAGAGATGAGAAGCATCAGTCATCAGTTTTTCGTTGTGACACCTTAGCTGTTCATTGATTGTCTTCTCATATGTGCCTTGACCGCGGGCCTTCAGCAGACCGAGTAACCCCTTGCTCGAGCCAGCGACCCTGGGCTCAAGCTGGTGAGCCTTTTGCTCAAGCCAGATGAGCCCGCGCTCAAGCTGGCGACCTCGGGGTCTTGAACCTAGGTCCTCCGCATCCCAGTCCGGCGCTCTATCCACTGCACCACTGCCTGGTCAGGCCCCTGCAATCTGTATTTTAACAAGCCCCTCATCCCCTCTGGGGACACTGATGTTCCCTAAAGTTTAAGGACTGCTGCCCTAGACCAGTGCTTCACACTCTGGCTACAAATTACAATTAGCTGGGGAGCTTTCAAAACGTTCTTGTGCCCAGCCCAGCTGGGATCTCTGAGATGGGTGGGACCAGGCACCAGTCCGAAAAGAAACTTCCTCAGGTGATTTTAATGTGCTCAGTCAATTGGGCAAATCAGAAATGGCAACAATGTCTCCAGTTATTTTTGAATTTCAGATCAACAGTGAAAAATATTTTGTGAGTCTGATGCAATCTTTGGAACATTAATGATAATTTTTTTTTTTCAAATCTATGTGCAATCAATGCTGAGAACCATTGAACTTCGCATATGAAGACGCTGCAACCTCAGAGAGGCTGAGTCACAACAAAAATAAGACAGTGGTTGAATCTCACGTGTACAGCTCCATGAATTTTTACTTAGAAACACCCCCCAGATTGCTTGCTGCTCAAAGTGCGGTCCATGGACCAGCAGCAGGGATATCGCCTGGGAGATTGTTGGAAATGCAGACTTTCAAGTTTCACCCCAGACGGACCGAATTGGAATCCGCCTTTTAGTAAGGTCCCAGGTGATTTGTTAACATTAAATTGGAAAAAGTCTCTTTTTAGAACTGCTCTGTCCAAGATGTTAGCTGTGTGTCACACGTATCTATTTAAATTAAGATTAGTTAAAATAAAATAAATTTCAAAAGTCAGGTTCTCCATCACGCAAGCCATGTTATAAGTCCTCAATAACCACCCGTGGCCAGTGGCTTCCACCTTGCACAGCACCGATACAGAAAGTTCTATCGGACGGCGTTGTTTTTGAAGGCACCAACAGCATGTTCTTTGTGGACCACCAGGTGGGCATTGGAGCGCTGTTCAAGGACAAAGATAAAAGTGGTCGTAGGTCAGGGAGGCAAAAGAAACAGCTGCCCACCAGAAATGCCTGTGTCATCTGAAAAAGGTGGGGAAAAAATGCCCCAAAACCTTTTTCAAAGTTGGCCAAGTTCCAGGTCGGGCGTGCTGCCGCTTTGCTGGCAGAAAAGCTGCGACAATGTGGAGTGTGAGTGCATATGACAGCCACATTATTATCAGATAAATTCATTAGGATGGATGCCATCACAGTGAATACCAAATGACACGGTGGCGGCAGGACAGTCAATTAAAGTGTGACACAGACAGCGCTTACCTCGCTGGGATGCCTCCCTGTGCCTGTTTGAAGATGTCCTGGGGGCAGAGAGCTCATCTGAGGGGTGGTCACCAAAATGTCAGAGTGCCCTGTGAGAAGGGGTCCCTGGCCACCGAAATGTCAGAGTGCCCTGTGAGGAGGGGTGTCTGCAGCACAGAACCTGGCGGGGCTTGAGGACGTTTGGAAACATAGGGGCCTGGGGACTGTGAGTCCCAGCCTCTGGGTCTGTACCAGGAGGGCTGGGACTGTCCAGGGCAATTGTCACCCCTTGCACTTGCACAGAATTTATTGTTGCCAATGTTTTGCACATACATTTCTCTTACCTGATTGCCGGCTACCTATAGGGTTGTAGTGAGAGTTCATCAGAGAACAACCCTGACAGCCCAAAGTGGCTGGAGAAGTTCCCTCTGTTTCAATGTTCTTTTGGTCACACAGGTCAGCCTACCCGACGTGGGAGGGGGCAACACAAGAGCATGGCTATCAGGAGGCGAGAACCACTGGGGCCATCTTGGAGGCTGGCTACTTTTCCAGTTACATGAGGGGTGACAGCATTGGCCCTTTTTCTGCCAATGAGGAGACTGAGGCATGAGACTGAGTGACTCACCCAAGGACCATGCGGGGAGATGTTGGCAGTGTTGGGTGCCTTGCAGCCTTCTGAGGGGCTCTTTTTTTTTTTTTTTTCATTCAAAACCATTTTATTAGGATTTCTAAAGGTGTTACTGGAATAGTAGAGAACTCTGAATTCCCTGCAGGGAGTTCAGGGGAAATTTATACTCAGAGCAGAAAGCTAGGAGACCACCCGCCTCTTCCACCCAGAACCTATTGCTCAGGTAAAAACGTATTGTTAGTTCAGAGCGTGCCTGGTCTGTTGATTCATTTTAGTTCATTAAAGGCTGGTAGGTTTTTAGGATGTTCATGATTAAACTAGAGAAATTATGCATATCTACAAATAGATATAGATAGATATAGATAAATGAATGAATAAGGATGGGTAGATATATAGAGATGGATGGATGGATAGATAGATAGATAGATAGATAGATAGATAGATAGATAGATAGATAGATGATAGATGAAGGGGTCATGAATTGGGTACATAGTGGGTAGATGAATGGGCAGATGCTACCGTGTTTCTCCGAAAATAAGACAGTATCTTATATTAATTTTTGCTCCTAAAGATGCACTAGGTCTTATTTTCAGGGGAGGTCTTATATTTCTAAGCTAGAAAAAAATTACACTAGGTCTTATTTTCAGGGCATGTCTTATTTTGGGGGAAACAGGGTAGCATAAGATGACCAGCTTTCTTTGGGAGACACACCTCAGACCTTAGAGTCATCTTTGACCTCTCTTACCTAATAGATAATTCCGCATGAAGAGAATAAGAAGATGATAAACAATTACGAGCTTTAATCAGGAGTCTTTTCATTTATTTTGTCTGTCAGCTCTAATTTTAAACTCTGTTCAGAGTCCGGCAACCTCTCACCAGCTCCTTGGCCAACACCCTGGCCCCGGCCCACCATCGTCTCCCATCTGGGTTATCGCCCCCCTCGCCTCCCTTCTGCCCGTTCTCCTCAAGCTGCCCGAGGGTCCACATGACAACATGAGCAGATCAGGCTGCTCCTATGCTCAGACTCTTATTTTTGAATGGTTCAGCCAGCCCCTTGTTTTTTCTCTGACTCTGTCTCCTGCTGTCTTCCCTCTGATCCACTCTGATCCGCTGTTCCTCACACTCTCCTGACTCACTCCCACTCCAGCATCTTGGCTGATGTCCTTGTCTGATGTGTTCTTCCCCAGATATCTGTCCCACCTCCTTTACGAGACCTTCTCTGGCCACTCTAGCTAAATCCTCTATCCCCATCCGTGTGCTCATGGCGGCAAGCCCCGCCTTCTGGAGGACTGGTGAATGTAGGGTAAGTTCCCTCTAATTACCTGTTGAATAAATAAACAAATGAACAGTTAATAACAGTCAAGGCCTTTATTACTCATCATCTCATTTAATCCAGGAAAGTAGGTATGATTTATTACTAACCCCATTTTACAGCTGGGGAAACTGAGTCTGGAGAGATTAATTGGTTGGCTTAGCCCAGTGGTAGTCAACCTGGTTCCTACAGCCCACTAGTGGGTGTTCCAGCTTTCATGGTGGGCGGTAGCGGAGCAACCAAAGTATAAATAAAAAGATAGGTTTAACTATAGTAAGTTGCTTTATAAAGATTTATTCTGCCAAACTTAGCGAAAATCCGGCATAAAGTACTTGGTAAGTAATTATTATTATATGCTTTAACTTGCTGTAACTCTGTTTTATAAATTTTATAAAGTAAAGTTACTTCCCTACTTTATAAATCACCATTACTGTGAAACCAGTGGGCAGTTAGAAAATTTTACTACTAACAGAGATACAAAAGTGGGTGGTAGGTATAAAAAGGTTGACTACCCCTGGCCTAGCCCATGGCCACGCTGAGATTTGGACCCGAGCCTGTCTGTCTCCAAGGTCACTGTGCCATTTGCCCTTTACAACCTTGTCTGGCCCTCTGGGATGTGGACCTTCTGCCTTTAAACTGCTGGAATTCTGGAATGCCAACTTCAAATTCTGATTTTTCACCAAATGGTCTGAGTTGTCAGAGAGGTGAGTATAAGACAATAGGGAGTTCAGAAAACTAGTCTATTCGTTTTGCTTTTTCTCCTTTTATTACACTGCTTTTTGCAAGTCCCCTCACCAGGCTTCTAGTAATGGCATTCTTCCCAACCACGTCACTGCAGACACACTCGCAGGACCTTGCTGGCTGAGAACTGTTAGCCCCAGACACCACAGGACGCTCTGGAAGAGGACCAGCTCCCCTCAGTTCTGCTTAGAGGTGACAAAGACATTCAGAGTCTCTCTAGACAGTAGGTGTGACTAAAAATAACTGAGCTGCCATTTTCTTCACATTTAATTTTAAAGACAACACAATTGTCTTCCAGAAAGAGTTTCCAATCAAAGGGAACAGGCATTCGTAATTCTGCTGTGCACCTTAGCAGCCACATTGAATCATAAACATCTGCCAAGTTGTCAAAACCTTTCCCTGTGACAGGAATTGATAAAATTTGGTTAAAGAGTGAGAGGGAGAAAGACAGGAATATAAGACACCACACACACACACACACACACACACACACACACACACACACCCATAGAATCTGGAACTCACCTAAATCATGTGGGAGTCAGGACTGGTCTTATCTAACAGATAATTTCTCATGAAGAGAATAAGAAGATAATTAGTGAACAATTAATAGCTTTCACCATGAGTCAAGACCTTTCCATTCATTATCTCTAGTAATCTGGTAAGGTAGTTAGTATTTATTACTGTCCCCATTTTACAGATGGTAAGACTGAGTCCAGAGAGGTTAATTGGGTGAGCTAGGCTGTGGCCAAACTGAGAGGCCATGGTTGCACTTGGTGAGGAGGACCCCCTAGTCTGTAAACTTCTTTCATGAAGGAACTTCTGCTTTATTCTAGGTTCATTTTCTTGGGTTTGCTACCTGCTTCTTGACCCAGGGAGCTTTTATACAATGTTGATGCCTGGGCCTCACCTTCAGGGGTTTTGATTTAATTGGTGCAGATGGGGGCATTGGGATTTCGATGTGCAGTCAGAGTGAAACTCACTGGGTTAGGTCTTTGCTGACTTGGAAGCCTCTAGCAAGAAGTGATATATTTCCCCATGTATAAGATGCTCCCCTGTATGAGACACATCTTAATTTGGGGGTCCAAAATTTGAAAAAAAACGTATTACATAAAGTTATTGAACTTGAGTGTTATTCATCATAAAATTCATACAACTCCCCATCCATTAGCTTGTCCTCATCTGTGTCTGATGACAAATCACTGTCTTCATATATTGCCTTGTCCTTAGTTCCATCTATGGCATTTGAAATGCTACACTTCTTAAATGACCTGACAATGATCTCAATCTTGATATTATCCCAGGATATTTTCATCCAGGTACAAACTTCTCCTATAGTTGACTTCTTTACTCTTCCTGCTGGTGTCAAATTGTCCCCAGAAGACTTCATCCATTGGTTCCATTCATCTCTCATGGCAGCTTTGAAGGGTTTGTTAATGCTGACATCAAGTGGTTGGAGCTGGGATATCAAGCCTCCAGGTATGACAGCAAGTTTTGTTTTTTTGCTCTGCAGCAATCTTCTTTGTGTTTTTTGTTATGTGTGCCCTGCACTGATCAAATATCAATAGGGCAAGTTTACACAAGAGCCCACCTGGACTCCTTCTCCAAACTTTCTCAAACCAGATCTTTATCCCATCCTGATCCATCCAACCCTTGTGATGAACGTGGACAATCACTCCTCAAGTAATGTCTTCTTTTGGCATTGTTTTGCTTCTGAAAATCAGCATAGGAAGCAGCTTAATTCTGTTGGCACCAACAAGCTAGAACAACTGTATAATGGCTCTTTTCATGTCCACTTGTCTTCACAGTTACAGTTTTCACCCCCTCTTATCAACAGTTCTGTTACTTGGGACTTCAAATTGAAGGGGCACTTCACCCATATTTGCAATCTGTCCCCACTCAAACTGATGTGTCTTCCGACATTGAATGACAAAATGAAATTTTGAAATTTAAGGACCTTCTGCTCTTAGCTTTCAGGCATCTTTTGGGCAAGTCTGATGCATGTATGCATGCTTAGTCCATTTCATTTCATGAACCTGAAGCACCAATTGTGTCCTCCTTTGAAGTTAGTAACTTCTTTTTCATCAGCAATTCTTCTTGCCTCATGCTGAACCACCTTTGTGGACACAGAAGTTCCAATTGCCCTTTGCTTTTCAATCCACATCAATTTTCTCTCTAAATCAGGCCATTTTGCTGGCTTGCCTTTCATGACCTTCTTCTGTCATGGCGTTTTCAGTAGGGTTTCTTCTTCCCATAGCCAGTTTTGGATTGATTTCTCTTGGAGGAGGATCAAATTTACGTTCAAGTGTGAAACAATGAGCGCAAAGACAACAAGCACGAAAAAGCAGGAAATACAAGTAAAAAAATCTACAACCACTGCCTAAAATGCACCCAGTTTTTAGACCCCAAAATTTTCAGAAAAGGGTGCGTCTTTTTCATGGGAAAATACAGTAAATACTCTGTCAGCAACATGTGACTTAACTGAGAGCAGGAAGTAGTAAACTGAGAGCAACCGCGCGCTGAGCTGTGGTGTGGAATGCACTTCTCCGTGTGTCTTCTCCCAGAGCCCTGCTCGGATGTCCTTAAAAAATAACCATGGCCCCTGTGCCTTGGCATCACCCAGGAGTGAGGCTTGATGGACAGAAGAATGTTCTCCTCCTGCCTAAACATTTACTTTATGCTTTTCCAAGTTAGGCTAAAGGAGGCTAGAAAGGTGGAACAGAAGGTAAGGGACTCTCCAGGAAACCATGTTGGGATGGTAAGGAGAGAGTTCAAACAAAGACCCGGGGTCTGGGGTGGGCACCAAACCACATGGAAGAGAGGGAACAGAGAGTTGAGGTGGGGGGGGGCAAAGAGAGAGAAGGAAAAGTCTGCTGGGGAAGAGGCACCTGTTTTGGTTTTACTGCAGCCCCAGGTCCTGGGACAGTGCCTGGGAGAGAGTGGGTGCTGCGTAAATGTTTGTTCAGTGAATAATGGACACACTTAATAAACACACTTGTTCTTCAAGAGTTCGTCATGATGTCATAATTGGCCCCTAGGACTTTCTCTCTGGCTCCTTCTGGATGTCAGGATAAGGATGAAACAGAACTGAAATACATAGCTCTATGGCTGGAAGGCGCTAGAAAGAGTGGAAATAGAGCACCCCAGGGCCATCCCCAGGGGGCAGGAACAGGATGGAGCATTTAAGTCGCAGTGAGGTGAGGACTAATGCACAACTTAGCTTTGCTGTGGGAGGGCCTTCGGCATCGGACCAGCTTGTCCCAGAGGCTGCGAAGTGGAGGGCCACACAGAGAAGCTGGCCCATAGATATTTTGTTTGGGCCACCATTTTATTAATGTTATTTTAAATTCACTACCAACATTTAAAAATTGGGAAATTTCCTTGAGATATCTAGATTTCTGACTTCTCTTGAAAGTTCACCGGGCTAGACCTCCCACGGGTAAGAATGGGCTTGACCTCTGTCCAGGGGTCTTTGTCAATATTTACTTCCAACCTCGGCCCTGTAGGCATTTGGTTTGACATTTGTGTGTTACTTTTGCTGTTGTGTCTGGTTACCTCATTTTTTTTTTGCCAGGTACATTTATATTCTGGCCTCTTTTCCTCCCTGGACATGTTTCCTTCAGCCAGTGTGTTTCTCAGAATCTCCAGGAGAAGTTTTCATACCCAGCCCAGGTCGCATTTAATACCTCTCTCAGTCCAATGTGGCAAGCACTGCTGTTTTTTATTGCCCAACAAACATTCCCTCCTCTCCTTTATCTTTTTGCTAAGAAGGAAAAAAAAGCTCTAGGGAATGAATCACAATTGCTAACTTACCTGTAGAAATACCATTTCATTTTGCATGGAATTGGTTTAGGGATGGGCATGTGACTCAGTTATAGTCAACAACATCTAATAAGAAGGCTACTAGAATTTTTTTCTAACTTTATAAATATTTTCACCCTTATAAAAGAAAGATTCCCCTGCCCCATTTCTTGGAAAGCTGTTATGTGGAGATGTGATACTTGGAGTTGTGGCAGCCATCTTGTGACCATGAAGCAAGCCATCATTCTTACACTGAGAGTAAAAGAAGACGGGAGGAGCCAGGGATCCTTATCATAGCACTGATTAGCTGAAACAAATCTATGTCTCCTTATTATGGATTTCTAATTTTGCAAGCCACAAATGCACTTGGTTTAAGACATTGTTGGACTTTAAAAAAACATAAAGCCAAAACATTTCTAACTGACATACTTCTTATACCAGGTAGATTGTAAGCATCATGAAGGCAGAACTGCAAGGCTCATCACAGTGTCTAGCACATAGTTAATACTCTATAAATATTTGTTAAACGGATGAATTTATCTATTCCAAACACTTCAAACTATTTAAGTATGAAGAAGGCAAAAACACTGAATTTATGTGCTCTGTACAAGTATATAACACATTTAAATAAAATTCAGGTATTAATTTCAGAGTAGTAATGTGAGATGATATATTTGACCTCATTTTATAGGTCAGAGTTCTGGGGCTGAGAGGGGACAAATTACTTGCTGGTATTCCTAGTGATAGCAATAGCTGGGAAGTATTGGAGTTCGTATTTGAATCCAGGTGGTTTGAGTTTGAAATCTGTACCCTGCAGACACCGGCTCATACACTAACCTCTACTGCCTGCCAGCCTCTAGAGAGCAGCAAATGAAATAACTCCTGCTGGGTTTGCCTTGCAAAGTACAACAGATGACAGAACTATCCAGCAGAATTTGGTCCCCTTGAGCCTTGATTCACCAGATGCTGTTCTTGTGCCATTTGTGAGTAGAACCACAAAAACTGGCATCACGGATCCCGACAGTTAGGAGGGAACTTTGGCATCCCTCCTGTTTAGCCTCCAGCCTTTGAGCCCATGCTGTGGCAGCTTGAAGATGGACCTTGGAGTCTGATGGGCTTGATTTCAAATTCTAGCTCTGCTATGCACAAGCTGTGTGACCTTGGGCATTCAAAACCAGCCTTCTGAGCTTCGATTTCATCATCTACAAAAGGCAGGGTGGTTTAAATGAGATAAAATATGGGAAATGCTTTGCCCAATACCTAGCACAGAGAAGGCACTCAACAAACATTAGTTTCTGCCTCAGTTCTGAGGTCAACTTTTATATTTATAAAAGCTATTTCATTTTACATATAAGGCAGATGTGAAAGGGACATGGAAAATTCTATTGCAGATTTCATAACCCTTATTTCTAGGTCCTGTGCCAGAGAAGTAAACCTCAGTTCATACTATTGTAAAAGAGAAAGAGCACAGTAAAGCTGCGATCTCTATGACTTAATTAAAAGCGACAGAATACAGGTATCTTCCTATCTGCAGATGAATGACATTTAAATAGATACTAGTGTTCAGATATTTCATTCTGTGGTTAGGTAATATGCCCCAAACAGCATGTCTTAGTAATTACTGTATACTTTACTTAAATACCTTGTTTATTGATTGTCTTATAACCGGATGATACACATACATAATTTTATATTTATGGATAAGTGCTCTTTCCTGACAACTTGAACATCTAAATTAGGTAACGCAAAATCAGATAATTGTAGAGAAACATTTGTCATCTGGCATATGAGATCTCCAGGTAAATAGTATAATTATGTGTATCTGTTGGGAATCAATTGAAGGTGGGTGACCTGATATTTATCAGTTATCCTTCCATCATCTTCTCATTTTTAAAAGGGAAATTCAGATTTACCTAAAAGAATGGCTTTGAGCTTTGACAGCTCTTATGAAATGAAATGTCCTTGCCCTTGCTTTTATAACCTGGTGCAAAAAAAGTAAGTTTAACTGAAGTATCTATTTAGAAACAAACAAACAAACAAAGATAACCAAAAGAATGTCGAGCAAGTTTTTGCATCTCCCTTTGGCTGATAACAGATCTGGCCAATGAGATTAACATATGACTCAGGTCTGGCCAATCATTGAACTCTATTTCTCAGGCATCAGTAATTGACTGAATGGGTGGGCATGTGACCTTAACAGAGCCAATTAACATTCTTCCCTGGAACTGATGTATATGCTGGAGGAAAAACTCTTGCTTTTGGCTCAAAATATAAAGGAAGATGTAAGTTGTAGGTGCTGGCAATTATCTTTTCTCCTACTATGTAGAAAAGACTTGTCTGTAGTGGGAGATAGTAAAATGAAGCTATGGAGAGAAAAGGGAGGTAAGAAATTGATGGGGAAAGACCGGGGAGAGAGAGAGATGCTTTGGCAGTGCCGAGGCCCAATCTCATTGCCTGGGGGCTCATCCCCATAGCTCTTCTTTCAATTCCTTTCAAACCATTTCCAACCCATGTGAAACAATAATATCATATTCCCCTTAGACACCTACTGTTTGGAGGTCTGGAAGAAGAGGAGAGTCCAGAAAGGAGAAAGCAGCAGCACCTCTGTCAGGTAAGAAAATTAGTTATTTTGGATCACAGGTGAGGGAAACAGACAACATTCTGCAGGGCCTATGGGTGAAGAAGCCTCTGTAGAAGCCAGGTGATCAGACTAGCACTGTCCAACAGAAAAATAAGGCGATCCACCAATATAATTTTATGTAATTATACAATTATGTGATTTTATATAATAACATTTTTCCTAGTCATGGTTTGAATTTAGTGTTCTATTGCCGGCAACAAAAGGAATTGACTTCTCTGACAAATTTCCTTGTCCATTTTGAATGCAACCAGACACTCCCTCCCACACTGCTCTTGGGCCATGATCTGCTCTGAACCAGGCTATTCAGAAAGATCTTTGGGTGGCCTATGACAAAGCCACACAGAGTAGCTTCGTACTCATTTTCTGAGTGTCTCCGGCTCCTCCCCAGAATGAAGATGGAGGAGAGAATTGTGACATCTGGTCTAATTTTGGTAAGGCCATAGTTTTTCTTACAAGACTTGCTGGGCCTCATACATATTCCTGCCTGTTGATTCAGCAAGTCTAAGTCCTGGTCTCCATTATGAAAACAGCACAGGCTGGAACAAGGTTTATCCATAAAGATGCAGAACCAGGCTCTATCCCACTGGTCAGCTGGAAACAATCCAGGAGCCCACAATCTGGACAAAATGAAATTAATTATGAGCCCTTCACATATGGCATATAACTTATCCCATACAGGATTTGAAGTAATACCCTAAATATTTATGCTATAATACTGAATAAAAAAAGTAGGGCAGGGAAATTGTGAAAAATAGTTTGTGAATTATGTAATGAGCCATAAGTACAAAGATTAGAAGGGAATATGCTATTATTTGACTTTTACTAGGGTGATGGGATTGAGGGCATTTTTTTTTCTTCCTTCCTTACATTTTTCTTTGCCTTTCAAATTTTCTATAATGATGATGTATTGCTTTCATGATCAGAAAAACAAAATAAAACAAAGTATAATAAAGCAAAATAAATCTTGCCTTGACTATGCTCTGTAATCTTCTCTCTGGTTGAGCAAGGATGTTTGACTGCTTGCACTTCTAGCTGGTGCAGGGGGTCTGGGAAATCAATATCCTCTGTGATCTTTTGCTAAGCTCTTTGACATTTCCATTCCTAGGTCTTCTACTTGTGAGTAGAGATATGAATTCCATGTGATTACCATTCAGAGAGGCAAGGAAAATGAAAAGGACCACGAATGGGATATTGAGTATTAAGGGACTATGTAGTGATTTGGGGAGTTGCTTTGCTAGAGGTGGGGTGGGTGACTGCAGTTTCCACCTGAAGCACTTTGGGCTGAGCAGTGGGGGACATGTTTTCCTGGATGGATTCTAAGGAGGATGACAAAATATCCACGCATGTTGGTTTTGCAGAGAGGATATGAGTTTAGGACAGAAGGTTCCGTCGTGAGAAGGCGGGAGCTGCAGCACCCACCATACAACCATTCCCAGCAAGGTCAGGCGCTCACCCATTTATTCTCATTCAGTTAGCCAACATGTACTAAAATGTCTGTTCTGTGCCAAGGTCTATGCTTGGCATTGGGTTACAGTGGGTGAAACAGCCAACATTCTGCAGGGCCTATGGGTGAAGCAAGCCTCTGTAGAAACCAATTGATTATATTAGTGCTGTTCAACAGAGATATAAAGTGGGCCACAAATGTAATACTAAATTTTTAGTCATGTGATTAAAGTGAAAAGAAACAGATGAAATAAAGCATTTTTTTAGCTTAATATATCCAAAATATTATCATTTCTATATGTAACCAACATAAAAACACTGTCAGAGAGGTATCTTTCATTCTATTTTTAATAATTAAAAAAATAGATCCTGGCCGGTTGGCTCAGCTGTAGAGTGTCAGCCTGGCGTGTGGAAGTCCCTGGTTCGATTCCCAATCAGGGCACATAGGAGAAGCACCCATCTGCTTCTCCACCCTTCCCCCTCTCCTTTCTCTCTATCTCTCTCTTCCCCTCCCACAGCCAAGGCTCCGTTGGAGCAAAGTTGACCCGGGCGCTGAGGATGGCTCCATGGCCTCCACCTCAGGCGCTGAGGATGGCTCCGGTCACAGCGGAGCAGTGTCCCAGATGGGCAGAGCATCACCCCCTGGTGGGCATGCCAGGTGGATCCTGGTAGGGCGCATGTGGGAGTCTGTGTGTCTGCCTCCCCGCTTCTCACTTCAGAAAAAATTAAAAAAAAAAAAAAAAAGAAAAATAAAATAGACGTAATTTTTTAATGTAAATTTAAGTTCATAGCAATATGGTACAGAAATTTCCTGTGTATCTCCCGCCCCCCCCCCCCAAACACAGTGTCTCCCACCATCAATGTCCCCCATCAGGGTGGCACGTTTGTTACAGTGGATGAACCTACACTGGCACATCACTGTCACCCAGAGTTCATAGTTGGCATCAGGGTTCACTCTTGGTGTTTTACATTCTATTGGAAAACGTGTAAGGACACATTTCCACCATTGCAGTATCATACAGGGTAGTTCCTGCTTTAAAAATTCTCTGTGACCCTTTGGCCTTCATTGTTATTGACATTCTTTTCTCTTCTCCAACCTTCTGTTATGATAACATGACAGCCAGGAGAGTTAGAGGTCAGCCATCCCTGTTTTTCTCTTGCAGATTCTCCCAGAGGTGCTAGAAAGGAGAAGGGAGAATTAAGGGAATGTATTGGAGAAACTTGTGAGCATTTTAACCAGAATTTACTGGGGGAAAAAAAGGAAAGGAATGTGTTCCAGTAGAGGATGGAAACCTTTGAGGGGCTTTGAAGTTGGAATTTACTACCCCAACCCTATACTTCCTGGCTGTGTGACCTTGGGCAGATCACACCACCTCTCTGAGTTTCTGCTTTCTTCTGTGCTGAGAAGATGTACTAACACTGTGGTGGGTCAGGTTCCCCAGGGAAACAGACTCTGAGCTGGATTTGCATGCAGGTTTACTGGGGAGAATTCAAGGGCTCGGCTGGGCAGTAAAGGAAGCAGGACCAGGCAGAGCAGTTGAACTATTGTGACAAATCTAATTCCAGTGTCATTACCTACCTGGAGCTGACATGATTCTGCACAGTTGTCCCAACTGGAGGCGAGATGGTTGGGCCGGGCATTGTAGGCAGGCTACCCCCAAGGGGGAAATGTGTGACCTCATGGAAGGCAGTTCTCTTCCACACGGTGGGTGTAATTCTCAGGGGTGAACTTGGCTGAGAACTGTCAGCCAGCAATATTCCCAGGAGCTGCAGGAACGAGTGTCTCGGTCCTGAAGGAGGGACCCGGGCACACACTGCAGCATCCACTACAAGTATTATACCAACCTTCCAGGGTGATTAGGAGGTTTAGATGCCATACAGTGCGCCAAGTGATTGGCATAGAACATGACACATAGTAGTCTTTCAGCAAATGGTCTTTGATGATATTATTATGATCATGATAATTATTATGATTATTCTGTTTTCACAAATATTTGCGAAGAAGCTAGTGGGTAAAAGGAGGCAGCCAGTAACTTCCAAGCAGCCTTAAGGTCTGGGAAATTTCAAGGAAATAATAATCCTTGGAGAGTTCAGTGGCCTCCGCAAAGCCTCTAATCGCTGAGATGCTGACAGTATATTTGCGTCCAAAAAAAAGACGCCAAGTCTGCAGAGGAGCCTGCCGGCTGCGGAAGGCGAAAGCCAGAACGAAGCAGAGGTTTGAACAGAGCCATTTTGCATTTGAACCTTCCCAGGTTTAGGGTCCTCTGCAGCTGAGAGCACTCCAGAAAACTGGCCGGGATGTGCTCTTTTGTTATCCTGGTGGCGGTTTTATTCTGCTTTCTTACCGGACCGGGTGCTGCCTGGGACTTGGCTAATTATCTCCAGTTTGAACTCAGAGCAGAGGCACTGCGCTGAGCACTTTGCATTCACACAGGACACCTTGAGGCCCCTGCGGCAGGCTGGGCAAACTTGTCCCTCACTCTTGGCCCAGTGGGGGCAGCCTTTGATCCCTCCCCTGAAAAACTGCTGAGTCAGCAGGATGAGCAGCTGGAGCCTCAGGAGACAGACACACCAAAGCTTATTAGAGCCGCGAGCTATTTGCGCCCAAAGTGGTGGCTCTGCTCCTTCTCCTGGGAGTGCTGAGGGGCCCGGCCTGGAGAATGTGCTTGCTGTGGGTGGGGTGGGACGGCTTACTGTGAGCGCCTTGAAGACACACCTGGCAGGTTTAGTTTGCATTTTTATCCCCAGAATTATCACGGGGCTTGGCACATAGGAGAAGCTCAGTGACTATTTATTTATTGGATAAACAAATAAATGACTAAATGATACGAATGGATGACTTCTTCCCCAGAAAGTACTGGAAGGCCCAAACTCGCCCTCTTGTTTTTTGAGTCCTAGGAAGGCCAGTGAGTTGCTGAGCACGGAGATGTGACGGTTTAGGGGTTGTCTTCAGGTGCCTCGCTCCTCTGAATCCTCGCCCCTTGGGGGTTGTGTCTGCTGCAGTCTGCGTGTGAGTTTCCATAGTGATGGAGAGGCAGAGGGGCTGTGTGCTTTTGGGTGCCGGAGCCTTTGCACAGGCCCCCACCTCCGCCCGCTCACCTGCCTTGCCCTGGCTCCTCCTCACTGAGACGGGTGCTGGTCATCCCTGGGGGCTCGGTGCAGAGCTGCCTCTTCAGGGGGAATGTGTGGCCAGTAGCTGTGGCCATCTCATGGTAAAGAAACAGTGGAGCCAAAAAATGGTGGGCCATTTCGTTTATTCAAGTCTCACACCGGTCGACAAGCAAACACACAGGGCATTCAGGGCTCGCAAAGCCCTGTTTCATTCTCCTGTTCCTCCTAAAATCAAAGGCCCCCCATAAGCCTCAGTAGGGCTCCCCAAACCCCTCAGCTCTGGTGCCCCATCTGCACACTTTCCCTTCCCCTGCCAACATGGCTTCTTTCTGCCTCCTCTCTGCAAACAGCTTCTTTCTGCCTCTTTTCCTTCTCTCTCTTTTCAAAACTTTCTGGTGTGAAAACCTCTCCCCCAGCAAACATCAGCAAAACAATGGCCCTTCCCAAGTAGGAAGGTAATTTGCAATTTCACAGATCCACATATACCTGGGGCTGCCCAGCCCCCAATGCAAACTATAAGCAAGCAAACATAAAAATCATATTTTACAAACTAATTTGACCAACAGGGGACCTCTTTGGCTCCTCTGTCCTGCCACAGGCCTTGGGTCTGTCTCTGCAGTAGCACATTTCACATGGGGCTGGTGTGTTAGCTTCTAAAACCCCACCCATCTGTGGGCTCTTTGAGGGGGGTCAGACTGGGATTGATTTCCGAGGTCTGCACCTTTTAAGGATCAGAATGGAGCAGAGACTCCATTATATATATATAATTTTTTTTTAAAGGAAGAAATGAATGAATGAAATTAGAATGGTCTTAGGAAATCCTCAACCCTGGGAAGTGTCCTGGGAAGGCAGGGGGCGTGGACATCCCCAGAGAGGTCTGAGACACATCACTGAGACTACCACCTGCAGAGTCTGGGATCTGCGGGCAGGTGGTCTGCGGATCACACTTTTAGGAACTCAGCATTATCACTGCAAGCAATTAAAAAAAAGTCCTTCTCTAGCTCATACTCTCTGAACTCAAAGAGCGAGGGGAAAGTGTTTCTTATGTAGGATCAAACAGACTAGCTTCCCAGACATACTGCATCTAATTCTAGACAGCAAGAAGCAAAGATGGTTCTTTCCCAGGAGAGCTGAAGGAGATTATGATAAACAGAGCTTGCTCTTGGAGGTGGGAGTGGAGGAGGGGGAGTGATCCTGACAGGAAGCCGAGAAGAGGTGTGGACAGTTACAAAGGACGAGCAGGAGGAGAGAGAGGGGTTCCACGGGGTCCATTGGAGCTGTCTAGTGTCTCCCGAAACCAGAGCAAGGTGGCATTTAAGTGTTATCACATAAATCCAAGGGCACAGGTGCAGCGAGGCAGACATGCTTATTTCAACCTGATTGGTCTCGAACCATGGCTGCTCCCTGTGTCTGTTATTTGCACTGGATTCTGAAGGTTGGGAGATTCTGGAATGTTCATATTAAGAATAACCCTACATTTCTACAGCCCAGCTTACAATGTACTTTTTCCCATGCATGTTCTCATTGGAGCTTCTCAATAAATCAGTGAGGTCATCAACATTGTCCTGTCTCTCACCTTTGCCCTTTGCCCAAAGAGGGAAAAATGAACTTTTTTTAAAAAAATGCATAGCCTGGAAATAGCACAGCTCCTGTGACAGGCATCATTAATTGATCATGACACTAGCCTGGTAACCTCAACCCCTGGTCTGGACAGTCACTACTAATCAAATGGAGATAAAAGTGATTTGCCTTCTGCTTGACCAAGAATAAGACCATGTTGCCTCTCAGGGTATTTCAGATTCTACCCTATGTTCCTACCCATTACGTTATTACCCATCCAGCATTCTGTCCCTCTCTCTCATCATGGCTGTAGGCTGCTGTTGTATGCATGACTTTGGGACCCCCCACCACTTCCATCACAGGCTCATCTCCTTTCTTCTCCTTTTTGGGACTTTGCATGGCATCCTCTCTTTTAGTTCTGCCAAGCTCTCTTTGGCCAGGAAGCTGTGTCCCACTGCCTCATACCACACAGACCCCTCCGTCCTGTAGAGTTCCTTAGCAGACTGCTCACCCTCAGGCACTATGGGCATTTTGGGCAGATCACTGGGCTGTGAGGGCCTTCCTGGGCAGTGGAGGGTGTTTAGCAGCATCCCTGGTTTCTACCCACTAGATGCCAGTAGCACTCCCTCTCATAGCTTTGATGATCAGAAATATCTCTAGACATTGCCCAATGTCCCCAAGGGTTTAGGTAAATTTGTGCCTGCTTGAAGTACTGCTTTAGAAGTACAGTCAATCCATAAACAATGCAGGCTGTTAAGAAGAAAGAGCAATTCTCAGTGGGTGAGGGATGGGAGTTAGGTGGATAAATAGTCCGGCTCCCCTACTGCTTAGTGGGACCATTCTGATGTGCTTCCAGGCACTGCACAGTGGGATGAGCCCTAAGTTGTCCACAGAACTCACACATTGACACCCCCTGTGCTGGCTTTCTCCTTTCAGCATGTCCTCCTCACCTCACACTGGAGCTTCCCGAGAGCGTCCCCCAGATAAAGGACTTGCGCCCAAGTCCTGTCTCGGGCTTGGTTTGCATGTCCGTAAGAGAATGGTGAGAAATGGCTGAGCACAATGCAGGCATGACCCAGTCCATCCATGTGGCTTGTGAGGAACGAAGCTTCTAGACTCCCAGGGGTTCTGAGAATGGCCTTGCATGGCTTCCAGGCTCGCAGGTGACTGGCACTGCATAGCACCTGCCTGAGTCTCTTTACCGAGAGTGCTGGGAGGTCACGTCAGAATCGGAGGCAGGCAATGGAATGGGTAGGGAGACAATGCAGTGAAACGTCAGGGTGTGAGCTCTGGCTCTGACATGTTATTTTGGGCAAGTTACCTCCCTCACTTCAATTTTCTCCTCTGGAGGACAATCATCTGACTTATCATCTAAATACAGAGGCATGGGGGCAGAAAGAAGACACTGCTAATAATTATGCCAGAAACATGGGCATGAGCAGGGATGTGGGGGGGTCCCCTGACTCATCTGCTTAGTGGGGTTGTGACCGTGCTTTTGGGTAACCCAAATGAAGACATGTTACTATTTTAATTCTTGCAAGAATCCCACAAGACAGGTGCTATTATTACCCCATTAAACGGATGAGTAAACTGACACGGAGGGCGGTTCAATGACTGACATGCTCAAGTCCAGGTACACGCTCACTGCTCTCGACCATGATACTGCCATGATGGAGTGGGGGCGGTGCTGCTGGCTCTGCCGGGTGGCTGCCCGCTTTCCAAGTCCTGTGTTACACTCGCCGAGTGCTTGCTGCATACCGCACGTCATGTAGGTCATCCTGTTTATCCCCATCACTACCCTGTGAGGTCCAGGCACTGCTAACCTCTAACCACTGCACTTGCCTGCTCAGATTCTGAAATGAGCTCCTAGTGTTCTCGGTAAAGAGGCCCTGGCAATGTCAATTAGCCACTTGTCAACCTGGAACCTTCTAGGACCCAACTCTTAGGAATGCTGAAGGTCCATTCCTTACAAACAACATGAATGGGCTGCATCGTGTCTACATTATGCTCAGCCACTGGTCACCCTTTAATTATGAATGTATAAACTGAGCCTCTGTTGTTTTTCAAGGCCATAAAACTATTGATTTAAAGTAGTTCCTGCTCAGCCCATTTTCACCGATAAACATAAATAAGTCATAACACTCTTCTATGAATTATGCATTAAATACACATCTGTAACACTTCCCCGTAAATAGGAAGACTTTGACCATATGGAGTTTTAATTGGACACTAAATCAATTTTTCATATCTCTGGCGATGGAATTTGAATGTCTGTCATTGTTACATGATAAGAAAATAAAACCCTTCCTCAGACATCTGTGATTTTGATCCCCACTGCTGACACTTTCCATAATTCAAATCTCAGCCCAGGTACCTGTGAATAAAGAGATTAGAATGGTTCTTGGTGAGCTGAGCGGCAGTGTTCAGATAGCATCGGAGAGTGAGAGGTGGAGAAATGATGGGCTGCCTGAGGAAACCTGCATGTGTGGTGTGAGTAGAGAAGCGATGGTGTGGGGAGTCTAGGCTGGGGAGGGCGCAGAGGAGAAGAGGAAGAGGGGAGGGGAGAGACGGGTGGTGGGGCAGGCGAAAGTACCCACTGTCTGTGATGTTCTTTAACTGCAGTGGTTCATTTAGTTCATTCTCTCTTCCTATGAGATATGGGCTCCGTTCTACAGGTGAAGAAACAGATTTAGGAAGGCCATGGAATTTTTCCAAGGTCATACTAAGTGTCCAAGCCAGGATCCTATCCCAGATGGTTCTGCTCCTGTGCATTTGCTGTCTCTTATGGGAGGGGGGTTGGATGGTCAGTTCTGTAAATTATTATTATTATTATTTTTTTTACAGAGACAGAGAGTGAGTCAGAGAGAGGGATAGACAGGGACAGACAGACAGGAACGGAGAGAGATGAGAAGCATCAATCATTAGTTTTTCATTTCGCGTTGCAACACCTTAGTTGTTCATTGATTGCTTTCTCATATGTGCCTTGACCGTGGGCCTTCAGCAGACTGAGTAACCCCTTGCTGGAGCCAGCGACCTTGGGTTCAAGCTGGTGGGATTTTTGCTCAAACCAGATGAGCCTGCGCTCAAGCTGGTGACCTCGGGGTCACGAACCCAGGTCCTCTGCATCCCAGTTCAACGTTCTATCTACTGTGCCACCGCCTGGTTAGGTTGTAAATTCTTATTGAGATCACACTTCCCTGGTAAATGACAATGAACCACTGCGGAATGAGATGTAGGGGGTTGATGAGTAAGAATCTACTAATATATGTTGGTGAGTTTCCTACTTAGATGCTATTATTTCTTAGGGGTCTTTGAGATAAAATACTTTATATCTTGTGAAGAAATGAGTTCCATGTCAGTGGAGGTAATCAAGCATAGACCCCTGGTGGCTCCTTTAATATATCCTCAAGTGAACTTAGAAGTTCCTACAAATACACTAATGGAAATGTCTTAGGCTCCATGTCCAGCCATGGGAGAGAAGGCATGCTCTTCGTGTCCCTTCAGATCAGAGCCCTTCACACATCTTTTAGGACATTTACCACACTCACCTTCATACTTGGGCAGTTAGGAAGCTAAAGAACAATCTTAAGAGTTGAAATGGTCCAAAACAGACTTGGCAATGACTTCCAGCTGTGTGACTGTAGGCAAGTTCCTATGCATTTTCCAGAATTAGTTTTTAATCTGTAAAATGGGAGAATAACAGTCTTTACCATCTCTTATGATGCATATATGTATCATGCCTCTGTGAGAAAATAAATACCTGTTGTTTAAGCCCAGAGTGTGACATTTTGTTATGGAAGCCCTAATAGACAAATAACTCAAGGGTTGTTATGGGGATTCAGTGGGTCACAGCACACAAAGTGCCTTGCGTGGTGCAGGAATTTAGTGGACACTCAGTGTGTGCTGGTCTCCTCCTACCCTGCAATCCATAGTGGTCTTATTGCTCCCATAAGCTATGGGAACCCCTTGAGAGTTCTTTGTTTCTGTCTTAGTACTTTGGCACAGTGTTCAATAAGTGTTCGCTGAACTGAATAACAAATGCAGCAGACTATGTGGTCACTTCCTAAAGCCCAGGGGATCTAGCCCTGTCTTCATTTTCATTCCTACTGAGCCACACCCAATGCCATTCCAATTTTCTCCCCCTGTTATGGAACCTTGCTTAGGAGATCTGAATTGCCTGGGCAGCCCCTCCCTCACCAATAGCCACCCGTTACTGAGCGCTATGTCTCACTGGGTTTTTCATACATTGTCCCATTAAAGTTTCTTAGCAACTTCACAAAGTAGTAATAGTAATTCCTACCTCTGTAGATGGTGGGACTGAGGTCCCAAGCAGTTAATTCTCCCAAGTTATCCACCCAGCTAGGACACAAAGATGTCTAGAGTCATAGTTTGTCCCATGAACGTCTCTTAGCAACCCCACAAGATAGTAATAGTAATTTTCACCTCTGGAGAAGAGGGAACTGAGGTCCCAAGCAGTTAGTTCTCCCAAGTTATCCACCCAGCAAGGATGTGATGATGCCTAGAGTCAAACCTGGATTGATCTGATCTCAAAAATCAGTGTACTTAACCACTAATCAAAAATACTTGAAATTTAGACTCAACGGTTAATAAAAACAATAGCAACAATATTAGTATCGTCTATTGATTATTTGCAATGTCCTAGGCATTGTGCTAAGTTGCTTATATCAGCATTTTCTCTTTAATCCTCTTGACAACCCATAGGTAGCGACTATCATTACCTCCCTCTAAAGATGAGGAAACTGAGGCACAGAGGGTTTGGTGACTTGCCCAAGGTTGGTAGCTAATCAGGGCTGGAACAGAATGTTCATCTGAGATTCCCTCTGAATCCCTGCGCTGTACTGATCATCACTGAGTATCCACCATGGGGCCCTCTGTGCCGGTCTCCTCTTATGTTTGAGTACCATAACCCTCTCTAGGAGAGGTCCGGAGAGGTGGAGAGGATTGATTGGAGATCACATAGCTGGTGAGTGGCTGAGCTATGACTACCCAGACCCCAAACCTTTCTGCTGTCTGTGTGTGTGCTCCTATCTCTATTTTTGCCCTTTATGACCTCATAGCTACCCCCAGGTGGCCTTGAGGACTTTTCCACTCTGAAAGGTGGAGCCTTCTGGTGACTGACTGACTGTCAGACAGTCGCAGGGGAACCGACCTGGAATGGCCCCAATGCTTATTTCCTCATTATTTTGATTTCGAGCCTCTGCAAATTGAGGACTCAGCAGCACCAGGATTAGGCAATTTTCTTGCTCCTGTAATGTACTTTCTCTGAATTGGTTCTTTCGAGACAATTATTTGAGGGCTTCGGATTGTTCCCGCAGGCAAGCTGAGAGAGTCAGTTGACACGTCTTCATATTCAGATACGTCTTTGGGCTCTTCTCATCCTTAACTCGGACTCACAAACACAGGAAGGGAAAGGCAGAACCAAAAGAAAGTTGCTCCCTAGACCAGAGCCGGGGTCCCAAAATGCAAATCTTCTATGTAAAAAACACGCATGGAGCCCCTCTTAGCTCTTTCATAACTCATCGTCCTAGATCCTCGTCCTGAGCCTCTGAGATGGGCACTATTACTTCCATTCTTCGACTGAAGGCACCGAGGGTCATTGAGGTGAAATAAAATTTTCCAGGTTACTCAGCAAATCTCCAGCCCTTTCCATCTTTCACTCATGTCTCCTCTCTTTGAACCCTCAGAATATAAATTGCCTCTTTCCTCCTTGGGCACTTACTATGATGTAGTCTTACCTTTTATTTAACCGCTCTGAAAAGGCAGCAGAGTTTAGAGGTTAAAAGGATAAACGTTTGAATCGGAGAAATGTGCGTTTAAATTTTGGCTCCTTCTTAAAGCAAATATTTAAAGTAATTTTTATTTTATTTACCAACAATGCAAAAAACATTTTGCTCTCATTTAAATATTAATATGTATACTTTGTTACTGAATTTTTTATTTTTTAGTTATAGTTGACACACAGTATTATATTAGTTTCAAGTGTACTGCGTTAGGCATTTGTGATTAGTGATTAGGCATTTTTATACCCCCTGAACTGATCGCCCCAATAAATCTAGTACTCATCTGGCACCATGCATAGTTATTACAATATTATTGACTATATTCCCTATGCTTCATCTCTTTCTAGCTATGTAATCTGTTAGCTCTTTAACTTGTGTGAGCTTGTTCCCTTCTCCGTAAAATGAGAATAAGAAGAGGACTTAATTTGTGAAGTTCTTTTGAGGAAATAGTGTATTTAAAGTAGGACAGTTCCTTCACATTAAGGTGCTTAGAAGAGCTTAGCTGGCACTTTTGTTTATGTTGTTACTGTTAATTTGTGTGGGCATGGTTATGAAAAATGCTGAGAAGAAAGCAAGGCATCCAGGTTTCAGTTATAAAATTTGCAAATTCTGGCTGTGTGATTTTGAGTGAGCCACTCAAATTCTCTGAGTTTCACTTTTCATTTAAATTCTGTTCTACGGGGATATTGAGTATGATTCTGCTTGTTTGACGGTGAACTATGGGAGCTCAGACGGCATTGGGGACCTTGGACAGCGCCCAGCAACCAGACGATGTTTAAGGTGTGTTGAATGAATTAGGTAAATTTACATGAATTAAATAAATAAAAAAGCCCAAATTGCTTTCTAGGTATAAAGGACCACTAGGTCAATAGTTAACACAGGGAAAGAAAGAAGATGAGAAGAAATCACAAGGAAGAAAGAAGATAAAGGAAGGGGGAAAGAGAAGGGAGAGCTTTATCTTCCTATGGACCAAGGTGGCGGTGGGTAAGAGAAGGAAATCTGGAGTTGTTCAGCTGGTTTGAATCCCTAATAGCCATTTTCTATTTGTGTCCTTGGATACATTGCAAACACTTCTGAGACTTGGTTCCCCCAACTCTAAAAGTGCACCAGTATTACCTATATCATAGGGCTGTTTTGAGGACTAGTGAGACAATAACTGAGGAGTGTTTAGCACAGAGTGACTGACAGTTAGCACTGCTACTATTATTACCACTTTTATGAGTACCGAGCACTGTGCTGAGGGAGGGTAGAGTTAGAAAGGTAGCATTTACTATGCCTGACCTGTGGTGGCACAGTGGATAGAACACTGAAGTTGCTGGTTCAAGACCTTGGGCTTGGCTTGCCTGGTCAAGGCACATATGTGGGTTGATTCTTCCTACTCCTTCTCTCTCTCTCTCTCTCTCTCTCTCTCTCTCCTCCTCCTCCACCTCCTCCTCTTCCTACTCTCTAAAATAAAGAAATAAAGTCTTAAAAAAGAAAGCTAGCATTTACTAAGGAGCAACTTTTCATTCATATTTTATCTAATCCTTAGAGCAACCAGAGAGGAAGATGCTATGATTATGCCCAATTTGTTTATAATAAAGATCTGAGGCTCAAAGAAATGAAGTAACTAACCCCAGGCTGCACACGTGGGAAGTGGTGAAGCCTCAGTTTGATGCCAGGTCTATCTAACAGTGGAGACCTTGGTCCCTGCTCCTCCATGCAAGGAGAGGAGCTTTCACATATGGATGAGGAAGAAAAGGAGGCCAGAAGAGCTGCAGACCAACCTCAGCAAAGGCAGCTGCTGGGGCTACTCTTATTTCACAAGAGTAAGGAAAGGACTTCAGCTGCTCTGAGAAATGGCCTGGTCTGTGATATTTAAAATGCTTTCCTCTCTGTTAGAGACTATGGAGACTTTTATAATATCTTGACCCTTGGGGGGCTCTGACAAACTCTTAGGAGCACAGCATGTGACGGAAGTATCTGACTTTCAAATCTCAGTGGGAATTTGGGAGATAAGGTGGTTCCTGGTAAGTTTAGTCCAAGAGTTGTCTTTCTTCATTGACCGCCTGCTCACTCGCTGCAGGTCCTCAAATAATGTTGTTTTGTTTAACATTATTTTGTTATAACATAAATGAGATGCCATAGGAACTTATCTCTTGTTTATATCAATTAGCTCATAATACAATTGTTTTCATTACATCCATTCGCTTCAAGTCACAAAACCTATTAATGATGTTAAGTGAGGACTTACTGTACTCACCTAGACCCCTCCCTCCACACACCTGGCCCTGCTATCAGCTTTCTCTGTTGTTTTATCTTGCTCTGTGGCCTTATCGATTGCTGTGATCTTCCTGACATCCCCATATAAAGAACAGGGACAGGCAAAGTGTCAAGGTCATGGTTTTATGAGTTTTTCCTTGACAATCTCTTTATTAGTGTATTTATTCAGGGAATTCTGACAGCACTTTGAGCTGCCTTTGGAGTTCCATAAATCAAGCTTTTTTAAAAAAATTTTATTTATTTTATTTTAAAATCATTTTTTATTTTTAATTACAGTTGACATACAATGTTATATTAGTTTTGGGACTATAACTCAGTGATGAGACATTATATAACATTATATAATTATATAAACTGATAAAGTGATCATGTTGATAAATCTCATACCCATGATACCATATATAGTTATTAGAATATTATTGACACTATTCCCTATGCTGTACTTTACATCCCTGGGACTATTCTGTAACAGCCAATTTGTACTTCTTAATCCTTTCGCCTTTTCACCCATCCCTTCAATCCTCCTCCTACTTTGGAAATGTCAAAATGTTCTCTGTATCTATGATTCTGTTTCATTCTGCTTGTTTGTTTATTTTGTTTTTAGATTCATTTGTCAATAGATATGTATTTATTGCCATTTTGTTGTTCGTATTTTTATGTCTTTTTCTTCTTCTGAAAGAAGACTCTTTAACATTTCATGTGATACTAGTTTGGTGGTGATGAACTCCTTTAGCTTTTCCTTGTCTGGGAAGCTCATACTTTGATTCTCAATGCTAGCTTTGCTGGGTAGAGTGATCTTGGTTGTAGGTCCTTGCTTTTCATCACTTTGAGTATTTCCTGTCACTCCCTTCTGGTTTGCAAAGTTTTTATTGAGAAATCAGCTGACAGTTTTATGGGAGCTCCCTTGTAGGTAACTGTTTTTCTCTTGCTGCTTTTAAGATTCTCTCTTTGTCTTTCAGCTTTTGCATTTTAATTATGACGTGTCTTGGTGTGACGTAGGATGCTGGAGTGAAGTGCCAGTCTCCTTGAGACTCGCAGCTGGAGGCAGAAGTACGGAACTAGATGGGATTGTTGGGGGCTGAGCCTCACCGGAAGGTATTGTATATTGTCAAATGTTTTAGAAATAAGACAAGGATTTGAATTGTACTCTTGAGGATACTAGTATCAAAATCTTTCTACCTTTTCTGCTATTGAATTGGTTTTTAAAATTGAATTTTTTTCTTTTTTATTTATTTATTTTCTTAAGTGAGAATAGGGGAGGCAGGGAGACAGACTACTGCATGCGCCCTGACTGGGATCCACCCATCCTGGCAAGCCCCCTATGGAATGATGTTTTGCCCATCTGGGGCTGCTGCTCTGTTGCTCAGCAACTGAGCTATTTTAGTACTTGAAGTGAGGCCATGGAGCCATCCTCAGTGCCCCGGGCCAACTTTGCTCAAACCATTCGAGCCATGGCTGCAGGAGGGAAAGAGAGTGAGTGAGAGAGAGAGAGAGAGAGAAGGAGAAGGAGGAGGGGTGGAGAAACAGATGGTTGTTTCTCTTATGTGCCCTGACCAGGAATTGAACCTGGGACTTCCACACACCAGGCCAGTGCTCTACCACTGAGGCAATTTTTCAGGGCTGGATTTAAGTTTCTTTTTTTTTTTTTTTTTTTTTTTCATTTCTGAAGCTGGAAACGGGGAGAGACAGTCAGACAGACTCCCGCATGCGCCCGACCGGGATCCACCCGGCACGCCCACCAGGGGCGACGCTCTGCCCACCAGGGGGCGATGCTCTGCCCATCCTGGGCGTCGCCATATTGCGACCAGAGCCACTCTAGCGCCTGAGGCAGAGGCCAAGGAGCCATCCCCAGCGCCCGGGCCATCTTTGCTCCAGTGGAGCCTTGGCTGCGGGAGGGGAAGAGAGAGACAGAGAGGAAAGCGCGGCGGAGGGGTGGAGAAGCAAATGGGCGCTTCTCCTGTGTGCCCTGGCCGGGAATCGAACCCGGGTCCTCCGCACGCTAGGCCAACGCTCTACCGCTGAGCCAACCGGCCAGGGCTTTAAGTTTCTTGATAACAGAAATTGGACTGCATGGGGAGACATTTTCACATAATACTTCAATCTGGGACAGAGTTTCTTGATGTAACCTTTGTAGAAGTTTCCATACTGTGGTTAAGAGCTTAGACTCTGATGTCTGAAGATCTGCATCTTTACTCACCAGCTGTGAAACCTTGGGCCACTTGCTTAGCTTCTCTGGGTCTCAGTGGCCTCATCTCTAAAATGAGTATAATACATAACTTCCGTCACAGTTGCAGGTAAGAAGTGAGGAAGGAATGTTAAATGTTTAGCTTTGCATCCTATTATTTTTGGTAGTTTTAAGGGCTCAGGTTTAGAAGTCAAGATACACGATGTGCTTTAATAAAGCTTTGTTGTTTGTCTGGAAATGGAAGGACATGTTAATTAACGGCTCTGAACCCCAGTCTCTGCTGGTAAAATGACAACAATAATAAATGTATAACTTACAGGCTTCCTGTGAATTAAATGAAAAGCAAAGTTTATTAAGTGCTTAGAAAACTGCTTGAACCTTAGAAGCATTAAATACATAATTGCCACTATTTTCTCTTTCTTTCTTTCTTTTTTTCTTTCTTTAATTAAGTGAGAGCAGGAGAGGCAGAGAGATAGATTCTCCCATGTGCCCCATCTGGTATCCACCTGGCAAGCCCCCTATGGGGCAATGCTCTGCCCATCTGGGGCATTGCTCCATTGCTTGGAAATGGAGCTATTTTTAGCACCTGAGGTGGAGGCCAGGGAGACATCCTCAGTGCCCAGGGCCAACTTGCTGGAGCCAGCTGAACCATAGCTGTGGGAGAGGGGAGAGAAAGAGAAAATAAGAGAGAGAAAGGGGAGGCAGAGCAGTGGAGAAGCAAAAGGTCGCTTCTCCTGTGTGCCCTGAGAATCAAACCTGGAATATCCCCATGCCAGGCTGATGCTCCACCACTGAGCAAACTGACCAGGGCTAATTACTATTATTTTTATGATTCTCTTGGTCTTGCTGGAGAAGACGCATTTTCTGTCTCTATGGTTTTAGCGAGTAATGAACAAAGGTCAGTACATCTACAGAAAATATGAAGGTGACATTGTCTGGGGAGCCGAGGAGACCTGGGCTAAACTGTGTTCTGGTGGCAGCAAGGAGGACCACAACTATAAAACACAGGCCATGATCCGTTTGCAGCCGTCCCCTCAGTGGGGTCCAGGGGAACTGGATGCAGGATTATGGGTCTGAGTGCTCAGGAGGGGGCCTGGCTGGAGGAAGCTCTCCCATCTTCCTGCTGTTTCTCACGTGTTCCAGGCCCAAGAGTCAATGTGAATGGAGAGGAAAATCCATCCAGGGAAGGGAGAGTCCTGTCAAGAAAAGCAAAGTATAAATGTAGGCTGGGTTTTTATGGAGCTTCCTGTCAGCTGTTTATGGATAAAGGTACGTGATGGGGAAAGGTTTATTTGATCTTTAAAGGGCAGGAACCCAACAGACCTGCTCAAGGGCAATGATTTCAGAAATGGCCTTGAGGACTTGGATTTTACAGCTCAGCGTCTGAGTAGCACTGAGGGTATTGGGAAGAGTGTGTGTGTGTGTGTGTGTGTGTGTGTGTGTGTGTGTGTAAACTCAGTTATTTTCCATTCCTGGTCCCTGAGAGATCCTCTTCTCTTGGCAGGAGCCCTTGGGGCCCACTTGGCAGATGGCTGCTGGTCCTTATCTGCAAGGAGCTGTCAGTCACAAGGTACCTCCGGGCTGATGATGTTTCAGGAGGGCCCTTCTATCATCTCAGGGCCATCGGGGATAGGAGGCTCCAGGGCAAAATTTAAAAATGAGAAACAGACTCAGACCCACTCTGTGTTCTTTATCTGATGTGTTTCCAGAAAGTGCCTAGGTATCTTCTGCCTCAAATGGTAACTACAGCACTAATAATTGTTACTGCATGGTAATTCCTCTCCTTTCATACCCCCACCCCCCAATGTGGTAGGAAGCTCAGTTACCTTGGAACCGAACTTATCAGAGGCCAGTGCATTCATTAAGATCTGTCCCACACAAATTTGCAGACAGTGAAAGGGAAGGCAATTTAAATGAGTTGAGTTCAAGACAGAAGGGCAGCTATATATTTTTTTATTCAGTGAGAGGAGGGGAGGCAGAGAGACATGTGCCCCAACCAGGATCCACCTGGCAAGCCCACTAGGGGGCGATACTCTGCCAAGCTGGGGCCTTGCTCTCTTGCTCAGCAACCGAGCTCTTAGCGTATGAGGCGGAGGCCAGGGAGACATCCTTAGCACCCAGGGCCAACTTGCTCCAATCAAGCCATAGTTGCAGGGGGGGGGGGGGGAGGGGAGAGAAAGAGAGAGAGAGAGAGAGAGAGGTGAGAGGAGGAGGGGTGGAGAAGCAGATGGTTGCTTTTCCTGTGTGCCCTGACTGGGAATCAAACCTGGGACATCCACACTCTGGGCTGAAGCTCTGCCACTGAGCCAACTAGCCAGGGCCAGAGCAGCTATTTTAATAAACAAACAAACAAAAAATCTCACTGAATGAGGTGCTAATATTAGGGATCTGAGACCCATTGGAGGACAAATGACTCTGGGACAACCTATCATGATAATTATGCACTTGTTTGTTCACTCAAAAAACGTATTGGAGACCTGCCTTGGGTCAGTCCTGTTCTTGGCACTGGGAATACAGGCATGTCCTAACCTTCAAGGTCTAGCAGGGGACACAGCCATTCAACAAATGCTTTCACTGATAGACGTGATGACAAGGAAAGTGACATGGCATGAACGGGAAGCAAGTTTAAATTGGGCATTTAAGGAAATGACATTTAAGATGAGCACTTACTGTTCTTACTACCACTTCTGCTGCTGTTGCTGCTACTATGGTCACTATTTCTATTGTACCACGATGGCTGCTGCTGCTGTAGCGGTTACCACACCACTATTTCTTCTTCTTCTCCTTCTGCTCCTTATCTGGCATATTCAGTACTCAAGCAAACTATGTTTTCTTCAAGTAGATTGAGTTGTATGACAAGTCAGCAATATGAAGGGTGAATTGCATTGTTCCTGCTTTACAGATGAGGAAATGGAGAAATTGGAATATAGCTGGTCTTACCATGTGAGAGAGGCTAGTTAGCAACAAGATATGAAACCCTCCGTTCTCATTAAATCTCATTTCCATTGTTTATATTCATGGCGTAACATTTCAGCAATTACATGGTGCTTCCCACTGGGATATAGCTTCTGAAATGCAAAACGTTTGTCTGTTTTGTCCACTGATTGATCCTCAGTGCTTTAAGTGATGCCTGGTACACAGGAGGACTCACAGAGGATGGATGAGTGTTGAAAAATGAATGAATGAATGAATGAATGAATGAATGAATAATGATGAATCTTCCTCACTGACTTGGTTATAATGTCAGGAATACTTTATTGTTTTAATGGTTTCCTTCCCCCTGACCAATCTTTCTCTTTCTCTGCCTGCAAATGGAACGCCACAAAATATTCCCCAAAAAGAGAAAAACCAGACTATTAAAACAAAAAGGTTTTAGAATTCGGCCTGTGTCCATATCATTAAAATTCACACCACAAATTTGTATGTTCAGATTCAAAGTTCAAAAAGTGATTGAAATCTAGTCTCCCCCCATCTCCTGCCTGACCATTCATATTCAGCGGTATTAAATCCATGTGGAAGTAACATTTTTTCCCCAGACAAGGCTGTCTAAAGAGGATAGCTGGGAAATTATGCTGTGCTAAGGATGGGTCAGCTATAACTCTACAAATAATTTACAGTGTTCTTTAATCATATAATGTTATTCTTTCTTCCTGTATTTAAGAATATTTAGGCATAGAAAAAAAAGAGTCATGTAATAAAAAGACAACAGTCTTGGGAGTCAGATAGTCGTAGGTTAAAAAATCTCAGTATTCAGACCTTGGACAAATCATTACCTTTCTCTGGGTCTCAATTTCTTTCATGTTTTCAGCAGAAACACTAGTACCCACATCATTAGGACGCAGCGGGATTTATGTAGGGCAAGTGAAAAACCTCCAAGCCCAAATGCGAGGCATATATTAGGTCATTCCATCCATTGAAGTTTCCTTCCTCCTTGGAGAATCATTTACATAACGCAAGTGAAGGACCTCCGTAGACCAGGGGTCCCCAAACTACGGCCCGCCCGCGGGCCACATGCGGCCCCCTGAGGCCATTTATCCGGCCCCGCTGCACTTCCGGAAGGGGCACCTCTTTCATTGGTGGTCAGTGACAGGAGCATAGTTCCCATTGAAATACTGGTCAGCTTGTTGATTTAAATTTACTTGTTCTTTATTTTAAATATTGTATTTGTTCCCATTTTGTTTTCTTACTTTAAAATAAGATATGTGCAGTGTGCATAAGGATTTGTTCATAGTTTTTTTATAGTCTGGCCCTCTAATGGTCTGAGGGACAGTGAACTGGCCCCCTGTGTAAAAAGTTTGGGGACCCCTGCCATAGACTGTGGAACGCTGCAGCCCGGAGGGAGGGAGGTGCCTCTTCCCCTGCCCTTCCCCCCTGCTGCTTCTTCACCACGTTCTGGGGTGCAGCCCTGTGAACTCACTGAGGCTCCAAACGCGCCACTTGCCCACATTCCATCTGATGGCCACAATTATCTCCATGAATCAAGACCCTGCTTGGTTCCCCCCAGAAAGTTTCTCCGTCCAATCTACTCCCTGCTCCCATCAAGTGGATTTCACTTTGGTGGGAGCTCCCCACCAAACCCATACTTCACCTCTTTGTGTCTCATCACTTAGTATCTCATTTATTTGCTATGTTCCTTCCTCCTCCAACAGGAGGGCGAGCTCCCCCAGGACTGAGTCTGTCTGATTCACCCCGTATCCCTGGCACTGAGTATCAAATTGGACTTTTAGAAATATTTCCTGAATCAATAAACATGACTGTGTCATTCCTACTATTAGATAATAAGAGTTTTCTCCATACTAAAAAACACAGTATTCCAGTATATGCAATACAAAGGGAGCCTGAATACTGTTATGAAATCCGCTGACTGTGGACTGATTTCTGACCATACCCTAAGGGTGCCTGAGTTATATGTAGTTGTAGTATCATTCTTTCATTAGTTTCCTTCTGCTAAACGAATTGTGTCCACCCTTGTCCTCTGAGTCCACAATCAACGTTGTTAAGTGGACCAATAGGGTTCCTCTGGACCTTTTGGTCAACCAAATAGCCAACATTTGGAGAAAATTAAAAAACTAAAGTAAAAGGTTGACTGGGAAACCTAGTAAGATGGATGAACCCATGTCAAAACCTTATACCCAAAGTAGGCTGGAGTCATTCATCACGTCTCCTTGGCCCAGTCCACTCTGCTTTCCTCCTAGGAGAAGTGCCCGCAGCAAACCACCAATTTCTCCTTGCTGAAAAGAGCCTGGGCATTGCCACGCTCCCTCTTACTCCTACTCTCTGCGGCATTTTCCAGGTCTGACCCGTCCCTTCTTCCTGACAAACTCTCCCTGGTCTGGCCATCTCTATAGTAACACCCCAGGGCATTGGATACAGAGGCAGAGAGACTGAGAGCAGCACCCCACTCCACTTCTACTGGAAGTACAATCCTGAACAAGTTTCTTCACCCGCCTGAGCTTCAGTCTCTTCCACTGCCAGGTGCAGACCAGAGCAGTACCTAATTCAAAGGATATAACAGTAATCCTCACGAAGCTCCTAGCACCTGACCAGCCTAGAGAGCATTTCAGAAGAGTTAGCTGTGTTACTACCACATTCTCCCGGTGTTCAGTTGACATCGCTGGCTTGTTTCTTAGCCTGGGTTTCCGACCTCCACTCTTCTGCTTCTTCCTTAAAAACTGGTCTTCTCTTCTGGCTCCCTTTCCATTCCAGGCCGTGCACCCGTCCTAGGAAGGCCCGTCTGCCACCATGGGCTCAGGTGTCATTTTTATGCTGAGAATTTCTCTTCTTTTATGTCCCTAGCCTAGCTTTTCCTCCTGAGCTCCACATCCAGACTGTATGGCATCTTTGGGACATTTCCCAGGGACCTCAGACTCACACTGCCCCAGACTGAGTGCACAGCCTTCTCCTGAAACCCGACCTTTCTCCAGGGTCCGCCATCCTGTGATCCATTTGGGCGCTCAAACCCGAGTCCTCCACCTCCCTCAGCCAGGTGTCCATCCTGTCCCGCTGTTTCAGACCATGCATCCCCACTGCTTCGCCATCCTTGCCAGCTCAGGTGTCTCCCGATGCTTCCTGATTGGTCTCCCCGCTGCCATTCTTGCCCACTTCCACTTTGTCACCCAGCTGGACTCATCTGTTAACAGCAAGCGTCAGATCATGCCATTTCCAGAGCCTGAAACACGCCAGGGGAATAAAATCCCAGCTCCTCTATATGGCAGAGTCGACTCTGTGGCGTGCCCTCCCAGCTCCCTTGCAAGACCAAGGCCTTCATTCTCCCAGCTGCTGGGAGCGTTGGCTGTTGGTAACTCACAGCTGAATCCCTCCCTTGAAAGGGCGCTGCCTCATGCAAGGTTATGGGCCTCAGCCGGGGAAGACCCCTCCCACTGACTGGACAGAGGAGAGGTACACAGGTCTGGCTCCCTCGCTTCACTTTGGGTAGCTCTAGCGCCCCCTGTGGGGCCAGCTGAGGTTTCTGTTGTACCTGCATTGCTGCTCACTCGCTCCCTCAGTCCAGTCTGGTTTCCCTGTCTTCCTCCTGGGTTTTGTACCTGAGAGCACTTCCCAATAAACCTCTGGCATGCAAATCTCAACTCAGAGTTCACTTCGGGGGAGACCTGATCCACAGCACAATGGCCAGCATAGGGCAGACACTCAGTGAGGACTGTGGGTGGACCGCCCCGGTTGGCTGCTTGAGGCAGAAACAAGAAGCGAGGTGGAGAAATCTCTTTCCCACTGGGTATTTGCTCAGGGGTTCTCAGGGGCGTGGTCAGAGGACATCCACGGGAGTTAATGGGCAATGGAGACCCATGTAGCTGTTCCGGTTGGTGACGATGGGAACCTGTAATCCAGGTGGCACAGGAGAGGCTAGAAGAGGCCTGCCAATGGCACACTCTTAGAGTTAGTGCTTTATCAGCAGAACGTTTACTGCTGAATTGATTTTCGTGTATTCTTTCTTACTCTGCCAAGCTAGGAACAAAAAGAAAAACCACAATTTCAGAATGTGCTTTTCTTCTGCAACCAATGTAGCTCCTGCTGAATTTCACCTTTTAAAATGACTTGCCCTGGGGATGGCGACTGCAGATACCCGGCAGGATCCTTTAGGCAGTTTGGTTCTGACCCCGTCCCATCATGCAAAGAGAAGTGGCAAGAGCAACAGCATCTCGGGCTTTGCCCAGAAGCCTGGGGCTTGCTGTGTTCTTTCTGGTCTCAGGGCCTTTGCATATGCTCTGATGCCTGCCCCTCAACCTCCCCTGCTTCATCTAGCTGCATCACTCCTTGTGCTTTAGGATTCTTTTCAGACATAACCTCCTGCAGGATGTCTTTTCTGACCCCCACAAAGGATTGTGCACCTTCCCTTTGCTGACCCCAACAGATTGTCTGATAACTTCTTACTTCTCTCTTTGCACTGTCCATTAGAAAGCTCAGCACTCAATTTTCAGGCCATTGGTAGCTCATGAAATATGTGTGATATGAACACTAATCTCTCTTCTGACTTCCTCTTAATTTGCTTGCAATCATTTTCCCTTCCCTTGACTTTCTTACTCGCATGGAGTTATAATCTTACACTGATTTTAATTACTTTTTTTTAAGCAGAAGATTTTGTAGTGGTCACAAAATAAGTGACCATGTACTTATTCATTTTCCTCACTAGTTTATTAGTTTATGAGAGAAGACGTGACATCTTTTCATCCATCTGCCTCAAATGCCTGGCAGGACTTCAAAAATGTTTTCTCAGTGGGGGGAGGAAGTGAGTCTGGGACTTTGGGGACTTTTCACTTCAGACCTAATGCTTTAGACAAAGAAAATGGAAGAGGCAAATATTTTGAATCTATTTATGCTAAAAATATTATGGATGATTTCTTGACCAGAAGGGCTGGGGAAAGATGGAGTGTGACTACTAGAGGGAAAATAACTCATTTAAGAGACAACCCTTTAACCCAGCTGTGATGAGAACATTTGTTGAATTGGAGGGACCAGGTCTAAATCCCCCTAAACACATAGAATCCACTAACTTCTTTTAAAAGATTAAAATGTGATTTTACCTTCTCCGTGGAATAGCAGTCATTTCTGTTTATTTAGCAGAATTATATGACACAGTAATATTCATACTCCCGACATTATCATATCTGATATAGACAATATCCCCTGTTGGACAATATTTATCATTACTCTCACCTTGCAGAAGAAAGAAGTGAGGCTCAGAGACGTGAAGTAACTTCTCTGAAGTCACTCAGCTGAGGGTGAACCAGAATTTGAGTATCATCCATCTGACCCCCAAATCCACTCCATGCCTTTTTCTACATCATTCTTTTCAGGGTGCTCTCCTCATTTGTCCTTTTGGGGGGAATGTCACCCAGCTTCCCCACAGGGAGCACATGTGGACTGAAGTTTTACTGCAGGGAGATTGTCAGGCTCAGTGACCTCCCTAGGAATAGTGGGAATATGAATCTAGGCCAGTGGTTCTCAACCAGGGGGCAGTTTGCTTCCCAGGGGATATTTGGCAATATCTGGAGATACTGCTGGTTGTAATGACTGGTGTGTGTGTGTGTGTGTGTGTGTGTACATACATGTGTGCATCATGCTATTGCCATCTGGTAGGTGGAAGTCAGGGATGCTGCTAAACACCCTACAATGCACAGGACAGCCCCAAAACAAAGGATTATCTGGCCCAAATATCAGTAGGGCTGAGGCCGAGCAGCCTTGGTCGAGAGGGGTTCCTCGCCTTGCCGGCCCTGTGAGCAGCTCACCCCGGCCGTGCCTCTCCTCGGTGTCTGCATGGGAACTTGGACCTCGTTCCAACCACCAGCACTAATGCCTCCTGGGAGCAGTCCATGAAGGCAGAGGCAAAGATGAATGATAACAGGGACAGAGAAGCTTTCTGGGAGAAATCCAGGACTCGGGGGCCCTTCCAGACTGATTCACTGTGACCCATTTCGTCCTCTTATCTCAGAAGTCGCAGGCACAAGCCACGTTGATTGGTATGGAACTGGGTTAAATTTGAGGAAGAAAGGGATCATTTTTCATGGGCAACTGTTGGGGTCAATACCAGCTCAGAAGTTCTGCCAACTTGGAGATATGAGTCAAACTGCTATGAAAGAAAACTGGGCACTCCACAATTAATCATTGTGTAAGACCTGGGGAGAGGCTCTTTGTCTGATATTCTTGAAATCTGCCCCACACTTTGACGCACTACTCCTTTCATTAAACTGGTGTTAATTCGACTCTATGTGCCGAGCATTATGCTTAGGGCTTCGTGAGTATAATCTTAATCCATCTGAATGCCCACCGATGAAGGAGGCACCGTGGCTACCTTTATTTTACAGGTGGGAGAGTGAGCCTTAGCGAGGTGAGCACTTCCTCCAAGGTCGTCAGGTAAGCAAAGGTGGAGCCGAGACTGGAGCCTGGTTCTGAGGAACTACAATGATTAAGGTCTTAACTGGCTGCCTAAGGGCTGAATCAGGCACTTGGATATGTTTGTTTGACTTTGTACAATGTTCTTTCTTTAAAAAACATTTTTTTTTGCCAATAGTTAAAAAATTCAATATTGTACAAAAAATCTGATCTTTAAACTTACCTTAATAAATAAGAATATCTGGAAACGCTGCACATTCCCACCTGGCATTGCTGACACTGAGCAGCAGCTGCCCATGTTAGACAGAGATGTCACACAATTATGTGACCTGCTTGGCACCTGTGGGTACCTGAGATTTTTTACCTTTGGTCAAAACCATTCTGGCATGTAAGGAGTGAAAGAAGAGAGAACAATGCCCAGGTGTGTTAGGAACATCATTCCCTTTGAATCTTTTCCTGTGGACAACATGACCCAATCTGGGAGACAATGATGGGAGACGTCACTGCCCGTCACTGTGACTGGAGGTGTATAGAGAAGGCAGAAATCAGGATCTCCTTACAAGCCAGTGAAAAAGCTCAGGCATTCTCTCCAAATCTTCTCTTTTGAGAAATCCCAAGTTTCAGAATTCCTACAGGTATTGTTAAGCTAGCTGTCAGGTCCGGGTCAAACCTCTTGACTATCACAGCCATAATTCCGGTGCCCAGAGGGAGAAATACCAGGTTAATGAGTCCCTTTTTGCAGAATTCTGACTGAACGAGGCTTATTTATGCCTCTGTGTGCTACAGGTTACAATAACATCATCTTTCCCATATATAAATAATGTATCAATTCTGTTAAGTTGCTGTGCAGGCTTTTTAGTTCTTGGGGAGGCAGAAGGTCAAAGGAATCAACCCTACACAGATGCTAAGGGAATACTCATGTGTATCCTTCTTGCATTAAACATAGCATTTGGCTCACCCTTGGAGAGAAGTCCCAGGAAAATCTTTTGACAAACTGTTATGGAATTGATACGGTTGCAAGTTAAAGGCTATGAACTCACTGCTGGATGATAATGACGATGATGATTAAGAAGAAGAAGAAGAAAAGGAAGAGGAGGAGAAGAGTAAGAAGGAGGAGGAGGAGGAGGAGGAGGAGGAGGAGGAGGAGGAGTAGGAGGAGAAGGAGAAGAAGAAGAAGAAGAAGAAGAAGAAGAAGAAGAAGAAGAAGAAGAAGAAGAAGAAGAAGAAGAAGAAGAAGAAGAAGAAGAAGAAGAAATAGTACTTCTGTTGAGATCGCCTCTTACCTATTATCCTAGATGCTTTATATGCATCATCGCCAACCTTCATAACAAGCCTTTGCAGTTGGTGTTATTATTTATATTTTGCACATGAGGAAAACCGAACTCTGAGAGTTTATATTCTTGAGATTCCAAACTAGAAAAGACATAGCTGTTGTTCAAATATAGTTTTATTTGCTTTTCAAAACTTCCACCCTGCCACATATGCAAATTCTCTAGCAATTTAAATTAAACTATCCGGGCTACCCAGGAGTACAATTTGGAAGAGATCCATCTACCCCATTTCCTAATTAACCAGTGAAAACCTATGAGTCTAGGAGACTTCAAGCATTCATCACTGTATAAGGCTTGGGCGGCTTTAAGCAATGGAGGTTTAAGAATTTATTTGGAATGAACATGATGAAATAAGGAGCGAGTGAGTGGCGGTGGCCACTTTCCTCCCCCCAAGATCACCCCTGACAGTGCGTGAGCCCCTCTCTCAATGCCTCTAATTAAGCAAAGCACAGAGAACATATTCTGAAAATTGCTGAATGCTTTAGTAGCTGCTCTGTATCAAAAAATGTTAACGTTTTATCCAGAGGAGCTCAATTAGCACGCATCAACCAGTGGTTAATAGTAATAATGAAATGATCACTGAGTGAAAGGCTTTTATTTTCATTTCACAAGAATCATTTGTTATATGTGAAGAGGCTTTTTATCTTTAATTGAAGAGAGAAGGATTGCCCTGGGTATATCTCTAAGGCCCTCGTGACAAGAGGAGAAGGAAGGGGCACCAGAGAGGGGACTTTCTGAGTATTTTTCTTTGAGGCTTAGGATGGGAACAGGTGTTAAATAGGTCCTCTTTCCTCTCTTTTTTCTTCTCTTTGTCTAGTTCTCTGACCAGGGGCCTGATTACACACGAGGAGTCATGACGCCTGAATGCTCAATGGACTGTCAAAGGTCTGAGTATCATGATCTGAATAGTGAGAACAAAAGCCTAAAGGGCTTTCATCAGTCTCAGTTGAGTCAGAAGCAGTGTTGAGAGTAGGCAGAGAGGTGCAGACGTTAGGTGTGCAAAGCACTTTCTGACCTCAGGCTTGCGGGAGGAAAGGGGCTCTTGTTTCCTGACCACCCACTCTATACCAGGTGCTAGGCGTTTTAGACAGATTTGACACACTCAACAAGGCCATGGGGCAAGGTCTAATGAACAGATAAGAAAACTAAGGCTTCTTTGTTCCCAGTGTCACAGTTAATGAGAAGTGGAGCTGAATTCAATTTGAAGTCTTTTCTGTGACTTGATCCTTTCAAAGATGCCTTTGGCTACCGGTGTGCCTTGTTCTAACCAATGATTCTGTTTCTATATAGAGGCATCAGGGAAGAGGAAGAGGATACAAGTAGGAATGTAATGGGTAAGCTGGGTGGGAGAAAGGACCAAGAGACTCTGAGAGAAGATGTGAAAGGAGACAGAATAACTGATCTGTGTCCTCAGGCGCCCACTCCCGAGCTTTACCGTGGACGGGCTCTGTGCTAGGCACTGTAAAAGACACTCCTTCATTTAATACTTACCAACCCTTTGATGCTAGTTGTGATATTTTCTTGAGACACAGGAGATAAATGAAGCCCAGAAAATTTAAATGACTTGCCCAGATAACATAGCTCTTAAGTAGTAGAGTTGGGATTGGGATCCAGACGGCCCATCCCCAAAGCCCATAAATCTTCTCCTTGTTTTATGTTTCCACCTCTGTGAGAACTCCAAGTGGGCCGTCACTCAGAAATAATGCACAGCTTTGTCCATTCATCACATACTCATTGAGACAACATCAAGTGTTGGTGAAGATGTGGAGCAACTGGAATGCTTATATAAGTGAGAATGCAAAATGGTGCAACCACTTTGGAAGTAATTCAGGCAGTTTTTTTTATAAAGAAAACCAAACATCTGTCTACCATACAGCCTAGCCATTTTATTTCTAGATATTTACTTAAGATAAAGATAAAATATTTGCTCAGAAAAAGACTTATACAAGAATATTTGCAACAGTTTTAGTCATAATATGTAAAAATTAGAAACAGCTTATATGTCCATCAGTAAGAAAAGATATGAATAAACTGTAGTACATTCATACAAGGGGGCGCTACTTAGCAATAAAAGGAATAAAGTACTGATACTTGGAAAAACAGGAATGAATCTCAAAGACATTCTGCTGAGTGAAAGAAGGGTAACAAAAGGATTAATGTGTATAATTCCATTTATATAAAGTTATAGAATGGGAAAAAACTAAACAAGAGTAGAAAACTAATCAGAGTGGTGGTAGAATGGAGACTCACTAGGAAAGGGCACTAGAGATTGTTTTGGGGGATAATAATTAAAAAAATTTTTTTTTTTGTATTTTTCTGAAGTTGGAAACGGGGAGGCAGTTAGACTCCTGCATGCGCCTGGCCGGGATCCACCCGGCATGCCCACCAGGGGGCGATGCTCTGCCCATCTGGGCTGTTGCTCTGTTGCGACCAGAGCCATTCTAGCGCCTGAGGCAGAGGCCATGGAGCCATCCTCAGCACCCAGGCCAACTTTGCTCCAATGGAGCCTTGGCTGTGGGAGGGGAAGAGAAAGACAGAGAGGAAGGAGAGGGGGAGGGGTGGAGAAGCAGATGGGCGCTTCTCCTGTGTGCCCTGGTCAGGAATTGAACCCAGGACTTCTGCACGCCATGCCGACGGTCTACCACTGAGCCAACCGGCCAGGGCCAGAAAATTTTTTTGATAAGATTTTGAATACACAGATGTATGCACTTGGCAAAACCCAGTGTATTTATTTGCTACAGTGGCCATAATCAAGTACCAAAGACTGGGTGGTTTAAACAAAGGGAATTTATTGTCTCACAGTTCTGGAGGCTAGAAGTCTGAGCTTAAAGTGTCAGCATGGTTGGTTTCTTTTGAGGCTTCCCTCCTTGGCTTGTAGATGGCTATCTTATTACTGTGATTTCACACGGTCTTCCCTTTGGAAGTGTCTGTGTCCTAATTTTCCCCTCTTTTAAGGACATCAGTCATATTTGATTAAGACTCACTCTAATGACCTTGTTTTAAGTAAATTACCTCTTTAAAAACCCTATATTCCAATTCAGTCACATCTGGAGTACTGGGACTTGGGGGGGGGGAGGGCACAATTCAGATCTTAACAACCAGCAAATTTACTCTATTAAGATTTGTACAATATACTCTATGTAAATTTTCATCAAAAGATAAAACAGAACAAATATTGGAGTTAATGATATGCATGTTAAAGTATTTAGGGGGAAGTATATCGATATTTGCCATTTACTTTGAAATGTTTCAGAAAATAAGATCGATTAATGGATGGAGAGATACTCGGATAAATAAGTGATAAAGTAAATATAATAACATTTTAATGACAGAATCTATATAGTAAGCATATGAGTTTTCACTTCAAAAAAATTTTCAACTTTGCTGTGTTTGAGAACTTCTAAAATAAAATGTTGGGATTGTATCCGCGACATACGTACTATGTGCCAGGCACTGAGTGAGGTGATGGGAGTTGAATGATGAACAGTATAGTGAGATTTTTATCTTAGTCTATTTAAGATGCTATAACAAAAGTACTACAGACTGGGTGACTTAAACATCAAACATTTATTTCTAACAGTTCTGGAGGCTGGAAACCCAAGATAAAGGTACCTGCAGATTCAGTGTCTTGTCTCCTGATTCATAGATGGTCACTTTCTCAATGTTTCCTCACATGGTATAAGAGAAAAAGGAGCTTTCTGAGGTTTCTTTTATAAGGGCACTAATCCCATTCATGAGGGCCCCACCCTTATGGCCTAGTCACTTCTCAAGGGTTTTATTTCTCAATGACATCGCATTGGCAGTTGAGATCTCAACATATGAATTTTTGAGGGAACACAAACATTTAGTCCACAACAGTCCTCATCCTCATGAAGCTGGCATTTTAAAGTAATTCATTAGTAGTTGTGGTTTCCAGTGATGCACCCAATGAGCATATTCATTTATGAGTTGATCAGACTTAGCCTGATCTCCAAGTGTACCATGCATTTCACATTTATCTGCTCAATGCTCCAGCTACCCATTTCACATTTAGCTGCTCTATGAACACAGGCCTGTTGGCTTTCTTCTTCCACTTAGATGATGAATGCCCCTAGTTGTGCAAAGATAAATCATTCCAAGTCCAAGTGGTAAACCACAGAAATAACAGCAATTTATATATACCCCAGGAGTCCCTTGTGAGAACTCCGTCACTCTTTATGATGTGTAGTGATGAAAGTTAAAAGCAAGGATGGGAGTGGCAGCTTTATTTTATTACCGTCTACATACTACAAAGGGAAGCCAAATGGAAATGCTCGTTGGAGAGCCAGTTAGTTAGAAAATCCTCATGACACAAAATTTATCACGGATAAAAATAAGCATCCACCCAAAGCTGCAGTAATATTTTCAATACTGGCCGAATGTTTTTAAACTGGAACAAAGGAATTTTTCAATATTCTTAAATGACTTCTAGGCTTATGGTCCAAATCCCAATGAGCAAAATGTTGCACTGATTCAAGTCACAGTAATAAAAATAAATAATTCTGTCAGCATTTATATTCAGGGGATTTAAGAAACCTGGACTGGGATGGGAAAAAAAAATATCTTTGCCTCATGAAGTAGAAAGAGTTTCTCTGTGATGTCATAAACTATGGATTTGAATTCTGATTTTTTTCTAGGCAGACTTAGGCAAATTACTTTGCCTATTTAAATATCAGGGGTTTTTTTTTTTTAATTATAAAATGCTGATAAAACTATCTATTCAGAACGTCCTAAGAATTTGAACTAAGGCATAGAAATCCTTAAAACATCCTTAGTATTTAGTCTGGCTCCTAGTTAGTTTTCAGAAAACGGAAGTGATGGAGATGATGGTGGTGGTGGTGGTGGTGGGTGATGATGATGATGATGATGGTGGTGGTGATGATTGATACAATGGTGATGATGATGGTGGTGATGACGATGATGGTGGTGGTGGTGGTGGTGGGTGGTGATGATGATAATGATGGTGATGATAATGGCGACAATGATGACAATGATGACTACAATGGCAATACCGATAATTATAGCAACAATGAAATGAAGCAAAGTAGGAGGAGATGCAGTCAAAAGTTGCAGACAGGAAACAAGGAGGCAGCTACTCTGTCCCTCCAAGAATTAAACGGTAGGAGATCAACCAAGAAAGTTCAGATGTGGAAACTGTTTAAAGGCTTGAGTTTAGACTTAAAAAACCCCAACAGATGGAGACCATTTGATAAGTAGGGTGCACATGGTTTCTCCTTAATCAATTGTCAGTCTGGTTCATCCGTAGAATGCTATGCTATGGTTAGTTAGTGATGCTTGCCATGGATTTGGACAAGAGGTGCAGCAATGTGAGTTTATAGATTCTGGTGATGGAACTTCAGGCAGAGTTCTAAGATCTAGCACTCACGGGTCCTCCTGATTTAATCTTATTTGGATATGTCTACCTCTTTAGTTTTGAGGACAAGGACCATCTATTTATTACTTATTAATAAGATATTAATAATGATGTATTATATTTGTTAATATTAATAATTAGACATATAAATAATATTAATAATTGTGTTATAATCATAATGAAAAATATATTAATTATTAATTTAAATATTTATTCCCTTCTAATCTCTAGTACATAGACAACTTTTAGGTGCCTCATGGATGTTTGTTGAAGCAAATAAAAAAATAAAAATTATCTTTGTGATGCAAATTAGTGAGAACCTATAATCTTCTGTTCCGTTTGGAGTGGTATATATTAAGAACTTTGGAAAACTTTCATCTACCTCTATCCTCAAAGGGTGAATAAAGAAAATGGAAAACTTTGCTCTTTAAAAAAACTTACTATTCTGTCACTTACTTTATAGAAATGAATTTTTGCAAAACCCTAGTAAATGTTGTTCCAGACATAACTTAATGACCGGGTGTGCAATTCACTTTCCAGAATTGTTTATCTGCTTCTCAAAGAGCCACCTTTATTCTATGTCAAGTGCAGCTCAAAAAGGGAAACTTTCACTGATATTTCACATACAAAAATGTTACAAGTTTCCTCAACTTCTCTCCAATTACTGTGGCAATCCGCAGAGCAAGAAGAGGGGAAAATGCTTATGATGCTCTTTTCTCTGTGGGGTTTTTCTTTGTCCCTTACTATTCAAGATTTACAGCAACACCAAACCCTAGACAAGAGTTTTTAGGAGGACTCTTCCCAATGTCCCACATTGTCAGGAGGTGTTCCAGTCTGACTGGTAGGGACCGCACTGTTCCCAGCCCTGTTTGAGTTCCGGGCACCATTTCCTCTAATCCTCCCAGGGGGGTTCTGCCCCCAGCCTAAGGTAGCTTCCTCCCGCCCACGTGCTCAGTACTCGCAGGACCCTCTGCAGACCTCCGGGCCGCCTCCTCGTGCAGTTTCTTGCTCTCCAGTGCTCTGTATTGCAAACTCAAGTTATTTTGGGTTCCGGGGACTCACAGCTCCATCTCCTCAGTTCAGAGCATCCATGAACCTTTGTCTGGCTTCCCCAGAGGGGCTGCTTTCTGCAACCTGCTTTGTCAATTTCTTCAGCAACCACCCCAGAAACGGAAGCTCTGAACTTAGAAGCAAAGAGGAAGCTTCAAGGTTAAATAAAGGTCTTGCCTTCGAAGGAGCTTGGAGACTCACTGTGATGCCAGCTCCTGCTTTCTGTGACAAAGACTTTTACAAAACACACAGAGGCATCTGAAATAAAAGAAATAAAACAATTCTTCTATTCTTGCCTTCATTGCCCTCTATAGGATGAGGAAGAAGGGCTGTAGAAACAGCACAACATGGGCTGTGATGTTACAAACACTGAGTTTGAATGCTTGTTCCACTACTTAGTTGCCGGGTGACCTTAACTTACTTAGCCTCTCTGAATCTCCGTAAAATGGAGAGAAGAATGCCTCTTTGGAAGAGTGGTCAAGGTTTGAAAGAAGCAATGTAATTGCCTTATGTTACGCTTGGAGCATAGTAGGTGCTCAACAAATATTACTCATTTCTGGTACCGTGTTATAAATAGATGAAGGGAGGGGCCCCGCAGCCTGACCCTTGAGGATTCTATAACTCAGGAAGTGGGAAGACTGCTTCTGTGGTCCTTGTCCTCATTACTAGCTACTGGAAAGGCCATAGCAGGGCTTATCTCACCGAGAAAGCAACCGAGTGAGCGTAGTCAGGGAAAACCAACTCCTCTTCTTGGGAGAGCAGGAATCCGGGCAGGTAATGCCCCCAAATCATAAAAAGGATGCTCCCTCATCACTAACCTTCATCACCACATCAGCAAAGTTGGGGAACTTAAATGAGCTCAGCTGGATCGGGTTGCTCTGCTCCTGAGTCAGCCCTCCAGGGCCTGGGGGGCTAGGCTTCACTGGCCTGGTTGGACTTTCCCCTGGCTTCAGGGAGCTGAGCCTTTTCAGCAATAACTTGTGCACTAGACAAGGTCAGATTGATATTAACATATCAGCTACCACTTACTGAGTTCTGTGTGCCTTTCCACCTCTACCTTCTGTACTAATTTTTTCAACAAGCATTGTGGAACCAATTCCCTCATGGTTACTCAGGGCTAAGTCATATTCTGTTACCCTCTTCTTGCTTAAAAACCCTCAAAGGCCCTCTAAGAGCCACCTGTTACACTGGGATGAAGGCCACATATCTAACCATTTCCTAAAAGTTCTATATGATCTGACCCTACCCCAAACTATTTTCCCCCTCCTTCCCTCCATCCCTCCTTCCCTCCCTCCCTCCCTCCCTCCCACTTGCTTTCTATGTTACAGCAACACTGTCCTTTCTAATTCATGAACATATCAACTCTTTCTTACCCCAGGGCCTTTGCACTTGCTTTCCCCGCCTGCTTGGCATATTCTCCTACATAGGTTTTGTATGTCTGACTTAGTTTCATCCTTCAAGTCTTCTTCAGGTGTTAATTGTTTAAAGAGATCCTCCCTGAGACCAAAAGTTGCTTCATGATTTGACAGATGCTGAGCTATTAGGAATCATGTTACAGCTGAGGAAACTGAGTTTCAGAAGAGTTATAGAGGCTCCCTAAGGCCCCAGAGTATGGCAGCATTGCAGATGAATCTAAAGGCAAGTGACTTGTCCATTGTTTTATGTCTTCTTATTTATTAGGGGGACCCCTTCCTTCCCACGTGCCTTACCCACCCCCTCTACCTTATTCTTTGTCATTTTAGAATCAAGTTGATTATTAACACTGTATCTCCTTTGGTGGGACACACTCAGACCATGTTTTAACACGGATTTAAGCAAACTTTCTGGACTCTGCCTTTTCCTGCAAGCCAGCACGTCTATCGCTCTTACTCTAGACAAGAATGGAAACAGCTCATGCTGTGGAGAGACCGAAATTGCCAACACTAAACTTGTCTGCTTTCTAAAGTAGTTTGTGAAATAAAACGGGTAGTGTGTTCTCCCCCTCAGGCCAATCCAGTATAGTGGTATAAATAGGCCTCAACTCCAAGCACAAATAGTATTTCTCTGTTTGTGGGACCTACCATGGTATAGCTCCCATCCATTTCCATGCTCGCTGAAGCCCAAATACTTCTCTCCATGTCTCCTTGTTGCTGCCGAGAGACGTCAGTGCTTGAAACCATCACTGCCAGATGTTGAAAGGACAAATGTAGCCATGAAGTGCATTCCTCCTCCTACCAAGTCCCTGGGGCTGCTGGGTCTCTCAGTGAAGATTTGGAAAATGTGAACCAAGTCTAGAGTCAATAAAGACCAACACCAAGATAACCCAGATGATGGATATTGTGAGAAAGAATTTAAAGCATCTATTTAAGTATATTTCAGTCCTTAAAGGGAAATATAGTCTTCATGAGTAAATAGATAAGGAGTATCATCTGAAAAATGGAAGTGACATAAAATAATAAATGAAAATTCTGAAGTGAAATGTACAGTAATTGAAATTAAAGCTTTACTAGATGGATTGGATGCCAGATTAGAAACCCATTCATGATTAAAACTTTCAGGAAACTTGAGACAGAAGAATACATCTCCTATTTGATAAAGGACATCTGTGAGGGACATACAGTTACTATAATAATTAATGGTAAGATAGTGGAAGCTCTGCCCTCTCATATTAGGAACACTGCAAGTCTGTCTTACCATTTCCATTAGATATTTTACTGGATGGAGAACCTATTTAGTGCAAGAAAGTATTAAAAAAAAAGGGTATAGAAATTTGAAAGGTATAAGTAAAACTTTTCTGTGTTTTCACATGACATGGTCATCTATGTGGAAAATCCTACAAAATTGTTGAATTCATAAGTGGGGTTAGCAAGGTCACAAAATGCAAGGTCAAGATACAAAATAACTTATATTTTATATTTATAATATTTATAATTATATGTAATTTATGTTATATAAAGATAGAATCAATTAATTTTAGAAAAAGCACCAACATTAATTCACTTGAGGAAGGAAATGTATTTTCAACAAATGGTGAAGAAAAATCAGGATATTTACAAGAGGACAATGTGAACCTTAACATCTACCTCACATAAAACTTCATTTAAAATGCATCATAGGCCTAACTGTAAAATCTAAAAATATAAAAAAATCTCATGACTTTGAGATTAGCAAAGATTTCTTAAGATTAAACACAAAAAACACTGGCTATTAAAAAGAAGAGAAAATATTTGCAGAGTGTACATCTGACAAAGTACTCATGTTCAGAATATAAAAAAATATATACAACTCAGGCCCTGGCCAGCTGGCTCAGTGGTAGAGCTTCAGCCTGGTGTGTGGAAGTCCTGGGTTTGATTCCCGGACAAGGCACACAGGAAAAGCGCCCATCTGCTTCTCCACCCTTTCCCCTCTCCTTTCTCTCTATCTCTCTCTTCCTCTCCTGCAGCCAAGGCTCCATTGAAGCAAATTTGGCCTGGTCACTGAGGATGGCTCCATGGCCTCCACCTCAGGTGCTAGAATGGTTCCAGTTGCAATGGAGCAACACCCCAGATTTGCAGAGCATTGTCGCCTGGTGGGCTTGCTGGGTGGATCCCAGTAGGGCGCATGTGGCAGTCTGTCTCTCTGCCTCCCCACTTCTCACTTCAGAAAAATACAAAACAAAAATACAATTCAATGAGAGGACCAAAAACCAGTTAGAAATGAGCAGACTACATGAATATACACTTCACTAAAGAATAGATACAGACCATGGCTGGTGGCTCAGTGGATAGAGCATCAAGCTGGGCATATGAATGCCCTGGCTTTGATTCCCGGTCAGGTCACACAGGAGAAGCGACCATCTGCTTCTTCCCACCTTATTCTCCCCCTTCTCTCCCTCTTTCTCTCCCACAGCCAGTGGCTCAATGGGTTTGAGCATAGCCCCGTGTGCTGAGGATGGCTCAGTTGTTCTGAGCGTCAGCCTCAGGCGCTGAGGATAACTCAGTTGATTCAAGCATTGGCCCCAGACAAGGGTTGCTGGGTGGATCTTGGTCATGGAACACACAGGAATCTGCCTCACTATCTCCCCTTGTCTCACCTAAAAAAGAAAAGAAAAGAAAATATACAAAAGTCAATAAACACATAAAAAGATGTCCAGCATTATTACTTGCTAGAAATACGCAAATTAGAATTATAAAATCCTGATTAGAATGTCTGTAATGAAAAAGAATGACCATACTAGGTGTTGGTGAGAGGTGGAACAACTTGCGTGAGTGCAGAATGGGATATCCACTTTGGAAAGGAGTTTGTCAGTTTAAAAGTTCAACGTACAGCCCTGGCTGGTTGGCTCAGCGGTAGAGCGTTGGCCTGGCGTGCGGGGGACCTGGGTTCGATTCCTGACCAGGGCACATAGGAGAAGCGCCCATTTGCTTCTCCACCCCCCCCTTCCTCTCTGTCTCTCTCTTCCCCTCCCGCAGCCAAGGCTCCATTGGAGCAAGGATGGCCCGGGCGCTGGGGATGGCTCCTTGGCCTCTGCCCCAGGCGCTAGAGTGGCTCTGGTCGCGGCAGAGCGACGCCCCGGAGGGGTAGAGCATCGCCCCCTAGTGGGCAGAGCGTAGCCCCTGGTGGGTGTGCCGGGTGGATCCCGGTCGGGCGCATGCGGGAGTCTGTCTGACTGTTTCTCCCCGTTTCTAGCTTCAGAAAAATACAAAAAAAAAAAAAAAAGTTAAACGTACACTCATAAGACTCAGCAGTTCCATTCTTAGTTTTTTATACAAAAGAACTAAAAATGTAGGTCCACACACAGGCTTGCCCATGAATGTTCATAGGAACTTTATTTCTAATAGTCAAAAAACCAAATGTCTATCAACAGGTGGATGCAAAAACAAATTCTAGAACAGTATTCTGCTGTTAAAAGGAGCAAACTGCACACAGTTAACACGGCTGGATCTTTAAGATTTGCTGGGGAGAGAAATCTTACATCAAAAAGTAAATACCATAGGATTCCATCTATAAGAAGTTTTAGAGTAGGCAGAACTGATCTATAGTGACAGACATAGCACCAGTGGTGGCCTGGGGTGGAGGATTGGGGATTTCTTTCTTTTTTTTTCTTTTTTTTTCTTTTGTATTTTTCTGAAGCTGGAAACGGGGAGAGGGGAGAGACAGTCAGACAGACTCCCGCATGCGCCCGACCGGGATCCACCCGGCACGCCCACTAGGGGCGATGTTCTGCCCACCAGGGGGCAATGCTCTGCCCCTCTGGGGCGTTGCTCTGCTGCAACCAGAGCCACTCTAGCGCCTGGGGCAGAGGCCAAGGAGCCATCCCCAGCGCCAGGGCCATCTTTGCTCCAATGGAGCCTTGGCTGCGAGAGGGGAAGAGAGAGACAGAGAGGAAGGAGGGGGGGGTGGAGAAGCAAATGGGCACTTCTCTTATGTGCCCTGGCCGGGAATCGAACCCGGGTCCCCTGCACGCCAGGCTGACGCTCTACCGCTGAGCCAACCGGCCAGGGCTGGGGATTCATTTCAAAGGGTCACATGGCAACTTTCTGGAGTGATAGAAATGTGTTGTATCTTTTTAAAAAAATGTTTTATATCTTGAATAAGGTGATGGTGACTATTGGAGAAATATAATTTAAAACAAAATCTCCTACCAACCCAGAGAAGAACCTTTTCCTAAAGGCAGAGGGGATAACCTACAATCTTATTATTGAAAATGCCATAAAGCAGAGTGTGATGTGCATCACACACAATCTACTAAGAAGTTGCAACCCCCACAGAATCCCTCCCTTTTTGATAAACAATCAGATACAACTCATTAAATATATGTTCTCAAGATAAAAGAAAATTTGAAAATGATGATTTGTAAAAATATATGTACCCCTGTTAATTGAAGCATTATTCACAATAGCTAAGACATGAAAACCACCCAAGTATCCTTCAATAAATGATTGGATAAAAAAGAGGTGGTGCATATATACAATGAAACACTACTTAGCCTTACAAGGTGAAGTATTGCCATTTGGACACATGGATGGATCTCGAGAGTATCATGCTAAGTGCAATAAGTCAGATGGATAAAAACAAGGACCATATGATTTTTTCTCATATGTGGGATATAAAACAGAAAATAACAAACAAATAACAAAACAAACAAACAGACACAGACAACAGTATGGTGGTTACCAGAGGGGAAAGAAGTCAGGGGCAGGGGAAGTGGATAAAGAGGGTAAAAGGGGTCAAATATATGGTGACAGAAGGAGACTAGACTTTGGGTGGTGAGCAGACAGTGCAATATAAAATAATGTGTTATAGAATTGTACACCTGCCACTTATATAATGGTATTAACCAAAGTTACCCCAATAAAATGAATTTATGAACAAAACCCGCCCTAGTTCCCAAGTAAGAGGACCTGATAACACCATTTGTCACAGAATTCCTCTTAGATTACTGCCACAGTACCTGGTAGTTGGAGTGGCCACTTGTGTTTGCTGATTGGTTTATCCAAAGGGAAAAGAAGCTTCTTTTTATGATAAAAGTAGTTGAGCAACTTGAAGTTGGGCCCCTGCCCTCCCGCAGGAAACTGGGAGACAGAGGCGTCCTTGTCCTTGATTCCATTTCAAAGAGATAGTTCTCAGATCCTTGAGAGAGACGGGGCTGGTTCTGAGAGCTGTCAAGAGACTTATTTAGCTTTTAAAATGATTTCTACACATTTCAAAGAGACAGAGTAAGAACTTAAAGTTAGTTTGCTAAAGTGTATTGAAGATCTAAGAAAAGGGACCGGAAAGAAGTCTTTCTCCTTATTTCCAACACGGAGAATTAAGCTTATTCTTTTAAATAGGTATTTGCCCTTAGATGACATAAATGTGTATATTTCTCCAAATCATCAAATTGTATACTTAAAGTGTGTGCATTTTTGTATGCACAAGCTATACCTCAAAAAAAGTGATTTGAAAATGGCACAAATGACCTGAAACACATCTATGTTTTCACAAGGACACTTAAAAACCTTTCTATGCTCTTCTTGGAATTTTCACACATTTCCCTGAGTTGATTTCACTGTCATAACAGTGTAAGAAAAATTCTAGCTAGATTATACTCAAGTTCACATATCATAAATCCTCTTAAATTTTTGTGGCAGTGGAGCCCAATTCCTTCAAATAACAGAAAAATATGATTCAAAAAGAATTTAGTAAAGAACCTTACGATAATTTAATACCTACCATTTGGCGAAACCTATTGTAAGCTGAGGGTTTTCTTTCTCTCTGTTTCCCCTCAAGTGTAACTGAGCATCTATCTTAGTCTGCATTTTTAAATTTAATTTATTGGGTTTACATAGATTCTAGTGTTGCCCGGATTGCATCCCCCCTCCCCCATATTCCCCTCAATATCTCCCTTGCCCCCCTCCCAACAGCTCCCTCTCCCCTTCCCTTCAGATTTAATTCCATTCCTCAGTTCACATTGTTCCTTGGATTCCTCAAATGAGTGAGGTCATATGATATTTTTCTTTCTCTGCCTGGCTTATTTCACTTAACATAATAGTTTCTAGGTCCATCCATGTTGTTGTAAAACGTAATATTTCCTTTTTTTTCACGGCCCCATAGTATTCCATTGTATATATGTACCAAAGCTTTTTAATCCACTCGTCCACTGATGGACACTTGGGCTGTTTCCAGATTTTTGCTATTGTGAACAATGCTGCCATAAACATGGGGGTACATTTCTTTTTTGAATCAGTAATATGGTGTTCTTGGGATATATTCCTAAAAGTGGGATGACTGGGTCAAAAGGCAGTTCCATTTTTAATTTTTTGAGGAATCTCCATACTGTTTTCCACATGGCTGCACCAGTCTGCATTCCCACCAGCAGTGCAGGAGGGTTCCCTTTTCTCCACATCCTCGCCAGCACTTATTCTGTGTTGTTTTGTTGATGAGCACCATTCTGACTGGTGTGAGGTGGTATCTCATTGTGGTTTAATTTATATTTCTCTAATGATTAGTGATGTTGAGCATTTTTTCATCTGTCTGTTGGCCATCTGTATGTCCTCTTTGGAGAAGTGTCTATTCATTTCTTTTGCCAATTTTTTGATTGGATTGTTTGTCTTCCTGGTGTTGAGTTTTACAAGTTCTTTATAAATTTTGGTTATTAACCTCTTATCAGTCGTATTGTGGAATATGTTCTCCCATTGTGTAGTTTGTCTTTTTATTCTGTTCATATTGTCTTTAGCTGTACAAAAGCTTTTTAGTTTGACATAGTCCCATTTGTATATCCTGTCTTTTATTTCACTGGCCCATGGAGATAGAGCAGCATATATATTGCTGTGAGAGATGTCGGAGAGCTTACTGCCTGTGTTTTCTTCTAAGATGCTTATGGTTTTACGGCTTACATTTAAGTCTTTAATCCATTTTGAGTTTATTTTTATGAATGGTGTAAGTTGGTGGTCTAGTTTCATTTTTTTACAGGTAGATGTCCAGTTTTCCCAACACCATTTGTTGAAGAGGCTGTCTTTACTCCATTGTATGCTCTTACTTCCTTTGTCAAATATCAGTTGTTCATAAAGCTGTGGGTTTATTTCTGGGTTCTCTGTTCTGTTCCATTGATCTGTATGACTATTCTTATGCCAGTACCAGGCTGTTTTGAGTACAATGGCCTTGTAGTATAATTTGATATCAGGAAGTGTGATACCTCACACTTTATTCTTCCTTTTCAAGATTGCTGAGGCTATTCGTGTTCTGTTTTGGTTCCATATACATTTTCGGAATATGTGTACTTTATCTTTGAAGTATGTCATTGGTATTTTAATTGGTATTGCATTGAATTTATAATATGATTTTGGGTAATATAGTCATTTTAATAATGTTTATTCTTCCTAACCATGAGCATGGTATACGCTTCCACTTATTTGTATCTTTCTTGATTTCTTTTATTGATGTTTTATAATTTTTCGAGTACAAGTCTTTAATCTCCTTGGTTAAATTTACTCCTAGGTACTTTATTTTTTTTGTTGCAGTAGTGAAGGGGATTGCTTCCTTAATTTCTATTTCTGACAGTTTATTGTTAGTGTATAAAAATGCCTCAGATTTTTGAGTATTAATTTTATATCCTGCCACCTTGCTGAATTTATTTATCAGGTCCAGTAGTTTTTTGACTGAGTCTTTAGGGTTTTCTATATACAATATCATATCATTTGCAAATAATGATAGTTTTACTTCTTCTTTTCCAATTTGGATGCCTTTTATTTCTTCTTCTTGTCTGATTGCTGTGGCTAGGACTTCCAGAACTATGTTGAATAAGAGTGGTAAAAGGGGGCACCCCTGCCTTGTTCCTGATCTTAAGAGGATTGCTTTTAATTTTTGCCCATTGAGTATGATGTTGGCTGTGGGTTTGTCATAGATGGCCTTTATCATGTTGAGGTATGTTCCCTATATTCCCACTTTGCTGAGAGTTTTGATCATGAATGGGTGCTGGATTTTATCAAATGCCTTTTCTACATCTATTGAAATTATCATGTGGCTTTTCTCTTTCCTTTTGTTTATGTAATGAATCACATTGATTGATTTGCAAATATTGTACCAGCTTTGCCTCCCCAGAATAAATCCCACTTCATCATGATGTATGATGTTTTTCATATATTGCTGGATTCGGTTTGCTAATATTTTGTTGAGGATTTTAGCATCTAAACTTATCAGGGATATTGGCCTATAATTTTCTTTCTTTGTGTTGTCTTTGCCTGGTTTAGGAATCAGAATTATGCTTGCCTCATAAAAGGTGCTTGGAAGTTTTTTTTCCTCTTGAATTTTTTGAAATAGCTTGAGAAGGATAGAAATTAGTTCTTCTTTTAATATTTGGTAGAATTCACTTGTGAAGCCATCAGGCCCATGACTTTTCTTTGTTGGGAGTTTTTTTGATAACTGTTTCAATTTCATTTGTTGTAATCGGTCTGTTTAGGTTGTCTGATTCTTCCAGATTAATTTTTGGAAGATTATATGTTTCAAGGAATTTGTCCATTTCATCTAGGTTGTCTAGTTTTTGGTGTACAGTTCTTCATAGTATTTTCTTACAATATTTTGTATTTCTGTTGTGTCAGTTGTTATTTCTCCACTCTCATTTCTAATTTTATTTATTTGGGTCCTCTCTCTTTTTTTCTTGGTGAGTCTGGTTAAAGGTTCGTTGAGTTTGTTTACCTTTTCAAAGAACCAGCTCCTGGTTTCATTGATCCTCTGTATTGTTTCTTTAGCCTCTATGTCATTTATTTCTGCTCTGATCTTTATTGTTTTCTTCCTTCTACTACCTCTGGGATTTACTTGCTGTTCTTTTTCTAGTTCTTTTAGATGCAGGGTCAAGTTGTTTATTTGAGCTTTTTCTAGCTTCTTAAGGTATGCCTGTAATGCTATGAACTTCCTTCTCAGGACTGCTTTTGCTGTGTCCCATAAATTTTGAGTTGATGTATGCTCATTATAATTTGTTTCTAGGAATTTTTTAATTTCTCCTTTGATCTCATTGTTAACCCATTCGTTATTTAATATCATGCTATTTAGTTTCCACGTGTTTGAGTATTTTTCAGTTTTTTCGTTGTGGTTGAATTCTAGTTGCATGGCATTGTGATCAGAGAAAATGCTTGATATGATTTCAATCTTCTTAAGTTTGTTGAGACCTCTTTTGTGCACTAACATGTGGTCTATCCTAGAGAATGTACCATGAGCACTTGAAAACAATGTATATTCTGCTGCTTTAGGGTGAAAGGTTCTGAAGATTTCTATTAAATCAAGTTGATCTAGTCTATCTTTAAGTTTGCTGTTTCTTTGTTAATTTTCTTTCTTGAGGATCTATCTAGCAATGTTAGTGGGGTATTGAAATCCCCTACTATTATAGTATTGCTGGTGTACTCACCTTTTATATATATCAAAATCTGCTTTATATATTTAGGTGCTCCTATATTAGGTGTGTAGATATTTATAATGGTTATATCTTCCTGTTGGATTGCTTCCTTTATCATTACATAGTGACCTTCTTTATCTCTTACTCCATTTTGTCTGATATAAGTATTGCTACCCCAGCTGTTTTTCCATTTCCATTTGCATGAAATATTTTTTTCCATCCTTTTACCTGCATTCTATGTGTATCTTTTGTTTTGAGATGTGTCTTTTGTAGACAGCATATGTATGGATCCTGTTCTTTTATCCATGCAACTACCCTATATCTTTTGATCAGATCATTTAATCTATTTACATTTAAGGTTATTATTTATATGTAGTTGTTTATTGCCAGTTCATTCTTTAAAGCTATCTTCCTCTTTTACTATATTTTTCCCCCTTTGTTCTGTTTACAACAGGCCCCTTAACATTTCTTGCAGCATTGGTTTGGTTGTAATAAATTCCTTCAGTTTTTTTGTCTGGGAAGCCTTTTATTTCTTCTTCAATTTTAAACAATAGCCTTGCTGGATAAAGTAGTGTTGGTTATAGGCTCTTGTTCTGCATTACTTTGAATATTTCTTGCCATTCCCTTCTGGCCTCAAGTGTTTCTGTTGAGAAGTCAGATGTCATCCTTATGGGGGCTCCTTTGTAGGTGATAGTCTTTTTTTCTCTAGCAGTTTTTAATATTTTTTCTTTATCTCTTAGCTTTGGAATTTTAACTTTGATGTGTGTTGGTGTGGATTTCTTTGGGTTTCTCTTTAATAAAATTTTCTGTGCTGCTTGAACTTTTGTGACTTTTTCCTGCATTAATTTAGGGAAGTTTTCAGCTATGATTTGATTGAACAAGGTTTCTAGCCCTTGTTCTTTCTCTTCTTCTTTAGGAACCCCTATGATGCAGATGTTATTTCTCTTCATGTTGTCACAGAGCTCTCTTAAAGTTTCATCAAACTTTTTGAGTCTCTTTTCTTTTTGCTGCTCTGCTTCCATACCTTCATTTATCTTGTCCTCTAACTCGCTGATTTGATCTTCAGCTTCATCCATCCTGCTTTTAATTTCTTCCATTGTGATCTTCATTTCTGATATTGATTTTGTCATTTCTTTTTTTTTTTTTTTGTATTTTTCTGAAGCTAGAAACTGGGAAAGACAGTTAGACAGACTCCCGCATGCACCCGACCGGGATCCACCCGGCATGCCCACCAGGGGGCAATGCTCTGCCCACCAGGGGGCGATGCTCTGCCCCTCCGGGGCGTCGCTCTGCAGCAACCAGAGCCACTCTAGCACCTGGGGCAGAGGCCAAAGAGCCATCCCCAGTGCCTGGGCCATCTTTGTTCCAATGGAGCCTCGGCTGTGGGAGGGGAAGAGAGAGACAGAGAGGAAGGAGAGGGGGAGGGGTGGAGAAGCAAATGGATGCTTCTCCTGTGTGCCCTGGCCGGGAGTCAAACCCAGGACTTCTGTATGCCAGACTGACGCTCTACCACTGAACCAACTGGCCAGGGCCTTGATTTTGTCATTTCTGACTGATTCTTTTTTATTATTTCAATGTCTCTTTTTATTTTTGCTATCTCTTTATTTAGGTGCTTGCTATGTCCATCTATTGCTGTTCTGAGATCTTTGAGCATCCTAACAATCATTATTTTAAACTCTGCATCTGGTAATTTGTTTATATCTGACTCATTCAAGTCCTTTTCTGGGGATTTCTCTTGATTCATTTGGGTTGCATTTCTCTGCCTTCCCATTCTGTCTGTGTATAAGAAGGGTGTGGCTACAGGAGTCCAGTGGGTGTGACCTCTGTGTTCCCTAGGTGTGGTCTGTCTGCAGGCCTGCCACCCCCTCTGCCGCTGCCTCAGGCGTTTGGGTATGGGTGTTGCCAGAGCCAGCCCACTGCCGCTGTTTGCTGTCACTGTGGTTTCTGCCTCTCCTCCACAAACGGGGCTGTGTTCACATGCCCAGGCTACAAGCCCTGGTGGGCTTCGGCCTTTGCCTAACCTCCTCGGGTGGGGCTGTGCTGCAAGCTGGGGCTGCAAGCCTTGGCACTGCAGGCAGGGCTGCACACCTATGCTCTGCCATGGATCTCTGCCCATTCCCAGCTTTCGCCCCACCCCTGAAGGCGGGGCTGTGCTCCTCATGGTTCCAAGACCCGGCTCCAGGGGTGGGGGCTGCGCACTCTTGTGCAGGTCTCTGCTTGTTCCCCGGCTTTTGCCCCGTGGACTGCACTTGCTTGTTTGGCTGCAATCCCTGGCTCTTGGGTGGGGCTGTGCACCCCTGCTCAGCTGCGGCTGTCTGCTGGTTCTCCCGCTTTTGCCCGGCTTTCATCTTGCTCTTGCAGACAGGATTGCAGGTTGGACCACTCTTGCTCACCCTGCCCGTAGCTGGGTCGACTGCTTTCGTGTGCCCCTTCTGCCCCTGCTGGATGGAACTGAGCTCATGCTGGACCTCAGTCATGGCCAGTCCGGCTTTCACCCCCGCCTATGGGACTGTGCTTCTGCGTCCTGCCACACCTGCCCTCCAGCGAGTCCCCAGCTGTGTGGGTGGGGTTGCTGCTGCACAGATCCTAACATTCCATAGTGTAGTTCCAAAAGCTCCCTCCTTCTAAGCTTCTCTGCTCTGAGTGCCGCAGGAGAGCTTGTTTGGCTGGTGTCCTGCTTCCCTTTGCTGGTATTGCTGGTTCCGGGGAAATATTCACTTTAGATTTGGGCAGTGACTCATCCCAGGGTTTAGGGTGGGTGTTCCTCAAAGTGTTTCTCCCTGTGCCTCCTGGATTACTCTCTCTTTCTGCTACTCTGGTCCTCTCATCTCTCCCCATTCCCTAGAGTCCCGGTTGAGTGGTTGTGAAAGAGGTTTTCTGCATGGTCCCTTTAAGAAGAATCCTGGGTCTGAGAAATCTCTCTCACAAACAGTATTCTGGCTTATTTTGCAACTAAATACTGTCCATACACCTCTTCTAGTCTCTGGGGCTGTGTGCTGGGGCTTCGGTCCTGGAGCTCAGGATCCTCCCCTCTCCACTAAACTCACTTCCCACCATGCGAGTCCCTCCCGGCTGCCGTTCGCGCCTGGGAGCTGGGCAGCACTCTCCGCATTCCACTCTTCCTACCAGTCTCGGTGTGGCTTCTTCAGTGTTCCTTGGTTAAAGAGTCCTCTTAGTTTAGTCCAAAGCTGGTTTTTCCAGATGATGGTTCTTAAAATTAAGTTGTAATCCACTTTGGTTCTGGGAGGTGGAAGTTGGTACATCTGCCTACTCCATCGCCATCTTGCCGCCTAGTCTGCATTTTTGCTGAGGGCTAAGCATACAATGAGGAATAACATAGGTATGATCCCTGCTCACATCAAGTTTATAGGCTTGCAAGGTAGCCAGATAATAAACAGGTAATTATACTAATACTTTTTTGGTTATATTGCAATAAGTACAAGAAGAGATTCAAGGTACAATGGAAGTACATAAAGTGTGTGTGTGCTTTGTGTGTGTGTGTGTGTTCAACTTGGGAAATCTGAAAATCTTCCCAAAAACTGGGAGAATCTATCTTAATTTGACCCTTGCTGATCTTTCCCATCTGGTCTTGTACCTCCCTACACCCTGCTCACTTCCTGTATGAGTTCAGACACCTTCTTTTTCTCTGTTCCTGAACATTGAAGCTATCCCTGATTTTGGCTTTTGTACATTCTGCATCCCCCTCCATCAGATTTTTAAATGGTAGGTTTCCTGCCATTGGATTTGATCCCAAATGCCCCAGCAAGGATTTCCTGGCCCATCCCATATGAAGAAACCCTTCCCCCAGCCTGCATCCTTGACCCAGGTGATGTCAGTGCTGCTGTGCACAGACCACACTTTTGAGTAGCAAGAATCTCCTCCCTTGGATTGGAAGAGAGGAAAGAACAGCATGAGGTTGGCAAGTTCACCAGTGGTCACTATAATTTCAGGGAATGACATTGGGTGCTCACGCTGTGGATTCTGTAGGGAACAACTCAGTTAGTCTCCTATCAGGAAAAAAGAAACATCCCTATGCTTGTGCCAGGAGCTTTCCTTGGGCTAATTAATTTACCCTGTAGACCATCTGTCACTCACAGAGAAGAAACCTGAAGCTCAGAGAGCTTCAGAAATTTTCTTGGGGTCTCACAGCCAGGAAGAGGGTGAGCATGGATATTATTTCTGATTTGTCTGATGCTAGAACTTCTCTCTTTTTACCATGGCCTAGAATTTCTTTTGAAGTTGCATTTTAATGCTTTTTCTCATAAAAGTAAAATTGATAAGAGATGATATTTAAAGACACAAATAGCAAATATCTAGAACACATCTATCTCCAGTTTACCAAGCACATCAGGACAATCTGTGCAAGGTGGGCTGGGACAAGGGGATCAGAATTTCCATTCAAATCTTAGCTGGTGGCTTTCAGAAAGTCACTAAACCCATCCAATCTCCAATTCTTCACCTGTAAAACGGGACTGCCAATACCCGTTCAAGATGTGCAAATATTAAATGGAAATGCAGGGCCATCATTAGGCATAGAGGAGCCTTCACATGGGTATTAATTATCATTAACTCTACAGTTAACAGTAATCATTATAGTTAATGGTTATCATCAATTCTACAGTCATTAGAATCTCTTCATGAATGTGCAGGGATAGGACGACCCCAGGGCCATGAGTTGATGGAAGAGGAGTTAGTCATAGCCAAGGACACGTGGATCTCACAAACCAAGTTGTAGAATGGCTCAGTTCTCATTTCCCCTTGGTTACCAGATGCCAACCTTTTGGAATGTGGCAGTCACACAAGTGAATTATGATCTCTTGTGTAGCATTTGTAAGACTCTGATCATTTCTGGCCCGGTAGATTCTACCACAATCTGCCTAGCTGAACTCTTCAGCAAAAGGGCGACTGGTTCTCATTTCTGCCATCTGAATCAGAGGCACCCATGGATTAACCTGGCATGGTCTCAGGAGAAGCAGCGGTGATTTATACAGACATCGGCAACATAACTGTCTCCATGACCTGACATGTCTAACAATGCTTTTCATTTGTCAAACAAATTAATCTGGATGGGTCATTTAAACACAACAGCGACACTCACTCATAGAACCAAGGATGGGCAGGATAGAAGAGATGTCCGTTCTCCATGCTGGGAGATAGAATCCTCGTCAAGTTTTACTCCATCTTTGATTTCCCCAGTCTTTTATTGTTTTTTTGTTAATTTTAAAATATTCGTTTTATTGTTAAAGGATGTACATTATTTTGTGACCTCTTACAATTTGGAAGCCTGGGATTGTGACAGCCATTCCTGAAAATACCATAGAGGATATTGAAAATAAGTAATGGCCCTGACCAGGTGGCTCAGTGGTAGAGTGTCGGCCCAACGAGTGGAAGTCCTGGATTCAATTCCTGGTCAGGGCATATAGGAGAAGCACCCATCTGCTTCTCCACCCTTACCCCTCTCCTTCCTCTCTATCTTTCTCTTCCCCTCCCACAGCCAAGGCTCCATTGGAGCAAAGTTTGCCTGGGCACTGAGGATGACTCCACGGCCTCCACCTCAGGCGCTAGAATGGCTCCGGCCACAATGGAGCAACAGCCCAATGGGCAGAGCATCACCCCCTAGTGGGCATGCTGGGTGGATCCTGGTTGGGTGCATGGGGGAGTCTGTCTGACTGCCTCCCCACTTCTAACTTTGGAAAAATACACACACACACACACACACACACACACACACACACACACACAGTAAAAGCCTCTGTTTTTCCCTTTTAACTGCCTATCAGTTCATACTAAGTTTATCTTTAAAAGTTTAAAAAGAGAATTCTTATACTCTAGTACAATTGAAAACTGAATATGGCTTGTCAATATTTTACTTGGTCTGTGTACAGTTGTTTTTAATTTTGTCTTTGTTTCTTACTTTAAGAATAGAAAACGGTAACATTGCCCATGTGTTCTTCAACCAAAAAGAACCAATTCATAATATTTTTTATCATATATCATATTTTTAGAAATGAAGTTTTAATGTTTAGTTATTTGCTAATATTTTAAAACATGAGGTTTTTAACATAAAAATATGGAGTTATGGATTGAAAAGTGGGAAAAACTTGGCACAAACTGGGCTTGCATTTGTATGTGTAACATTCACCTGGAACTGAGCTAGGTCTTCCATTCAAAGGATCTGAGTCCTCCAGTTGGCCACAGTCTCCACCAGTCCCTATTGTCTCTCCCACAAAGCTAGGTTATCTGTTTGACCCTTGTAGATAGCTGAGTCTCTGACTCATTTTTCTTCTATGATCATCTTTCCCTCTCTTTCCCTCCCTGATGCTTCCCCTGGTTTCTCAATTTCTCTGATCTGTTCCTCACTTCTTCATTTTAACCTTTCACCAATTAACGTTCCACTCAATTTTAGCCTCTCTGGGCTTGGGGATGGGTGGAAATTGGTGCTCCTTCAAGTGCTATGTTAGAGAGAAGAAGATGAAGGTGACGCTCTTTCCTGTTCAGCTTTGTAAAGCGCCTTTAAGACGAAACTTTTTCCTGGCAATGACTGTCCATCCCTTAACATAATTCCAGTTCAGCATAACTCTAATAAATCTCTATCTTTCTCCACCTTTCTCAATCCACACCTTCTTACCTTAGTCTGAGCAAGACCAAGATTGCAGAACAACAGTGGGTAGAAATGTATTTTCTGGGAATGGAGTGAGGTGGGGGAAAATCTCCATGAGGCCACAGTATAAACTTTGGAATATATGAAAACTGTTACAAAGTAGAAAAGATCATTGTTCAATAGCACAAAGCCTTGGCTACTCCAGTATATTTTCTCTAACATATTTTAATTTCTTTCTTCCACGGAGTTGGGGCTGAAGAAATACAATTTTGTGTTTTTATTATTTTGCTTGTCATTGTTGAATAAGTATTTCCCAATGATATTAAAAATTCCCATAAATGTCATTTTAATGACTGCATAACAGTCCATCATATTAAAGTGCCCCATTTGTTTAACTAGCGCCACATTACTGGACACTTGCGGTGTTTCCTGTTCTTTAGATTGTAAATAACATTGCATCAAGTCTGTCTGTGTCTCAGAATATTTTCTTACAATCTTTTCCAGAGGGAGGGTTTGGGGATTAAAGAGTTGGACATTGTTGAGGTTCTTGTTACCTTTGCCAAATTGAAGCTCACATTTTGGTATTTGTGGCTAGTACCTTAGTTGTAAAGATATTGTGACATTTTGGTGCAATTTCCCAAGGGTCTGGGTGAGCAAAAATGATGAAGAGGGAAGTGGGAGTTGGGATAATGGATGAGACGTGTTTGGATGTTTGTTAAGTGGAAAGTACAGGCAGATACTGAGGTCATCCGCAGAAATGCACCTCATTCCTGGCTAAATGACTTCCTGAAATTGGCTTCTTGTCAGTTTCCTCCACTATAGCAATGTTAGCCAAAGAGGGCATGTCAGATCATTTTTGAATGCATTACATTTTTCTGCCTGAATCTTGACGTAAATACCCTCCCTCCCTCCCTCCTTCCCTCCCTCCCTCCCTCCCTCCCTCCCTCTATCTCCCCGTGTTTTCTTCCCTTCCTCCCTCCTGTCCATCCTTCTTCCTTTCTCTTCTTCTCCATCTGCTTCTGATAGTTACCATGTGTTGAGTGGGCCCAGCACTGTGCATGACTCTTTGCATCACTATTCATTTACTCCTCTCCACAGCAACACCAGGGGGTTGTCACCATCCCACTTTTATGTGCAGGGAAGCTGAAGCTTAGACAAAGTTATCCAGCATGCAGAATAGTCCACCCCTGGCAGGTGAGCAACAGAACTGGATTCAACTTGTGTCTCTCAACTTGAGAGAGAAGAAGGGAGAGAGAAATGTGGCTGGACTCAGAATCATGCCACAGGAGAAGCTAGGAACAGCTCACCCAGAGCTGGAGTTGTCTAGGTAGACTTCACATTCATGAATCCAAGGGGGAAAAAAAAAAGAAGAAACTCATCAAACTGTGTCTTCTTCAAAATGCAATATAAATTCAGCAAATGGATAAGCTGATGCTACTTTTGTTTCTATTCAACGCGAGAACAATTATAGCTAAACACCTTGGAGAAAGCCATCCAGTCTCCAAGTTTGCTAATTCCTTTTCGAAAATAGCTCTAACGTCTTCACTTGCTCATGATGGGGATAATTAAAGGTAATGAAGTGAATTTCGGGCGGTGCATTCAAGACAGCGCAGAGCAGCTGACGGTGATTACAGATGCTGCGGCCCCTTTGAAGGTAACTGGTGAACGGCCCTTCTTCATTTGTATTCATGAAGAGAGGGAGCCATCTTCCTGAGGTTGGCAAACATTTCAGAGCAGAAAGCCACATGGTATATTTTAGAAATTAGAATTCTTCATTATGTTTTAAGAGTTCTAGGATTTTACCTACTGGTCACAAATGACTAAGCATGAGCCATTATATGTCTTCTATTCTTATTCTGAATAATGGATTTAAGAGATGAGAAGCTAAGAAGGAGGGACAGGAGGGACAAAGGAAGAAAGGAGCTCATTTATACATTTATGGAATACACGTTCATGGAGCACTTGTGCCCTAGACCCTGTTGCATGCCAGGTTGTATCCAAGGTACTGAAGAAACATAAAACAGATAGGGATTCTCTTTTCATGCACTTAGGTCCTAGTTGGGAGAAGTAAAAACAGGAAAAATATGACGTGGTGATAAGTGTACGCAAGAATAAAACTAGGGAACAGGTCAGAGGGATCTGGGTGCTCAGAGAAGCCCCTGCAGAGGCTACGACTTTTAAACTGAGTTTCCACGACAAGAAGGAAACAGACACTTAAAAATCAAAGGGAGAACATCTGATGTGAAAAGAACGGTGAGTGCAAAGGCCCAGTGGTGCATAGGGACAAAACATGTGAGCAGGAAGGCCATGTGATCACTGTAGAGTGAGTGAGCACAGGAGTAGATGGGATGAGGCTGGGTTTTGGAAGGGGAAGGAGTTTGGATTTTATTCTAAAAGTAAAAAGAGACTGTTAGAAGCTTTCTGATTGAGGAATAATGAGATCTGGTTTGCTCTCAGAAGCTCCCTTAGAGATCATGTGGAGAATAGACTAAGGAGGGGAAGGAGCGAAACAGGAAGACAGTGAGGAGAAGGCAGCAGTCGTCTCCTTGAGAGACAGATGGTGGTAGAGGAGATGGAGAGTCAGGTATTGGTTTGAAGGTGACGTTGCCATGGAAAAACCCTAAGTGTCTGTCAACAGATGAATGGGTAAAGAAGATACCTATGGGTGTCTTCTAACACACACACACACACACACACACACACACACACACACACACACACTCACTCACTCCAAAAGAATATTATTTGGCCATGAGAAAGAAGGAAATCTCACCATTTGCGACAACATGGGTGGACCTTTAAGACATTAGGATAAGTGAGATAAGTCACCCAGATAGAGATAAACACTGTGTAACCTCACTTATATGTGAAATCTAGACAAGCTGAACTAGTAGAACAATGAGTAGAACGGTGGTTACCAGAGGCTGCGGACGGGAGAGCAGGAGAGACGCTGAGCAAGGGCATGAACTGGCAGTGAGTAGCTAAACAAGCAAAGTGATTATTGACAACCATATGATGATCATCAAATTTGCTCAGAGATGAGATCTTAATTATTCCTACCACAAAAATGCTAATTTTATAATGTAATAGAGGTATTAGCTAATGCTATAATGGCAATCATATTTCAATAAATAATTGTATCAAACCACCATGTTGTATACCTTAAACTAACACAATGTTATATGTCAAATATAGTTCAGTAAAAAAAAAAAAAAAAGGGTGAGTTGCCATGTTTTGCTGATGAGAAAAATAGGAATCAAGATGACATAAGTTTCTGGCTTGCAAAAATTGGCGGTGTCAGGCACCGCGATGGGGCTAGCAGGGAGAGGGGCACACTGGGGAAGGGTGGGTAGAATTCCCCAGGGTGAGTTTGGCTGTCTTAAGACTGAGATGCCATGTAGACATTCAGGTGTGGAAGCTGAAAAAGAGAAGGGTGATGAGTTGGAATAAGAGAGAAAAATGAGCAGAGGGGAAGGAAGATAATGAGGTGGAGATGCTAACATTCCTCCAATCTTTTCCTGTGGCACCTGGCACATTTCCCCCTTGTCTGCATGCCACAGAACCCAAGGTAGAGACTAACACTGTCTCTTCAAATGCCTGTCCTCATTCTCCTCAAAAGCCCTCTAGTTCCTTTCAGTTGAACTCTAGTCCAAAGCATGGCTATGGCACCTGGCACCCTACAAATCTGGGTGTAAATCTAAAAAATTGCCTCTTACTAGATGTGGTATATTGGGTAAATAATATAACCTATGTGAGCCTCAATTTCCTCATCCACAAAGTGGGAATCATAAGACCTACCTCATGTGGTTGTTGACATGACAGTGGCTAGACTTTATCGAGCATTTATTACATTATATCTATTTTTTCATTCAATCCTCAACACAGCCCTAGAGGGTAAGGACATTGTTCTCCCACTCAGCAGATGAGGAAACTGAAGCTCAGAGAGGTTACATGACTGACTCAAGATGCCACATCTAGAAACTAGGAGAGAGAGAGTGATTTTTCCAAGTTTATATCACTGTGTCTGACATGGTACTCAAATTGAGGTAGTCATTCTTATCTTTTCGCATAATATCTGACGCAAGAGCTCAAAAGAGAGCTGCATGTTTTTCATTGTTTTTTTTTTGTGTGTGTGTGTCAAATTGCACAATCCATTGACCACTTTGCTTTCCCATCTGACTCAGTAATTTCCTGAGGGTAGGGGCTGTGACTTATTGATGGCTGTGTCACCTGTGCCCTGCACAGAGCATGGCACCCAGCAAGTGCACAGTAGATGTTGCTTCAGTGGAGAACATGACAGCAAGACCACCAGGAACTCTCTGGTTCCTGTACCTGCAAACAGTGTTTCTGATGGAGTGGGCTTCCTCTGTCTTTGAGACAAGACAAGCCTTACCAGTCTACAGGAGGGAGGTGGACAACAGAAGAAAGGTCTCAGCAAGTTCTCCCACCCCTGAGTGTCACCCTCAGTGAAGAGTGCCTCTTTAAAACAGGAAGTTGTATTTGGCATCAACCGAATGCCCACACAAGTGCTAAACATAGTGTAAGAGAGGGGAAGATTCATTGGGGCAGAACAGGAGGTTTCTAATTCATTCTGCTTCCAGTATGCAAGACAGTGGGTGTGTTGTGGTCAGGACAATTAAATTGAAATATGGCCCAGCTAAGCATTAGAACTATTCTTAATGGGAAGGTTAAGAAACCCAATGGCAAACTTTTCAGGTAGGTAGGCGGAGTGAGGTCCTTGAGGTGAGGTCTAATTATGTTGGCCATGTCAATTTCCGACATGGGGGCTGGCCTAAAAAAACCCAAGTCCCCAGGCTTTAAGGAGATGGTTACTTAATAATAAGAGAAATAGTCAGTAGAGAATTATAATAGCTTTGCAATCAGTACATGCTTCTTAGACTGAACATCCTTTCATAAGACAGTTATGGATTGTGGTCTGTCTTCACCCCTTCCCTCGGAATATGAATGGCCATGAGAATTGTGCTAGTTGTGGGGGTCGAAATGTTGGGAGGGGGAAAATCCAAGGCTGTCTCCCTTTCTTATGTCTCCTGAGATCCCTCAAGCACTTTAGAGAGGAAGCTGATTGTCCTGAAGCAGAAAGGAGAGCTTGGGAGTGACAGGAGCAGGGCGTCACTTGTAACAGCAACTCCTGGTACTTAGAGATGTGGAAGCACAATCGCCAGAGATGCACCTGCTCCTTAGAACAAAAGGGGAAAATGTCACTGAGGGCCACTTGGGGGACTCTCAGCCACCTGGTGTGCTATGAATCTCAGATGCCTAAGTCTTGCCTCTTGCCTCTCCTCCTTCATTCCAGTGAACCCCTGCTGGGATGAATGTGGGGGGAGGGGGATGGGAACCATCTCAGATGATGCCTTGGGCGACCCCAAATCCATTTGCCTGGATTCTAAATCCTTCTATTGCTGCCTCTTTCCTTTCTCTCCCACCTCATACTACCAACACCACTGACTTAAAACTACCTTATAATATTATAGAATTTTATAGTATCTAGGGACTTGAGAATCTGGTTCAAGTTCCCATCTAGAATTTGAACTTGAGAAACTTGAGATGATGTTCACGATTTACTGGACTAGTGCGAGGACAGGATTCTCAAGCAGGGATGAATTTGCCCTTCAGGGTCCATTTGGCAACATCCGGAGGTATTTTTTGTTGTCATGACTTGGGGAGGAATGCTGCTGGCATCTAGTAAGTTGAGACCAGGAATGCCATTGAACATCCTATAATACATAGGACAGTTCCCTACGAAGAAACATCTGGTCCTAAACAGTACCTTCCTTTAAGGATAGAGTTCATCCCCGATTGCCACCACCACAAGAGCCCCCTTTACTTTCGGGTTACTCTGGAGGGTAAAAGAAAGGCAGGTGTATAAGGCAGGTGGCTTTGGAACAAACTTATTTGGAGAAAGTCAAGACTGTGCTATTCTAGGTATTGGCAATGGGAATTAAGAAATACCCACCAGTGATACAATAGGTTGGAACAAGATCACCCAAAGCTATTTCCAAAGCAAGTATCCAAATTAAACAGATTCTCTGGGAACACAATTGGTCCCAAGTATTGGAAGCCAACATCTAAAATTTGACTTGCAGTAGATAGTAGAATAAAAAAAAAAAGAAGAAACAGAAAAATGCAGTCTTTCCTGAGAATGCACAATAAAAGGAATACAAAATGAAATGACACATATGTCATTGGAAACAATATATATATAATTTAATTAACCAAATATATATATAATTTAACCAATATATATATAATTTAATTAACCTATATAATTTAATTAACCAAAGTCACCCCAATAAATTTAATTTAAAAAATTAAAAAAAAAAAACACAACAACCACACAACAGTAAGACATATTGAAAGGGAAAGCAAGGGAAATTTTTGTACCATCTCCCATGCTTCATGAGTGGACCTTGACCTCATGGAGTTAATGGTCTAGGAGCATGTCAGCCTCTCTGAATTCTCCAGGTTCTTATTTTTTTTAATTTATTATTATTATTATTATTGTTATTTTTAAGTGGGAGGAGGGGAGATAGCCAGACCTCCGCATGTGCCCTGACCAGGATCCACCCAGCAATCCATGTCTGGGGCCGATGCTCAAATCAACTGAGCTATTCTCAGTGCCTGAGGCTGATGCTCAGATCAATCGAGCCACTGGCTGCGAGAGGGGAAGAGAGAGAAAAGGGGAGAGGGAGGGGAAGAGGAGCAGATGGTCACTTCTCTTGTGTGCCCTGATTGGGGATCGAACGGGGATGTCTGCACACCAGGCTGCTATTCTATCCACTGAGTCAACTGACCAGGGCCTCTCCAAGTTCTTAACGATTTTCTTTCCTGTATCTAGAAAAAGGAAGAGACAGCAGGCCTGCTTACTCCCAGGTTTTCTTTTATGTCCATCTTCTGACAGCCATAATTCAAGTCTGACAGGGTAAATGATTCTTCTTGACAGTGATAAATTTATAAGTTTTGACTGTGAAATTTCTGAATTAATTCTTTATAGACTTCTATTGGCAACTGAGTTTGTGTTTTGAGTTGAAAATGGGAGTTTGGATAAATTATTGGCAAACATTCTGCTCCCTTTGGAGAGCTCACACTTTGCACTATACACTGTTAATCTGCCTGCTCACCAGCAGCATTTGTCTTGCAGTGACACAGAGCCAGTGGTCACCATGACATAAGACAACAGTGTCAACATTCACTCCAGCGTCATTGGACCCCGGGCCATCTCCCGAGCAGCCTGGCCAGCGCTCTCCAAACATTTACATCTCTCTAGCACCACAAGGGTTACTTTGGAATTTTTTTGAGGGTGGCCTGAGATCTATACCTATCAAGAGCCTAATGTGGCCAAACAAGTGTAGAAAAGGAGCTGTAGTGAGCCTCTGTCCAGAAGAGAGAAAGAGAGAGAGAGAGAGAAATGGAGGGAGAGAGAGAGAGAGGGAAAGGATGAAGGAAAGAGTGAGAGAGAAAATTGAGAGAGACAGAGAGAGAAAGAAGAGAAAGAATAGTTTAAAGAGAGAGAAAGACATGAAAGTCAGAAAAAGAGAAAGAAATATGCAGGAAAAGACTGAGATAAGTGGTAGAGACACACAGAAGAATGGAGAGAGATGGAGTGAGTGACCGAAAGAGAGAAGGCTTTTGCAAAGAGAACACCATCCCTTCATGTAAGGTGAAATGACCTGGGAACAACAATCACATGTACTGTGTGCTTATAACTTGCCAAACAGTGATAGGCATTGCTTTCTTCTTTTTGTTCAGCTCACATTATCATCCATACTCCAGAAATGCTGGCTGGTTTGCTCAGTGGTAGAGCATCAGCCTGGTGTGTGGATGTCCTGGGTTTGATTCCTGGTCAGAACACACAGTAGATGTGCCCATCTGCTTCTCCACCCCCACCCCTTCTCTCTCTCTTCCCTTCCTGTAGCCATGGCTCGATTGGTTCGAGTGAATTAGCCTTGGGCACTGAGGATGGCTCTGTGGCCTCTGTCTCAGGTGCTAAAAAATGGCTCCATTGCTGAGCAATAAAGCAACGGCTCCACATGGGCAAAGCATCACCCTCTAATGGGATTGCCGGGTGGATCCTGGTCAGGGTGCATGTGCAAGTCTGTCTCTCTGCCTCCCCTCCTCTCAGTAAAAAAAAAAAAAAAAGAAAAAAGAAAAAAATAAAGAAGTGCTGAAACATTAAATAGCTTTCAGTGGGACACACAGTCAGTTTTCTGAGGTGCCAGTATCTGAATTCAGAGCGCTGACCCCATAGCAAGCCTTTTCCCAAAGGTTCTGAGGGTGGGGAGGGAAGTCTGGGAGACGCAGCCTGAAGTTTTACAGGCCTGTGTGATGAATGATGGTGTGGAGAAGGAGGAACAAAACGGGTGAAGGGCTTCTGAGTTTCTCTAACCCCTGCAGAGGCCAACCTGGGTGTACATTGTGCTTGGGCCTTTCTGGTGACTGGTAAACAAAGACGTCCCGGGAAGGGAGCAGGCAACATTGCCTGGGAACCAAGACTCGTGGCCATTTTATATATGACATCTCATTTATTCCTTACAATAAGCCTATGCATTGGGAGTATTGTCCTTACCGTAGAGATAGGGGAACTGAGGCACAGGGGAGATGAACGAACCTAAGGTCACATGGTGGTTTACAGGTGGTGGAACCGGGACTACAGCTCGAGCAGCCTCTCTGAAGAGCCCTGGTCACAGGTCCACACTGAAGCCAAGGAGTGGGGCCAATGCTCAGAATGCACAGACTCTGCAGGAGGAGCCGCAGCACTTCAAGAAGCCCCCTGACCCTGTTTGCAAGGAGACCCTAGAGCAGGGGTCCCCAAACTTTTTACACAGGGGGCCAATTCACTGTCCCTCAGACCATTGGAGGGCCGGACTATAAAAAAAACTATGAACAAATTCCTATGCACACCGCACATATTTTATTTTAAAGTAAAAAAACAAAACAAAACGGAAGTAGTACTGTACTTGAGAATTGCTGCGCTCACTGACCACCAATGAAAGAGGTGCCCCTTCCGGAAGTGCGGCAAGGGCCGGATAAGTAGCCTCAGGGGACTGCATACGGCTCGCGGGCCATAGTTTGGGGACTCCTGCCCTAGATTGCTCAGACATCCAGCATGAGAGCAGGTCAAATGCCCTGAAGTTTTGGTAAGAAAATCAAATCTAAATTAATTAGAGTGTAAACACTAGGAGATTCCTAATTCCCTTCTAGGTGCAACTAAGCAAAGCAGACACCTCCATAATTGTTGTCCACTGTCATCCTTTACACCAAATGGATTAGGTTCTGCTTGACAGTTTCCAGTTTAATTCTGCTACGCTGGATCCATAATGCTGGGGTTCAAAGAAGGGCAAGAATTCATCCTCCATGTGTACTTGACATTGATTGGAGCCCAAATCAATCAAAAGGCCACTGTCTTTGAGAGTCAGCATGGATACCAATAAGACTATCATCATCATCGAGAACAACAAGAAGCATGAGTCTCAAAACTAAGCTTAGTAATAAGAACACGCTGGAGAACAGAGACGAAGGAGGTAAGAGCTTGGGCTGTGGAGTAGGGCGGGTCTATTTTTGAACTTACTGAGCTCTGCCACATATTAGCTGTGTGACTTTCAGCACGACCGAAATGATTAAAAATGACTAAAGTTTTCTAAAATGTAGTCTTGTTTCAGATCCTGTGCTTTTATCATCGCAGGAAACATAGAAGCTACTTGACACACAGTCTTGCCCCTGCACGACAGGTAATTATTTACTCACCTGCGGAGGCGAGGACTACATCAGGGCTATTCCCAGAGGTTAGAGACATGGGGCAGAACCTAAACTGGAGCCATCATCATCATCATCGACAGGGTCCTCATCGTCAGTGTCAGCCTCCTCTTCGTAATCACCTTCATCATCTTGACAGCATTAACTGCTGCCTCTTCAATATTAATTATGGGCCCTGAAGGCAGTAAAGGACCCACGTAGTCTCTTTGATTTCTCAGAGCCACCCTGAATTAACTCTCTCCTGTTAGACAAGCGGAGCCTGCAGCTCCAAGGTGGAAGGTACCTGCCCAAGGTCAAGGGGTTGGAAAACGGTGGAGAGAAAGGCGCAGATCCACCTGACTGCCAAGTTCCGGTAGACATTTATTGCTTTCTCTTTAATTGAATTTCTATAATGTGTGTAGGCCTTCTCCTTTTGAAATTGAGTTGTACTTTAACTATTGGATTCTATTATAATTTTGGAGATAATTTGTCTTCAGCATGGCTGTCTCTTCAATTGGCATCAGCTTCCCCAACTTCAGTTTATGTTATCTGTGGGCACAATGTTCCCCCTGCCTCCCTGCCAAGTAGTTAATGGTGCATACACACATGCTTAAGGACAACCAGGGATTGTGCTGCTAGCTTTCCCGTTGATAGAACGACACTGTCCATTGTTCTGGGACTCCAGCTCTGTGGATTATCAGAAGAGCATGTCTAGTCATTGCAGCTGCAGCTAATTGACACGAACACATTGCCGCTGCTCTGTGGTAGAACATTTTCCTGGTCCCAGTAGCAAAGGACCTCAGCGGAAAGGTCCCTCTGCATTTCTTAACAAGATTGTTTCGTTTTTCAATAATGAAGCCCGGCCTGAATCATCTTGGGCAAGAGCAATATGTTGGAAGAATACTGTGGTATCTCAGAGAATACAAGGAAATGAACAACTAGGCTTCAAAAATTTAAAAAAAAAAAAAAACAATTACAAAAAGAATAGTGGGAATCAGCTGCTCTAGGGACCTAAGTAAAAGGAGTTTATGGCTCACTTTTTGTGAGTTTTGCAACTAAGTCCCCAAAGCTGGGTTAGGTGGGCTTCTCCTCTGGATCAACCAGTATTTCATACCCTCAGTCATGTGCTAGAGTTTGACCTGTATCAGTTCACAAGAACCAATTATTAAATTTGTAGGAATTTTGTGAATTAGTTGTTACACCATTGGTAACCTCAAATCAGCCACAGTGGAAGTAATTACACCATGGGAATTGGCAAATGCTACAAGTTAGGGCTTTTTTATTTCCTTGAAGAAATGGTGTAGCAGCAACTCCTCTCACTATCCATTCATTAATTACCCAAAGTCATCTTTTTTTGTGTGTGTGACAAAGACAGAGAGAGACAGAGAGAGGGACAGATAGGGAGAGACAGACAGGAAGGGAGAGAGAGAGATGGGAAGCATCAATTCTTCGTTGTGATGCCTTAGTTGTTTGTTGATTGCTTTCTTACATGTGCCTTGACGGGGGGGCTACAGCAGACCGAGTGACCCCTTGCTCAAGCCAGTAACCTTGGGCTCAAGCTGGTGAGCCTTGCTCAAACCAGATGAGCCCGCGCTCAAGCTGGCGGCCTCAGGGTTTCGAACCTGGGTCCTCCGCGTCCCAGTCCAATGCTCTATCCACTGCACTACTGTCTGGTCAGGCCCAAAGTCATCTCTAAGAATATAACCTTTTAATCAGACTCTGTGGGTTTGATGTAGAGCTGCACTACTGTTTTTCTTTGTGATCTTAAACGAGTTTCCCAGCCTGTCTGAATCTTAGTTTCCTCAGCTATTAGATGAGGATAATAGTTCTACACTAAACAGAGTTTACGTGAGAATTAAGTGAGCTAATCCACAGGTCTGGGTCCATAGAAAGTGCTCTATATACAATAGCTATATAGTGCTTTGCAATCGTCTATTTTTTGTTTACTATTTTCTGGAACCTCAATGCCCTGCAAATTTTCAGTAATAGCATGCAGTACAAGTCTTGTTGAATGGGTGAAGAACAAAAGGAAGGAAGAAGGAAAGGAAGGAAAGCAGGAGAATGGGACCATGGGAAATATGCCCACTTTGCCTGACCAGCATGTCCCCAGCATCTACAACTGTGACTGACACATAGTTGGTACTTAGTAAGAAAATATTTTTTGAATGAATTAGTAGGTGTGTGAACCTTAAAGCCCCGTGTAGACCAGTTTGGTATGTTCTCCTTAATGTCAAGTGGACGTCTTCCTCTCCTGTACAAATCATTCATTATCCACATTTTTACTCTTTAAATAACACAAATCATGTCATTTCTTATCTTTACATGACAGTCTTTTAAGTCTTTGAAATAACATATCTCTTCATGTTTTTATTTCCCTTGGATGAGATTTCCAAAGAGTCAGAGCAGAGGCAGGAAAGCAAATCTGTCGTTTAGGGTCAAGCTTAGTGGTGGCATCCTCCTGGGCTCACAGACATAGGCTTCCAAAGTTACATCTCTTATTACAAATCTGTTGTATTTTTTTTTTTTTTTTGGTATTTTTCTGAAGTTCGAAACGGGGAGGCAGTCAGACAGATTCCTGCATGCGCCGAACCAGGATCCACCCGGCATGCCCACCAGGGGGCGATGCTCTGCCCATCTGGGGCGTTGCTCTGCCACAATCAGAGCCACTCTAGCGCCTGAGGCAGAGGCCACAGAGCCATCCTCAGTGCCTGGGCAAACTTTTGCTCCAATGGAGCCTTGGCTGTGGGAGGGGAAGAGAGAGACAGAGAGGAAAAAGAGGGATAGGGGTGGAGAAGCAGATGGGTGCTTCTCCTGTGTGCCCTGGCTGGGAATCGAACCCGGGACTCCTGCATGCCAGGCCAACGCTCTACCACTGAGCCAACTGGCCATTTTAATACTTCTATTGTCCTTCCCCAAGTCCACCATGGGGCCAGGGTAGATGGACCTATAGAGATTTCTGATCTCAGCCACCCTCCTTAGACACGCAAACACCCCACCCTCTGTGTCTCAGCCCGAAGAACCAAGAAACATTTCTTGACAAAGCTCTCTTGGAGAGATTTCCTAGAAATTAATTGATGACAAACCGGAAAAGATAAGAGTAAAGCAAGAAACGTGATGGCATGTGGGACGGGGTTGTCAGCTCGGAGCCTGTGATATGCCAGACCCTTCCCCTCACTGAGCGGGCTCCCAAGGGTCCCTTAGAAACTTGAAAGACAAAGCTAGCTCACAATTCCTGGGGGAAGTGCAACATCCTTCTCAAATCTTGGGAGAGCCATGTGATGTTTCCAGTCAGACTGGAGAGCATTTTCAGTCAGGCTCACGTGGATTCCGAAACCCTTGTCCACACAGCCAGCACGGGGGAGGATCTGGGGCCATTCTCAGCGGAGTCACGTCTTCCTCATGTCATCCATGGCGTACAGCCCCTCTCCTGATTACTTCCATCTTTCTGGCACCAGGAGAGGCATCTGGATTTTGAATTTCTCATTTAAAACAACACCACCAACAACAATAACAACAACACATTTTAACAGATCAGGAAGAAATCTAGGTCCCTATCAGGGTCATAAAAAGTTACAGGTAACAAGAATATTGAGGATTATTAGGGGCACGCTCAAATCAGGAGGATGGAATGAAAGGAAAGTATATATGCTTACCTCTGGGTCTTCCAACCAAATTCCCTCTAGGTGATTTTTTTCTTTTAAACCACTAATGAAGAGGAATCACCACGTGCCTCAAGGTGGGCTTGGAAACTTCATGTCCAGGACTCCTCAGGTTATGACACAATTGCATTTCTATGACAGTGACATAACCCGAATTGTGGTGTAAATTGAGACACACCCTAGTTTAAGTCACTTATCTATCCTAAAACAGCTGTAAAATCATAATCTAGAACATAAAAACACAACTAAACCACAGAAAAAGGAAAAGGACATAAATACACTGTACTGTAGTAACAGAAAAAATGACAAAAACTGAGTGTAAAAAAATTCCTTATCTTTATTCCTGTGGTTGGCTTGCACACTGGACAGGGCACTGCAAGGTGGGAGAGAGTGACCTATTGGGAGGAGAAAGCTGGAGAGGCAGGAGAACCTGCAGCAGGTGCTGGAGATACTGGGTCAGGTGAGTCAGGATTGCTTAAGGAACATGCAGGAGATGCTGGAGATGATTCTACCTGTAACAGGTGTTTCATCTCGAGAAGCAGCTGATGTAGAGGGTACAGGATCTGTTGCAGGCTTCTCCATCTTCTTAAAGAATTATTCTAGGCTAGTCTGTAAGTACAATGTAGTCCGTGAGTATGACGCTAATGGTGTAAACTGAAACACTCATGTCTCAAACATTTTAAGTTTTTATGGGAGTGAGCTTCGTAAACTTGAAACATTGTATGTAGAGACTGTTGTAACTCGAGGACCCCCTGTATATGTGTGTGTATATGTATATATATATTTGGTCTAGTTCCAGGAGCCCTATGAGGTTAACATGATGGTCTCCATTTTACAGATCAGGAAATTGAGGCACAGAGAGTTAAAGTAACTTATTAAGGACACATAGCCAGCACTTGACAGAACCAGACTTTGAATACAGGTGTGTCCATCTGACTCCAAAATCCATGTTCTTTCTCCTCTTTCTGGCTGTTTCACTGTATCTACATCAGCCATATTCCAGAGAATTCTGTGACTCTTCCAGAGAAGATCTGGTGGCCAAAGCTATACAAACTTTCTTGGTGATTGCGACTGATTTCTTGTTTTCTTTTTTGAAGTCGAGGGGGATTGTTTGAAAGACTCGAGAGATGAAGACCCGTGGCTATTGTGCAGGGCTAAGCACATCTACTAACCTTAATGGGAAACAGCCAACATAGTGTCAAGCCCCACGCTCTCTCTGAGTGTTTTTCCAGGGAAACCACTTAGAATGCAACCTGCATTCATAGAAAGCCACTGAGGATGTGCTTCCCTGCCGATGTTCAAAGATGGCAAATAACCGAACTCGCTCACCGGAGGATCTGATGATGTATTAGGACTCACGGGGGGGGGGGGGGGGGGCGGGAGAGGGAAGAGAAACTGCCCAACGGGGATGAGATGAAATCATTTATCTTTGCCTTCTGGGTGAGAAGCTGGAATGCAAAGAAGACAGGAGGGGGCCTCTGCTGGCTTAGGAGCAGAGCAAGCCTACAGTTAATTCTCATTAGGTTAACTAAGCATAGGGCTTCCATAATAATTACAGCAGGGCTGCATGCCTTACACACAACCCAACGAGATGGAACCCTGGTACTTCTCTCCCTGGCCCAGAGCTACAGTGCTAATTGAAGCATATCTTGCTGTGCCTCTCTGGGGAGAGGAATCCAGCTGCAAACCACATGTCAGCCCAGATTCACCATCCTGCTGCTAAGATTTATTCTTGGATTGGTTGCTAGAAACAATCTGCCTAAGAAGGGAGGGTTTTCTGTTTTTTTAGTTTTATGTTTGTTTTCCCCCCAAAAACAAAAATGAACTTGCAGGTAATTAGTGAGTCTGCAAAGCTAAAATCAGCCTGGATTAATTTTCTGGACATAGTATTTGGAGTTTACCATGCTAGATTATGAAAGTGTTAGAGTGGTATTCAAGCCGAAGTGTGGGTTTGAGTGTAGGTGTCAAACTTTGGGGATGGAACAGTCTCTGTCTTAGCTAGTTCTTCGACTGTCTCCAATACCTTGAGATTTTGTGGGTTTCACTTATTTTCAGCTGCTCTGCCTTATTCTAAAATGGACTGGAAGCCACCATGTAATGTGCTTGCACCAGTTCACAAGAACCAATTGTTACATTGTCAGGAATTTGGTGAATCTAGTCATTAAACTGCTAGTAACTCCCGATTGGCTATGGTGAGAATATTTACACCATGGGAATTGGAGATTGCTATGCATTGGGCTTTCCAGTTTTGGGGGGAGAGGTGGTTTATTAGCCCCACCCTCTCACTGTAGAATATCTATGTGTTAACCAACCAGGGTCAGGTTTAAGATGATAAGCTTTGGTATCAAACTCTGTGGAACTGATATCTAGCTTTGGGGATAGTAAAAAAAACGGGCTTTGAGAATTTATTTATTTTTATTTTTTTATAATTTTTTTTTTTTAGATTTTATTTATTCATTTTTAGAGAGAGAGAAGAGAGAGAGAGAAGGGGGAAAGATCAGGAAGCATCAACTCCCGTATGTGTCTTGACCAGGCAAGCCTAGGGTTTTGAACAGTTGACCCCAGCATTCCAGGTTGACACTTTATCCACTGTGCCACCATAGGTCAGGTGCTTTGAAGATTTTAAGAGTTAGGGTTCACATCCCATGTTGTCTTTTAATAACCACATGACCTTGTGGCACTTTTTTTTTAACCTTTTCTTTTTTTTTTTTTTTTTCATTTTTTTCTGAAGCTGGAAATAGGGAGAGACAGTCAGACAGACTCCCGCATGCGCCCGACCGGGATCCACCCAGCACGCCCACCATGGGGCGATGCTCTGCCCATCCTGGGCATCGCCATGTTGCGACCAGAGCCACTCTAGTGCCTGAGGCAGAGGCCACAGAGCCATCCCCAGCGCCCGGGCCATCTTTGCTCCAGTGGAGCCTTGGCTGCGGGAGGGGAAGAGAGAGACAGAGAGGAAAGCGCGGCGGAGGGGTGGAGAAGCAAATGGGCGCTTCTCCTGTGTGCCCTGGCCGGGATTAACCTTTTCAAGCCTCAGTTTCCTCAACTGCCAAGGGGGCATGGAGACTTCGTAGGGTTGTCACAAGGTCAGAATGAAATAGCTACCCAGAGCCTCTTCCTAGTGCCAGGTGTTGTTTCTGGGTCTTGAAGAATAACCGACAAACACCTGGATCTTGAAAGATGACAGCTATGCTGAGAAGGATTCAGAAGCAGTGCCCAAGGGCCTCAGGAAGAATGCTACAATTAATCAGCGATGTGTGTCATAGATGTGGGTGTGGGGAGTATGAGAAGGGAGGAATGGTGGCCCAGGCGGCAGGAATAACATGGGCAAAGGCATGGCAGTCATACCTAGCATTCAGTAAACCCTTGTGATATGCTGGGCACTCTTCTAAGTGATTTATAATCTATCATATTAACTTGGTAATTCTTATAAGAATCCAAAAAGGCAGTGGTTCTCAGCCAGGAGTGATTTTGCCATGCCCTCCCACCCCCAGTAGATTTAGCAATGTCTGGAGACGTTTTTTGTTATTATGACTATGGGTGGTTGGATGGATGGTACTGGCATCTGGTGGGTAGGAATCAGGGATGCTGCTAACAATTCTATAGGGAAGTTCCCACCGCAAAGAACTATCTGGCTCAAAGTGTCGATCCATAGTGCAAAGGTTGAGAAACACATCAATAAAGTATGAAATACTATTATCCCCATTATACCGATGGGAAGAGTAAAGCACAGAGAAGTTAAAGCACTTTTTCAAAGTTATCTGGGCAGTAAATTGCTGATGTTGGCTTCAGACCCAAAGCTCATGCTCTTACCTTCTCTGGCTACACAGCCTCTTGTATTTAGTAAGAATGGTGGGAGGGAGGAGAAGAGAAAGATGGAGGATTCGGAACAATATCTGGGAAAGAAGAGGCAGGTTGCAGCTACAGCGAGTCACGCCAGTTTTTGCTTTGCCTATACCTATGATAATCCTTCCTCCCCCTTCCCTTCCTCAGGCCAGAGCCTCTGCTGCTCCTCCCAGCACTCGACTGGAAGGTTCAGTGCTCTCTCCAATCTCCTCGGGCTTCGAGGTCCCTCCTCCAGCTGCTCGCCGCTCACCTCCACCACTGGGGGGCCAGGGCTGTGAGTGTGATCTGTTGTGACATGCTCACTACGCTCACCTACCCTGCCGGGAAACCAAAGCTGAAAGTTGCTAGGGCTTCGTGGGAACAAAATAGGATCAATGTGCTCCCCACTGAGGAGGCAGGTCCGGGGCCAGCTTGTCCGGGAGCGGCTCCTCGGGGCCTCCAGAGCTCCTGGGAGGCCACCGGCTGGGCCCAGCCAGTGAGTCACCTGGGGTCTTTGGAGGCAGAAGGGGAAGCCAGCCACTCCTCGCCGCTGACACGAAGCTCTGAGCTTTTTGCTCTTCTTCTCTGTGCTACTGGGTAAGCAGGCAGCAATGAAGAGTTTGCTGTTTTTGATGTAAATAGAGGAGAAAGCGAAGGAAGAAGAAGGGCATGGAGTGTGGGCTGTGGAATCAGACGGCTTTGGTAGCTGTGTAACTGTGAGCAAGCTGCTGTACCTCTCTGAGCCCCACTCACCGGTAAGATGGGGCCAATCACGCCTATTGGGAGCTGTGAGGATTACGGCTTGTTAGGTACAGACACACAGATATGTTACTAAACTGAGGGGATCCGTTAGCCTGCACACATCACAATCTAGTAAGACACAAACAGGAACCTGCAGCAAAGAAAGTAAAGGTTTAGTTTTAGGAACTGGCCCCCGCCTGGAGTCAGAGCTGAGCTAATGCACAAAGACCTGGCTCCCTGATGGCTTCTAGGGGATGGATTATATAGGGGAACATCATCAATCAGGCTGAGTGCGGGAGTTAGGGTCGTGGTCTCCAGTGATTGCTCATTGCCTCTGGTCCTGACGCCAGCCATGACGTCATTTCCTCTGGTTTTGCCACTTTTCTGGACCTGGAGGTGAAACTCAACTGGGATCTAGATGATGTTATCTCTCGTTTGATCAAAACTCTGTCTTTGTGGCCAAGAGACTGGATGCTTTGTTCCTAAGATTGTTTGATGCTGACCAGAACCTCATTGTCCTGAGGGTTTAATGAGTAAGCCAGTGGTCGTGCAAGGGAGAAGGAGGCAGGTGAGTCAGGGTGCTAGGGGGAGGGCAGTTTGAAAGGAAAGACAGGAGAAAAGGGCACATTAAATAAATGAAGTTTCTACCCAGTTACAGGGATTGCTAAAACCTAGGAGGGCAAATGGTTTCCTATCTTATGAATGAAACTAACGCCATTCTTTTTGTAACAACTGCTGAGTAGAGAAGAATTCAGAGATCAGGCCCAGGCTCGTCAGGAAAGAGTGCCTGATTTATTAGTGATGTCTGTCATGGGTGTATTCCTGGTGTCCGCCCACCCCCAAACTCTGCTGCATAGTAAATAGTCAATGGAAACCATTTTCCTGCTATTGTTGGTTATTTAAGTCAAGGTAAGAAATGCTGATTTGTTTGAGGGAGGTTAGAAACTAGAGAATGAAGAAAAGTTGCTGATTTTTTTTTTTAATTGGCAGTTCCTTGTGATTAAATGGCTCTGCTGCTGGGAGGGCTCTAACGGGTTTGACCATGGGTGATAGGAAACCAAACAATTGGCCACAGTCATCTCCCTTGCTGACACTTGTCCTTGCTGTGCAGATTGGGACAAAGGCAAATGCTGCAAAGTTACAGAGGCTGGTGTCTCCCAGGGTGAGGAAAAGGCTGGGCAGCTGACCCAGGTAAACCTCTGGTGTCAACAGCTGTTTAACAGGGAGGGGTGTTGATGATAAAGAACAAAATGGAAAAACACCTGTAGTAGTGAGCGCCGTTTTTGTCAGTACAAGGGGAGAGGCTGCCTGAAAATGAAGCCAAAACAGAGTCAACTGGAGATAAGAAATGATGGGAAGCAGATTCTTGACGTTATTGGAGCACCTGGATCCAGCCATGCCTGAAGCTGGTTATAGGCTCTTTTGCCTTACTCAATTTATGATGATGATTCTCATCCCTGAAAAAAGAAAGTCCTATTGAGTTCCAGATAATACAATATTCATGGTCAGAGGAGCATGTCCTCAGAGCCAAGTGAACTTTCCTACATTTGCTGGGGGAAGGGAAGCAGACACTAGACAGAACAGTGAAAGTAAGAAAATTCTAGCATGTTAACCATGACAGTGGTTACTTCTGTAAACCTCCTCCTATCTATGACTAAATAAGCCTGGGCCAGGGTTTTTTCATAGTTATCACTGATCTTAATAATCTCATAGTATGATCCCATTTTTCAGATGAATAAATCAAGAATTGGAGAATTAATAAATCATACCCAACATGCAACAGCTAGTTATGGAGCTTAAATTGGAGTCCTGCTCTGGCTGAATCCCAAACCCATGTTTTGAAGTACACTCCATACGGTCTCTTGTCACACATGCTAGAGAGAGAGAGAGAGCGAGGACAGAGCCATGGGCTGGCTGTGAGCCACGCCCAGTGTTGGGTCCCTACTCATGTCTTCTTTTTTGAGCAAAATAGAACTCAGATTGTCAAGACTGAGAAAATAAAAGATTAAGAAGAGAAAAATATGTAGATAAGAAGCACAAAATCTGCTTGCCCCGATGCGTGGAGCTCCTTAGCAATGTATATTAAAATAATTGATCAAATGCACATTATCAGTTGCTAGGATATCCAGTCATAATGGCTGTCTATAGCCCCCCGAGAGAACTTCAAGGAAATCCATGAAGGATAGTATTGCATTTTGTCACTCAAGCCAGTCCTGGAGAGACTGAAGGAGAGGTGGGACAGGTAGTCAATTTCAAGCACTTTGGGATATCGGTTGGAATGCAGGCTGGCTGGAAACCTCACTGTTCTTTACTATAGAAAACGTCTATCTCAGCATCCAGCCAAGACAGCACCTTGGCGATTGACATGCAACTCATTAGTGAGCTATTAATCCTGGGTTTGAATGAAAGCCAGCCTTTCTTCCTTGAGACCTTCATTAAGTACAAAGTCATCAACTGCTGGGGACAGGGGGTGCATTTTTATCTTCAACTCAACATCATAAATATTTAGAAGTGTTTTAAAAATTAGAACATATCTGATCCAATTGATCTCTTCTTCCATTTCTTTTTCTCACCTATCTGTAGTTAACATTCAGAAAGGACAGCTGCTTCTGAGTATGCACCTGAAACATTGCTGAGTCATTTGTACACATTATTGACTCACCCCTCACGGCTTTCGCTTACACACTTGGCTCTGCCTGGACTTCCCTGTCCTCCCCACGTTCCCCAAATTCCCCTTCCCCCGAATACTCACCAGATTAGCTTCTAGTCCTTCAAATTCCAGCCTGGTCTTCACCGATGATCCTATTACATATTTCCTTAGTTCCCGGATTTGTCCTATATAGATGCAGCCGTTTGTAATAACATAATTGTAATTATGTAATTCTATTAAAATCACTTGTATGGTTATTGACTAATATCCAAGTTCTTCTTCAGAAGTTACGTTCCATGAGAATGAGCTTAAGTTTTTGTTCACTATTGGATTCCCAGAATTTATCAAAGAGCCCAACGTGCAGTAAATCTTCAGTAAGTAGTTTACAACACCCCTAGGAATGGGCAAATATTACTGATCAAACACTATAGATGAGGAAGCTGAGGGTCACAGAGCAAGTCGGATAACATCCTGGGGGTGAATCCAGTCCTGTTTCACAGGAACCCTGCCCTTCTCCGTTATGTTATCCTGACCCTTAGAAATTGACCTTCTGTCCGGCAGAGTTCAAAGAGCTAAGTGAGCACTGGTGGGCCTGGAGATCAATTTAAATCGGTCTGAAACTTTAATTATTTCCATGGTATCAGGGGCCATTTTTCTTTTCTTTTCTTTTCTTTTTTAAGAATTCAAAGTCCAAACACCTTAGACTGGTAAGAAGACACTTTGTAATTTAGCCCAGTGTTTCTTAGACTGGCAAGGCACTGGAATCACCTGGGAGGAAAAACAAATAAACAAACTGCTGACGTCTGGGTTTCACCACCAAAAGATTCTGATTCAATTGGTTTTTAGGTTTTATTTTAATGTTCCGCAAATGAGTCTATATGCAGCCACAGACCCAGGCTCTGCTGACCTCATTAGCTTCATGTCCTGTCAAGTCACCACACCCCACCCTCATTTCCACCTCATCCGCCTAAAGCAGTGTCCTAAGGAGCTGTGTGTGCCCTTTTCTCCTTACATGGCTGCACGTCCCCTCTGACACCCTGTGCATATTACGTTCATGGCATTTGTCACGCCGTGTTCCAGTCCATCACCCTATTGTTCTAATTCCATTTTCTTGGTGTCACCCACATGGACTGATTTAGTTGAGGTCATGGACTTCTCTTATCCAATGATGCACCCAAAGTGTCTATTGCATAGCAAGTGTTGACACACACACACACACACACACACACACACACACACACGTGTCTATTGCATAGCAAGTGTTGACACACACACACACACACGAGTTAGTGAATTAATACATAAATGAAATGTAGAGGTGATTCAATGTATTTTATTTTTCTCACCCTTTCCCATTTTAAACACATTTCCTAAAAAGTCAGGAAATATTTCTAAGGCCATTGAGATCAAAGATGTTAGTAGAGTAGCTCTGTCTCCTCATTCAGTCAAACATAACCCTCAGTGCTAATAATTACCATCTGTTTTTGGAAAGATTATTTGGGGGTTATATGATATTTTTAAAAATTGCTTCAGTGTTCTCAAACTGATTGCCCACTGGAATCATCTAGCAATGGCCGTGGTGCCATCGAGTCATTTGCTTAAAGGAGCCCTGTGGGCCCTCTGTGTGTCATGAATTAACAGAGAGCTTTCTCACTGCTCAAACCCTGAGCTCTGAAGACACCCTCTCCTTTTCTGACTCATCACACATCATCCTACGGACACATCCTAGAAACCGCACTGGCTTTCTTTGCAAAAGTGAGGGGAAAAAAACCCACTAGAAAACACCATATTTTCTGAGTTTTTCTTACTGTTTCTTTCTCATTTCCATATGGTAAACACATTCATTGTGCCTTTCATTAACTATCAAGAGACAGAAGAATAACTTTTTTTTTTTTTAATGAATTTTTCAACTGCAGCCTTGCATGAATGTCTTGATGCTGTTGTCTTAAGGATAGAAAAAAAAAGTTGAATGTGGAAATATATTATTGATTCCTGCCTATTCTTTGGGCTCATGTACTATTGATTAAAGCCCTCCACAGCCTTGCCCTTTGCTCCCTCATCCCAGGGAGCAGATTTGTAGAGCTGCCAAAAACCAAACTCTGGCGTGGATATTCTGATATTTGGTGAGCCAGCCAGACAGGAGAAGCTCAGCAAATTCTTATCAATCATATGAGAGGCCTTGATGGGGAGATGTAAGGTGGGCAGATTGAGGTGACTGAAAGGGCTTGGATGCTAACAAAGCACATGCCCCTTCAAGGACTTGGTCATCTCTTGCACGCCTTTCTGTAATTGGGTCTAGAGCAGGGGTTGGGAACTTTTTTGGCTGAGAGAGCCATGAATGCCACATATTTTAAAATGTAATTTTGTGAGAGCCATACAATGACCCGTGTATGTTATGCATTATCCAATAAAAATTTGGTGTTGTCCCGGAGGACAGCTGTGATTGGCTCCAGCCACCCACAACCATGAACATGAGCGGTAGGAAATGAATGGATTGTAATACATGAGAATGTTTTATATTTTTAACGTTATTATTATTTTTTATTAAAGATTTGTCTGCAAGCCAGATGCAGCCATCAAAAGAGCCACATCTGGCTCATGAGCCATAGGTTCCCGACCCCTGGTCTAGAGTGTCAGTGTGATCCATAACTCTGCTTCCCTGTTGCAATGCAGAGACTTGATCCCCACTGGCATAGCCAACATCATTGTTGCTTTCTTGGCTTATGTATCCAGGAATGGCAGGGGTAGAGTTTTGTGCCTTATGGACAACTGGATCCAGGACTTCGAAGAGCCCCAGTGCTCTTCGTTTTCTCTGTATTTTAAAATTTTTTATTAAGGCCCTGGCCAGTTGGCTCAGCGGTAGAGCGTCGGCCTCGCGTGCGGGGGACCCGGGTTCGATTCCCAGCCAGGAAACATTGGAGAGGCGCCCATTTGCTTCTCCACCCCCCCTCCTTCCTTTCTGTCTCTCTCTTCCCCTCCCGCAGCCGAGGCTCCATTGGAGCAAAGATGGTCCGGGCGCTGGGGATGGCTCCTTGGCTTCTGCCTCAGGTGCTGGAGTGGCTCTGGTCGCAGCAGAGCGATGCCCTGGAGGGGCAGAGCATTGCCCCCTGATGGGCAGAGCGTTGCCCCTGGTGGGCGTGCCAGGTGGATCCCGGTTGGGCGCATGCGGGAGTCTGTCTGACTGTCTCTCCCCATTTCCAGCTTCAGAAAAATACAAAAAAAAATTATTAAATTTGTTGAGGTGACATCGGTTAGTAAAATTATATAGGTTTCAAGTGTACAATTCTGTAATACATCATCTGTATGTTGCATTGTGCACTTACCACTCGAAGTCAAGTCTCCTGTCATCATATATTTGACCCCCTTTACCCTTTTCTACCTCCCCCTACCCGTCCTTCCCTCTGATCACCCCCATATGTGGTCTGTGCCGGAGTTTTTGTTTGCATTTTGATTTCACTTTCTCTTACCACAGGCAGTGGTCTCCAAATGTTGTTTCTTCCTTCACAAGACTTTCAAATTCAATCACTTCCTCTCCTTTCTTATGGTCACAGCCCTCACTCATGTCCCAGTACCTCTCAGTTCACTGATTGTATTAGATTTTAATTGGTGAATGTGGAATTAATTTCTTTGTCTCTTGGGAGATGATGTAAAAAAGAACAATGTCAAGTTCAAGTTCTGGCATGGCCATTAACGAGCTCTGAACCCTGGAAGAACCACCTAACCTCTGTGAACTTTGGTTTTTCTCTCTTTCTTGGCCCACTTCTCATGGGTGCAATGAGGGTCAAACAGGAACATGTATATTGCTGGTAGTTTAGTGAAAAAAAAACCAAGATATATTCCTGTCCTCTCCCTGCAATGACCCTGGATATTAGTAATGAGGCAATCCTGTGGTAATCAAACTATAAAATTAATATACAATGGATCAGGGCAGAGATAGACAGCAAAAAAAAAAAAAAAGCTCAAGTTTCTAGGCTAGAGAAAAACTTAGCTGACTTTGCTAATAGCTAAAGAAAATGTGTCTATAAAAAATGCACTGGTCAGAAATAAAAATGTAAAGGAAGAGTGTCAGAGAAGCAATCAATTCTAGCAAAGCTAATTCAGCTCACCAATTAGGGCCCTGGGGGAAGCTCATAGTGTGGAAATTGATGCAGGCACTCTGACAGAGTCTGGTGCTGTTATACTTGGGGAAAATCCAGTGGGCCTGCCCATGGTTGCCTTACACCTTCTGTTAATACTCAGTCCTGATCAGGTTGAGATGAAATGAGCATCTTTGTGCCTGGCTGGCACGCATACACTAGCACATCTTTCTGGAGGGACAATTTGCAATGTGTAAAAAAAAAAAAGGACTTAAAAATATTCTTATCTTGTGGAGTAATAATTCTATGACTGAGGAATTGATCTCAAATGGGGGAGAGGTTTTATGTCGGAGAATATTCATTCATCACAGAATCACTTATAATAGCAAAAAGTTGAGATGATCTAATTGACCATAAGGGATGGGTAAATTTATTATAGGCCAGTCTTAAGATCAAATAGTGTAATTTTGTTTGTTTGTTTGTTTGTTTGTTTTCTTTCTTTTCTTTCTGAAGCTGGAAATGGGGAGAGACAGTCAGACAGACTCCCGCATGCACCCGACCGGGATCCACCCGGCACGCCCACCAGGGGCGACGCTCTGCCCACCAGGGGGTGATGCTCTGCCCCTTCGGCGCGTCGCTCTGCTGCGACCAGAGCCACTCTAGCGCCTGGAGCAGAGGCCAAGGAGCCATCCCCAGCACCCGGGCCATCTTTGCTCCAATGGAGCCTTGGCTGCGAGAGGGGAAGAGAGAGACAGAGAGGAAGGAGGGAAGGGGGTGGAGAAGCAAATGGGCGCTTCTCCTATGTGCCCTGGCCGGGAATCGAACCCGGGTCCCCCGCACGCCAGGCCGACGCTCTACCGCTGAGAAATAGCGTAATTTTGGAGAATACAAAATGTCATGGGGAAATGTTTATACACTATTATACCTAAAGATACTTAGAATAATGTTAATTCAAAAACTCAAATAAAAAATAGTGTCAAGTGGATACAAGTAAAATACATATAATACTTCCATATAACATGATCCAGAACTTAATAGGTGAATTCCATGACAGATATGTAAGCTATTTGCTTCTGAAAGTGAGCCACATCTAGTGCCGGATGTCAGCATGGTTTAATAGGTATATTAGTGTAAAAGTGGAAGGACATAATAACTTACAGTCTCTGTATTTGCCAAAATTTCCATAATGAATATGTTACTTTCACAATAGAAATATATAATTCTCAATTGTGTCACTTCCCTGATTATAATTCTTTCTGTGAGGCTCATGATTATTTATGAGTCTTAGACTAATGTACTCTGGCTATAATTCAGTGTCCTCCATCATGAGCACCTTGCTCTCTTCTTGCTTACAATCCTTTAAAAATTCTTAGATTCAGTTGGGCCCACTGCCATTTGATCTTCTAACATAAACACTCAGTAGACATACATTGTGATGTTTGCTCAGCCTAGAAACCATTGTCCTTTTGCTAAAAACTGCCCTCAAATTTACCAGCTGGCTTCCCCAACAGCCATGTGTGTGATCCTTGGAGAAGCTCATTGGATGAAGGGTAGATCAGTCACTTCATTCTGGACCAACCAGATTCACTCTGTTGGGAACTTGAAGTTGAACTGAGAGGCTGCCTTTTTTCACTTTGTAGAGCAAGAAGTGATGGAAGCTTATTTGCAAAGGAATAATAAAGCAGGGAGAAAGGCAGAGGGTGTTATGATGGCATTTGAGCTTTTGATTATGATTAATGCCCAATTTCTTGGTGCCATTTTGGATTCTGAAATCTTATATTAAATATGAAAGTCAACTGTTTGTCTTAAGTTGGCTTGAGTTAATTACTGTTACACATGGTTAAAGAGACCTAACCATTATATATTCCATGCTTACATTTTTCTAAGAAGGGTATGATTGTAAGAAAAATTATTCCTCTTCTTTTAGCCAGTCTGGATCCCCCTCTTCCTCCATCCCAGCCCTTCTGAGTGGTAGGTCTTCACTGATTAACCTCATTCACACTCATCTTCCAGTTGCCCATAATTGCCTCCATCTTTCCACACATCCACCTACTTCATCATGTGTTGGCATCTGCTGTTTCATAACTACCCTTTGAAGGTCCCTGGGAGCTGAAATTTTGTCTTTTTCATTTATTTTTAATACTATAACACTTACTACTTTGCTAGACAGAAATGAATTTCCTGAATGGAAGTAAAACTTCAGGGCAGTTGTAGGGAAAAGTGGCCAGGGAAGACTTCAGCTTGTGCTGACAACCCCACAAAAGCCCACTGTTCCTTTCTGCACACATATTCTGAAAGTGGTCCCTGGCCGGAAATTTTGCACACAGGTTGATCCAGCAAGGGCAGGTGGGTACTGACATGATGTAGTAGACTGAGGGAGCTTTAAAAGTGAGTCATATTTTCTCATTTCCTGGTTGTGTGACCTTGGACAAATTATTTAACTTTGCTGAACCTGGTTATTTTTTGTTTGTTTCTTTATTACTTACAATCTAAAATAAGGCTAGTAATAACCTTCTCCTTAGATTTTTATTTTTTTTTTGAAGTTAAATAAAATAATGTGTTGTCTGATGGCATGTTACTTAAGAATAAAGGTTCTGGAGTCAGACTATCTGGGTTGAAATCTTATCCCCACCACTTGCTAGCTGTGAGATCTTAGATAACTGACATAACCTCTGTGTGGGAGATGGATGTAGTGATGGGCCCAATATATTCAGGTCTTTCTTTCTCTGCATGCTGTAAGATGGTCTCTTCCTCAGGGTCTCTGGGACAGATAATAGCAAATGTGATGCAAGCTGAGATTTTAGACATGCTTGTCCCTTCTTGCTGCTTTGGAACACTGAGGTCATGTGAAGAGGCTCAGGCTAGCTGGCTGGATGAGAGAGACAGGATGCCTTGTCTCCTGTCCAATAGCCCCCTAACCATCAGACACGTGAGTGAGGCCATCTTAGATCATCCAGACATAAGCCTATTCACAAGCTGACTAAAGTTGAATGAGATAGCCCAGCCAAGATCAGCTGAGCTGGCTCAGATCAGAAACCCACAATTGACTCAAGGAATCATGAGCTAAATAATTGCTTGATTTTGGAAGCCATTATAAATTGGGGATGTTTGTTAGCAACAAAAGATAACTGATACACTTGCCATCTCCCATTTTCCCTCATCTCAATAAATAATAATAGTACCTTCTATGTAAAGTTGTCCTGAGAGTTAAATGAATTAGCATGTGCATAACACATGCAACATGTCTAGACACCCAGTGCATAAATGTACTATTTATCATTAAAGTGAATACTGTTTGGGGTGCAGACTAGAAACTCAATAGGTATTCATTCCCCTCTTCTCTTAAAATGTGTTCACTGATGAACAGAAATCCAAGTTAAACTTCAGGCTGATTTCCTTCAGCTCTTTTTAGTCTTCTAAAAGAAAACCATGGGATTTTTACCAAGATGTTTAAACTAACTCGATCTAAAAGTGTCCTTCACCCTCTGACAAGACCCTTGAATCAAACTGTCAAAGAGACTCTGATGTGGTCAATGGCCACCCGGCTCTTTCTTCCCGCCTGCTCAGAGGCAGCTGAGTGATTTATGTACGATCCCCTTGGGCATCCGGGCAGCAGGCCTCGGAGATGAGCGGAGGGGACGTGTCAATCCTGCACTATGTTCCTAAAGCTAAGCTGTGTGGGGAAAGCACTCCCATTGAGCAAGAAGGATTTAGAAAAAAACACAAAAAACCAAAAGATAAGACAAGATACCTATCTCAAAATTAAAGAAAGTGGTGGGCAGGAAGCTCAATTCCCTTTGTCTGGGCGCGTGGTGGTATAGGCAGAGGGAAGGAATAGTGCTGGCAGTCCTGGCTGATGCAGTATGAGTCTCTTCCAGCCAACACACCGGGAGATACGTGGGGTGGGGAGGTTACAACACCTTCTGTTTATTTGGTGGCTATAAAAATTCCTCTGTTTCTAAGATTTAGAGTCAGTATTTTCAATTTGTCAAGAGGTTCTTCTCTGCAGTGAGGTGTGATGAAATCTCTCAGAAGAAAAGGACTATTGACAAATCAGGATGGTGTCAGGAAGGGGATGGAGTCTATCCTTCCGACTGGGGAAAGACAGCCTTTGGCATTGGGCTAGTGATTTAGTGACTCGAAGCCTCAGTTGCCACATTCGTAGAGTGGGAAGGCAGTAGTTCCAACCAACTGGGAAGTTATGCAGGGTTAATAAGACAATAAATGAAGAGAGTTAGCACAGTACTTGGCAAACAGTTAATGCTCAATAAGTGACAATATCGCTATTATGAAAAGCAATCATTTTGTGCCATTACTGTGCTAGACATGGAGGGAGGGACATAAAAAGGAAAGAAGTTATAACCTTTGTCCTGGATCAGGGAGTCGGAAAACTATTTCTATGAAGGGCTAGAGAGTATATGTTCTAGGTTTCATGGACCAGACGGTCTGTTTCAAACACTCAACACTGCCATTGTAGCAGAAAAACAACCACTGAAAGCAAAAAAATGGGCGGGGCTGTGTGCCAATAAAACTTTATTTACCAAAATGAGTAGTGGGCTGAACTTAGCTCACGAGCTGAAATTTGCCATCCCTTGTCCCAGAGCATTGCTCAGTTAGGCGTCCTTGGCTATAATTAACAGAACTCTCTACTGAGAGGAAGTCTTGAGGTAGGCAGCTACTGGTGTTGGTTCAGGGGTCCAAAGACATCAACTAGAATTTTATGACTTTCATTGCATTTCCTTCATGCCTATCAACCACATCACATCCATATTCAAGACAGGAAGAAGGAGAGGAGGGGCAGGGCCTGCTGAGGTATCCCTTTTATTAGGACAGCAAAGACTTAACCAAGGTCTCTGCAGATTTCTGCGATGTCTCACTGGCTGGACTGTGTCACACGCCTAGCTGCAATAAGGGCTGGGAAGTGAATATTTGTCACCTCTGTCATTTATAATGGAGGTGGGAAGGGGGGAAATGGTGAGAATGGTGTTCAGTAAATGGTGTTCAATAAAACTGTTATACCCTTAAGTAATGTCATATCATTGAGAGACATACACAGAATTAAAATAGACTGATTAATAATTTTATACACACATAAATACAAGCTGTAATGGGAATTGAGAAGCGAGAACCTAATTCCTTGTTAATTTAGAATATCATAATTGTATATTCATTAATAAGGCTGTTTGAACAAGGAAGTGCAGGTGTCTAAATGGAGATTGAAGCATTCCTCTCCACCTCCATGAGTAGCATATGCTAAGTGGACCCATTCATGTTGAATTAGGTCATATAGCTCTATTCATGTTGAATTTTACCTTGTAGCTTGCTTGCCCTCATGATGGGCCATGTGCACTGTTCTGCTCTTTGACTATGGGCTCAGTCATCTGACTTGGCCAGTGAGATGGTAGCAGTCATGATACAAGGAGAGAGACTTGAAATGCACTTGTGAGGTCAGGCTCATCCTCTTGCACCTCTGCCATCATCATGATAGAAATTTCCCTTTACCAGCTATTGGCCCTTCTGCCTGGGCTCAGAATGAACATACCTGCAGAAGACCTGAGCCAAACCTGCAGTGAGCAGTCAAGTCAACCTGAACCCAGGCTTGAAGCAGAGCTGCTCAGTTGAGCGTAATAAACTCCTACCCTACCTACAGACACATGAATAAGAATAATAAATGACTGTTATTTTAACCACTGAATTTGGGGTGATTTGTTATGCAGCAGTACCTAACTGATACAACAGTACACGGTAAGAGTACATAAATTTTAAACCCACTAATTCAGAACATGTGTTGATCTGGATTTTGAACTTCTGGCTTTTAGAACTGTGAAAGAACAAATTTTCTGTTCTTTTAAGTCACCCAATTTGTGGCAGTTTGTGATAGCATCTACAAGAAACTAATACAGAAACTAAACTTCCTTATCTCATGAACAGACCACAAAGGGATGACTTTTGACAAACAACAACAACAACAACAACAGCAACAATATTGAGAAAGCTTTGAGGGGATTGGAGACTCAACAGACACCCCCAACAGTAATAAGTGAATTGGTCCCGGACGGAGCTTAGTCTTTGATGACTGGCTTAGACTTGCAGGTGGGGGGCAAGCCCAGTAGCTGTTCTGGACTTTTCCCTTCCTAGACACCAGCTGTAAAGCCCTGGGAACATTCCTGGTGCTTTCTCACATAGGAATGCACTAAGGCAAACTAATTTTGCATCCACAGTAAGGCCTGGTTTTTGCTGATCCAATGGAAAAATCTCCGAAAGAATGCACAGCCGCACTCAGTAATGCATCCATGGGAGGTTCAAGTATAACAGAACTTTGCTGAATGCCTATTCTCCTTGAAGTGAGCCTTGGGGCTACTGAGATGAATAAGACACTGTTCCTCTGTTAGGGACGCACAGTCCAAAGGCAAGAGCGAGACTTCAGTGCACTGTGGTCTGTTTGAAGCACACTTGTGCAAATGTATGTAACTTCATTCCTGTTTTTGCAGGTGTGTGCCTGTGCGCGCACACACACACCTGTTCATGCACAGCGTACAATGGCCTGACTGTGTGAATGTGTGCGCACTTGATGTGCAGATCCATGTGTGTTTGCTTGGGTCCGCACAAGTATGCCTGTATCCATGTGCAGTTTGCTTGTGCCATTTCCAAGGGGAATGTTTTATCCCCTTTAGAAAAATTCTGTCTTCTTTGTGCAAAAACTCATTGCTTTTCTTTCCTTTTTTCCGCAGTCAAAGTCAGTCTCAATGAGGGCTTTGCACAGTCACTGATACCGGCCCAGTTTCAGTAAATATCTTATGTGTGGGATGTCGCATGAAGTAAGTGGATGGCCAGCGTGCTGTCCACTGAATAAGCCTCCCGGATACCCTCTGTCATCCCACCCTTGCCCATTCGCCTCCTGCCGATGTCTAGAAGCCTGGACCGTTTTGTCCCACCCTCTTCCCTGGGCCTCAGATAATCTCAAGCATCTTTGTCTTTTGGGATTTCTGTTGCTAACCCCCACTTAGGAATTGGTCAGTATCCTGCCACTGAATCCAGGGAAGTTGTGTCCTTTGAGGACCCCACCCTGAATCTGAAATGTATTGTGGATTAGAGGTGAGAAGTGGGCCTTAAAGCATCTAAGTCCATCCAACTGAGGCCCCCAAGTTCACTCATGGGGTTTTGTAAGTGCGAAGCCACTAAAAAGACTTGCCATTCGACATTGGGAGAGAAAAGCAATGAGAAGTTCCTTGCTGCACAATAGAATAGAAGTCTGTGTTCAAGTCCCAGCTCTGCTTCCCATTGCTGTGTGCCCTTTAACCAGTCATATCCCTCTCTGAGCTTTAGAGGGGCTGGGCTAAGCAGGCTAAATATTAGAAACTCCTGACAGTACTGGTTTTAAAAAGAACCTGTCTGGCCCCACTCTCAAAGCAGAGCAACAAAACCTCCAGGGATGAGGTCCAAGAACCGGCATTTTTAATATGCTTCCCACATAATTCTTCTGCCCTCTGGAGTTTGGAAACAAATGGACGAGTCAGCCTGTGAAGTCCCTTCCAGATACTCCGACTATTATTCTGGGAGAGAAAATATTGGCAGAACACAGATGGGATACTTTTTTTCAAAGGAAAGAAATGAAAACTTTACATCTTGCAAGAAATAGAAAAAAAAACCCAGAAACTGTTTGAGGAAGAAGCACATCAGCCCAGGAGGAGGGAGCCTGGGGAGGGGGGAGTGACCCAGAACATTAAAGCCAGGCTGGCCGGGTTCCAGGACCGGAGACACTCTGCCAGCCTCTTCCCATCGATTCATCTGCCCGGCCCCCAGATCAGGGGACCATTCTGTCCTTTTAAGCATGTTGCAGCCATCAATCAGAAGTGCTGCAGTTTAATCAAGAGCTGTAGGGTGCCGGTCTGGGCCTCGCACTCAATTGTCATTTTCCGATTGTTGGTTTGCAAACTGGTTCACACAGGTGAGCCAGTTCATCCACATCGCTAAATGACTGTAATAATAATGAATGCGATAAGATTTATCGAGCATTTGTCTGTCACCAGATGCTATGCTTCGCCTTTTACAGGAATTAACCCACTTGATCCTTGAACCAATTCTTTGAGAAAGATGCTAGTGTTATCCACATTTTAAAGATAAGAAAACGGAGGCCTAGAGAGTTTAAATAACTTGCCCAGCATAGGGCCTCTGCTAGCCCATAAAAGGCTATGTGCAAATCAGAGAAAAGCACCCTTTTTGAATTAGAACAAAATGGCCTCTTTGTTCTGACAAGGAAATTGGCGAGTAGTTAGCATCTTTACCTAAAGAAGACGCAGCTCCTTGATCCAGATGGGTCCAACCCCTAGCTGGCTGGCACAGTTTGGCAAATACAGGGCAATCTGACTCCCCCTCCCCCCTCCTCCTCCCTGTGCACGTGTGCAGGGCGCAAGCTGGGCAGCCACACTGGGAGCCCGAATGCCCCTGCTTAGTGCTGAGGTTGGGGTTGACTGGGAGCTTGCCGACTCCAGAGCTGATGCTCTGACCGTAATAAATTTTAATTCTTGGCAGTATATAAAAGTAACACATGCTTTTTTTTCTTTTCACAAAAGGGAGCTGCATGGGAGCCTTTTTAGGGCTCATCAAGTGGGGGTGCATGGACGAGAGTGAGGACCAGGGGGGATGCTCACTGCGCAGCCCCCCGGTGTCCAACCCCTTGGCGGTACGCTGCTGGCTTCCAGAGAATTTTGGTCACCGTAGTTTTAAATCATTTTCTTCTCCACAAGATATTTTAAGGCATACATACAATGGACTATTTGTTTAAAGTAAGATATAAAAGAGACTACATACACATCACCGAAAAGCATGATAATTCTGTCAATGAGGCTCAAGATTGTCTTTATCTATTTCCATAGGCAGTGTCCATCTGATAAGAATTTTTATTTAGCACATCTGGTATTCCAAAATGAATGTTAAGTAGAGGAGCTTTTATTAAGAACTCTGGAAACTCAATAAGAAAGAAACAAACAGTGCGATTACAAAACGGTCAGAAGACATAAAGAGACGTTTCACCAGAAAGGACACACAGAGGGCGAGCAAGCACAGGAAAGGAGGCTAAGTGTCATTAGTCACCGCGGAAATGCTAATCAAAGCCGTGACTACACACCAGCAGAATGGCTAAAATAAAAAAAAAACAAACAGTGGTAACACCAAACGCTGGTGAGGATAGGGAGAAACTGAATTATTATGGCCAAACGCACAGACACTGCTGATGGGAACATAAAATGGGACATCCATTCTTAAGAAGAGTTTGGCAATGTCATAAATGGAACAGTACTTTCTATACAAGCCTGCAATTGCCTCATGAGTGATCATTTTAGAGAAATGAAAATTTATGTCTTCACAAAAACCTGCACACAAATGTTCATAGGAGCTTTATTTATATTAGCCCCAAACAGAAAACAACCCGAATGTCTCTTAACAAATGAATGGTTAAAGAAACTGTGGTATATCCACTCAAAGGAATACTACTCAGCACTAAAAAGAAATAAACTATTGGCATGTGCACCATTTTTATTTTCTTTTTCAATTACAGTTTACATTCACTATTGTTTTGTATCGGTTTCAGGTGTGCAGCACAGTGGTTAGAGACACTATACTTTACAAAGTGTTCCCTCTCATATTTTCATACCCACCTGGCACCATATTTTTTATTTTATTTCCTGTGCTGTACTTTACATCCCCATGACTATTTTGCAACTACCAGTCTGTACTTCTCACTCCCTTCACCTTTTATTCCAGGCCCCGAACCCCCTCCCCTCTGCCAACCAGCAGTCTGTTCTCTGTATCTCTGAGTCTGTTTCTACATGTGCAACAAATTGAACAGATCTTCAGAGAATTATACTGAGTTTAAAAAGCCAGACATATTGTCCGGTTCTATTTATATAGCGTTCTTGAAATAATAAAATCATAGAGATGGAAAACAGATTAGGTGTTGGGAAGTGTTAGGGATATGGTGGGAGGGAAGTGGGTGTGGTTATCAGGCACACTCGACTCAAAGGAATTGCTGCACTAAAGCCAGCCGGGGAAGTGGGTGTGGTTATAAAAGGTAGTGCAAGGGAGCCTTGTGATGGAAAGTACTGTATTCTGGCTGTGGTGGTGGTTAAACAAACCTACACATGCAATAAAATTGCATAATATTGGTGCAATCTGAATAAGCTCAGTGAATTGTATTTATGTCAGTTTCTTGGTTGTGTTATTGCTCTAGAGCTATACAAGATAATGCACAGCAAGTGATGCTGTTATTAGGGAAAACTGAGTGAACAGTACCTGAGACATTCCTATCTTTTTTCTTATTTCTTGTGGATCTATAGTTATTTCACATAGAGTTAAAATTAGGAAATGTTTACACACTGTTAGGCTACAGAAAGTACAGTATGATTTACAAATTGTGTAAATAATAATAATAAATACTCAGAAAAGTAAGAACAAGAAAAGGTACTTTGATCACAGTTGTATCTGATTTAGTTTTTTATATGCTAAGAACCAATATGATCCACTTTAAATGTGGGAGGGCAGTCTAAATTCTCCACCCCTGCCTTGCTGTTTAGAAATAAGACCTGTGCCAAAGAAATCCTCACACATAAGCACAAGGAAGCATGTGTAAAGGTGCTAATAGCTACAAGATTAATAACAGTAAAAGATCAAGGATGACCGAAGTGTGTATTGACATCTTATGGGTTCCTACTTTACGGAATACTAGGCAGCAGTTAAAAAGAATGAAGGATATTCATGAATGAGCATGGAGAGATGCCGAGGGCTTCTTGAGTGAAGTAGAAGTGTGATATGTTTAGGCAATTTGCAAAATAATAAATTGTGTATGTAATATATATAGAGCATATATATAGAATAGTACTATAGAGATACATAAATCATTGTTTTTATATAAGAAAAAAGAAAAACACAAGTGTGTGTGTATGTGTGTGTGTGTGTGTGTGTGTGTGTATATATATATATATATATATATATATATATATATATATATATATATATATATTTGAATAAATGAAGAAAAAACTATCTGGGAAGATGTACTCCATACTGATAGTAGATGTTCAAGGATGAGGTCAAACATCTGCCAGGTACCAAGACTGCAAACATTGTCTCCTTTAATCCTCCCAGCAACCCCAGGAAGCAAGCACTGCTATTATAGAACTCCATTTTCCAATATGGTGGCACAGAGGTGGGGAGTAACTTGCCCAAAGCCATACATTAGATGTGGGACTTCATCATGGTCTGCCTGACTCCAAAGCCACTATGTGTATCTCTCCATCCTGCCGACTTCAAACCCTCCTGCTGGGTCCACTAAAAATGGTCAGTTCAGGGTCTGAGAGAAAATGCCTTGGCTGGAGACCATAGCCACCAGCAAATTAGAGCAGAGCTGGGGAGAGAATGACTGACAGAAAGGCTGAGCGAGAGTCCACACCCCCCACACCTCTGAGACCTCACTTTCACTATACACTTAGGATACATCAGGCCACTGACTGCTCAATAAAAGCAAATGACAGGATAAACCTGCGGCTGTCAAACATCCCCGCCGTGGCTGGGACATGAATGCTAATCACCCCCATCTGGGTGAAGTCTTGGAAGGGTTGGCTGGAGAGAAACAGCCCCATGCATCTCCTCCTCTCTGGCACCTGGCTCTCCGATGGAAGGGAAGTGCCTGTGGTGGGGGAAGGAGAGGGCAGAAAAGGGGAGGAGAGGGTTGATTGCTTTGGTGCAAGTGACCCCCGACCCAAGCCTGGGAATTTGATGAGAACAGGCGGGAGGGGAGGGAAGGAAACTAACACTGTGTGCCTGTCCTGCTGTGGACTTGACTCTTCCAGGCTTCACAACGATTATCCCTCTATAGCTGGACCCTGACATCAAAGAAGTTAAGGAACTTAGTTTTTAAAATTTTTAAAAGGATTTTTACTCTTATCTTGAAAAAATTTCTCCATTTTCCCTTCCCCTCAGCCCCTGGCCACCACCGTTCCCCTTTCTCCTTCAATGATTGGACTATTTGAGGTATCTCAGGTAAGTGGGACCGTGTGGTATTTTGTCCCGCTGTGACTGGCTTTTGTCACTCAGCAAAATATCCTCCAGGGTCATGTTGGTCATAAATGGCAAGATTCCTCCCCCACCCGCTCCTTTTTCTATTAAGGCTGAACAATATTCATGATTGCTCTATATCAGGGTTTGGGAACCTATGGCTCGCGAGCCAGATGTGGCTCTTTTGATGGCTGCATCTGGCTCGCAGACAAATCTTTAATAAAAATAATAATAACGTTAAAAATATAAAACATTCTCATGTACTACAATCCATTCACTTCCTATCGCTCATGTTCATGGTTGCGGGTGGCTGGAGCCAATCACAGCTGTCCTCCGGGACAACAACAAATTTTTATTGGATAATGCATAAGGTACACGGGTCGTTGTATGGCTCTCACAGAATTACATTTTAAAATATGTGGTGTTCATGGCTCTCTCGGCCAAAACGGTTCCCGATCCCTGCTCTATATTTTTCTATTTTTACTTTTAACTTCAGCTCCAGTGTCACCTCACATAGACACCTTCGCTAATCTCCCCGCACCAGGGCATTTTTCCGTTATAGGCTCTCCTTGCACTGTGACCTTCTCCTTTGTGGCACCTCCCCGCCACCCAAACAGTAGTCAGATAAATCAAATGAGTACTAATGCTGTGAGCTCTTTGATCTGTTTCTCCCTCTCTGGACTGTGAGCTTCATGAAGGCAGCGGCCACACTCGTGCTGTTAGTTACTGGATCTCCGGGACCCAGCACAATGCCCTGCACATAGCAGGTGCCCAACAAACACAGACACATGGATTCCCACATGAAACATAAAATAAAGTTTTCATGGTACTAAAAATAAAATGAGTACAATGGAATATTTGGTCATTCAGGACGTTGCTTCCCTTTTTCATTTAACTACTCGTCATTTTATCTACCCCCTCCAATATGCAAGGCTTTTCCAAGCATTGGGAGCACAGTGGTGACAAAACAGACATCGTCCTTGTCTTCAAAGACAAAGCTCACTCTAGGATCGAGGGCCCCACAGTGGAGCTCTGGAACCTGAGACCTTGTTACGAATGTTGCAAACTGGTGGTACTGGCCACTGAGGCTGGCATCTGGCTCAAGGCTCACTTGTAACCTAAGGTCCCCCAGAGGCTCCCAGGGGAGCCCACGTATACCCAGCCCCCCTCTCCTGACCCCTGATTATCACATTTCACTGCTGCCTCCAAGTCCCCTTCAAGGGAACCTGTTTGGCACCATAGCAAGATACTCAAGTTGAAGTTGGAAAAGAATTGGATCCGTGTCCAGCTTTCTCTTCTTAGATATGAATGTGGGGAAATTACTCAGACCCTCTAAGCCTTATTTTCTTCATTAACAAGAAGAGGTTGATCTCTGCATCGTAGGGGTTTTATGATGATTAAATAGAAAATGCATGTTATGTACCAGGCTCATGGCGGAGCCCCTGGGATCTACTCCATAGAGGTGAGGTCACCTTCCCCTCTCTTTGTTCACCATGTTTTCCCATTAAGGGATTTTGTGTATTTCGAGCCCTCAGGGAGAACCACGGCATCCTTTTGTCCCCGGGATAGATGAGAAAACTCAATTCTAATGAACCCTCTGGGATTTCTGATAGAATTCATTCCTTGATCAGCACTCACCAGGATTTGGAGAAACAGATAAACCCAACACATTCATTTATCTGCTATTCCAATGTCCCAGGAGGTGATTTTTCCTTGAAGACAAATGATTAAATTGCCACTTGAATGACTAAAAATTGGTATTTGCCTTTCCTTCCCTCCCTCCCTTCCTTCTTTCCTTCCTTCCTTCCTTCCTTCCTTCCTTCCTTCCTTCCTTCCTTCCTTCCTTCCTTCCTTCTTTCCTTCTTTTTTTGTCATTATTTTCTCTGAATGGACTGCTAATATTCTCTTTCTTATCATCATCATTGTCATTGTCATCATCATCTGCCCTTCCATTAGGTACATTTTTCAAGGAGTCATATGACATAATTTAATATTTCTTGCAAAAGCCACATCCAAAATGCGAGGCCTGACCTGAGTGAATTTGTGGGTGCATCGTTCATTTTCTCCCCTTTCGTTCCCGAATGTTTGTACGGGGAGGATGAATTGCAATTAGAAACAAAAAGAAGAGGGTTGGAAAATATGCGTTTTCTAGACTTGCATATTGAACTACCTAGTTGACATCTTCCCTGGGATGTCTGACAGGCGTCACAGATACAAGGAGCCCCAGACTAGACCACCCTATGCCTGTTTGACCATCTGGAGCCCCATCTTACCGTGCCCAGTCTCACAGCTAGTTCTGTTGGCTCTACTTTGAAAACATATCTAGAACTTGACCGTTTTCACTGTTGCCTCCGCTCCTGCTGTGCTCTCACCCACCACTATCCCTCATTTGGGTTCTGGTGAAGCCTCTCAGGAGGTCTCCCTGCTTCCTTCTTTGCTCCCCCCTTCATGGTCTGTTCTTGACACAACAACCTCAGTGAACCATTTAAAACACAAGTCAAATCATATCTTTCTTAATGTCTTTCTTTTACTTAACACCTTGCAATTTACTCAGTGTGAAAACCTAGCTTCTTACCACACTGGTGTCTCATTATCTCTCTGACCCACTTCTCACTCCCTGTAGTCATAACAACAGTTTATCATGTGTTTATAATGTGCCAGGTGCTAAGGGTTTATCAATATTACGCACTCAATCCCGTAATATTCCTGTCAGGTACGTACTATTATTATCCCAGTTTGACGGGTAAGGAAACTGAGTCACAGCGTGATTAGGTGACTAGCTTAAAATCTACTTTTTGGAAGTGATGGCCGGCATGCACCCCTATGTATTCTTGGTCTCCCACTATTTTCAGCATTCACCGGTGGGTTTTGCCCTCAGCATTGGTCACTGTGGTGTAGAAGGAATAGGTTTTTGAACTCTAGTTTTCACTCATTGACCTTGGTCACGTCACTATACTTTTCTGCATCCTAGTTCTTTATCCATAAAATAGGATTTATAACTGGGTTGGTATTACGTAATGGAAAAATGAGAGCATTGGAACAATGCCTGTCACATATTAGAGACTCCATTAATACATGATCTTTCCCCGACCCTAGCTCTTCCCCTAAAGAAATGGTGACATGGCATATTCGGCCAACAGACGAGATCCTAAGAAGAACATCCTTCTGATTCCCGCTGCCAGAGTGCACAGAGACGTCAAGACTCCCAGCAGCACAGAGCACTCCAAAGTTGCTCGTAGCTACAGGATCCTTCTCACATCTTTGACAGAGGACATTTGGGGCTTCCTGTCCGCACACCATAATACAAATCTTTTATGGGGCATATCAATTATGCATTCGCTTGCTTCTATTAATATTTCAAGCTCCATAAGCATAAATAAAACATACATTAATTTGAAGTTTGACTCGGATCATCCTTTTCCCATCTTCTTCTGCCATCGGCCTTATTACCAAAGCCGAGTATTTAGGGAGTATCTGGTCCACAGCATACATGGCTTGGTACCATCCTTGCAGGTCAGCGGCGTGCCCCCTGCCAGCTCAGAACAATTGATTCAAAGAACCCTGACGTGTGGTTGCAGACCACCAACAGCCACCAAATTCTATTGTTTTTCCTTTTTAGAAGAAATTAAAATTATTCATGAGGTGCTGCTCAACTGAACACTTTTCCCTACAGCGGGGACAGATTTCCTGGCCAGCACTTGTGACTGAAGAATTTAACATTGGTTAAAAGTGAGCCTCTCCTCCAAGGAGGGGGCATTAATACACTTAATGTTCAGTAGACCTTGGCATACCCCACTGCAAGGCTGCCAAATAAATTGCATCAGGTAGGCACTTTTGTTCTTGATGGGATTAACAGGTGGCCTGGGTACATGACACATCTTTATTCACTTGGATCACGTACAAGCAGGTGAGCACCATTCATATTTCCAAAGCATAGATTGCCCAGCAGCTCCAATAGGTCCTTGGACAGAACACGTGCAAGTCGCCAGAGCAGCATACTCGGGCGCTGTTCTCACTTGTACTGACATGCTGAGGGTCTGCGTACCTATAACGGTTTTCTTCCAGTTATTGGACTTGGCAGAGATCAGGAAGGAGGCTGATTCTTGGATCGCTCTCAGAGTACCCTGATGCAAGGGTCACAATCTCCAATGTCCACAGGCACGCAGTGGGAATGAGCAAAGCGGGCTGAGTGAGGAGGAGTCTGAGAACAAGAAACCTCCCTAGTCTGGGGCAGCCAGAACACACAGAAGGTAAAGGTGGGGCTCGACTTTGAGTACAAAGGTCTGTCTGGCTCCAAAGTTCTCAAACACTTATGCACATAATCCAGAGCGTGAGATAAAGCAAGATAAGCTTCATAAATCAGCACATAGCCAGGAGTTCCTGTTGTAAATGATTTCATGTTTCCAAATTTCAGTGGACAGATGCATGGTTGCCTTCTCCATTCTAGAAGAAAAGATGGGATTTCTGTGACAGTAGAATTCATCGCACGTTCTTCTATTTCTATTTTTGTTTCTGCTCTAAAGCAGTTTGCTCTGGGAATTTCAACAAAGGCAAATGCACCACCTGCATGTTCTCTCCCTAATCTGTGTTTCGAATACTTGGCTTCCCTTCTCTGTGCACAGACCTCAGCGACAGTCACTCCTGTGCTGAGCAGATGCTGGATCGAGCCTGCAAGGCCTCTTGCAAGTTGAAGAGTTACCAATCTAACCAGAGAAATTCATTAGCACTCTTTGCACCTACCATTGAAGGCAGAGAAATTTGACAATCCCCCTGAGCCCAGCTCTTTGATTGTATGTGACCTGTGTGTAAATCTTGGAGCTCAAGCACCAAGAAATAAGGACACGAGTGAAATTTGTTTTGAAAAGAGATGATGGCTGTGATGGCAGCATCTTCCCATTTCCTGGGCAGGAAGGGCACTGGGCTAACAGCACAGCCAATGTCCACAGCTGGTGCCGTGGACCAGGAGAACTCTAGAAAACTCTCAAGTTTACTTGCCATGTGATACTCATTTTTGACTCCTGACACAATTCCTCTGCGACCTTTGCCAATTGGCGAGAATCTGGTTCAAATCCTTTATGTATTTATTTCTATTTTATTTTATTTTATGAGAGGCAGGAAGAGAGAGAGAGAGGAACATCGAACTGCCCCAGTATGTGCCCTGACCAGGAAATCAAACCAGCAGCCTCTGCGCTTCAGGACGATGTTCCAACCAACAGAGCTCTTTCTGGCCAGGGCTTAATTTTTATTGAGTTTTAAAGAGACATGAAAGGAAGGGAAAGAGAGGGGCGGGAAAGGGAAGCATTCATTTGTTGTTCCACTCAGTTGTGCATTTTTTGTTTGCTTTCTGTGTGTGCCCTGTCCAGGGATCACACCTGCAACCTTATCATTTTGGGATGACACTCTTAATCAACTGAGCTAACCAGCCAGGGCTGGATTTATTTTTTTAAATAAATTACCAGTGGCTGTAAAAAGTTGGAATATAAATTAAGAATTCTTAAGATTATTCCATGCTCTTTTTCTCAATAATTTGACCTCTAAGAATCTATCCCAAAGGTAATTTCCTCATATCCCTATGTGGGAGAGGGGCTGTAGGCTGGTGGGGTCGTTGTAGCCTAAGGCTTGGTTTGAGACTAAGCCTTTTCCCCACTCTTTTAATACTAAGATCTTTTCAACACTAAGCTTTTCTCCACACCCTTGACTGTTGCATGATGTAGGGTGGTGCTCTCTTATGATGAATCCAATCTATGCCTCAGATGAATGGCTTTATATCAAAGACTTCCCTATTTGTATATTGGATTAAAGGTTTTAATTGTCTATGCTATATAATAAAGCAAAGACCGGGATCTCGCTCTCTCTAATATTGCCATCTACATTAAAAAGGCCTCCCAATTAAGAAAATCTATTTTCTTAATTCTGCACCGTTCTCCCTCAAGCCCCAGAATTACTAGCCGCGCTGGTCCGCGGCACCCTACACCATTTATTGATCACCTTCTCTGTGCCACGTCATTGTTTACATAAACGCTTCATTTACATCCTTGATGCTGGTGTGGGGGAGATATAAACATCACACTCATTTAAAGGCAAGGAGACTGCGGTTCAGAGGCTGAGTCGCTGGCCCAAGTCCGTTGGCTGCTGGGCAAGAAAGGATCTGGGTTTCAGCCCAAAACACTTTTCCTGTAGACAGATTGCCCACACGATTGACCACACTCCGCAGCAATGCTATTTTGGAAGCTCCATTTAATAAGTTAAAATGAATTTTATGGGCAGCTGAGTAATTATCTGACTTGAACCCAATTAAAAATTGAATCCATTCTGCCTGAGTTTCAGAGGCTCTTTTGATTAATGCTCAACAAATGGATTTCTCCTTTTAACTGGGACTCTGAGGTACAGGTGGCGAGCCGGCTTCCGCGCAGGGTGTCCACGGAGAGGTCGCAGGATAGGGCCACACGTGCCCGCTCATCCGTGCGACCATGTGCTATGCACGGGCACCAATGAAGGAAAAGATTCTGGACTCCTGCAACCAGATATTTGATTTGCATTTTCAGCAGCCAAAACGTTTAATCGAAATGTGTTGCTGTTCAGCAGCTCAGTGAAGCGCAAAGCGTTTGGGTTTTAGACTTTCCAGACTGGAGCCCGCTTAGCAGCTGTGCAGTCTTGGGCGAGTCACGTCACCTTCTCAGCAGCACTTTTTTTTCATCTGCAAGTGATGGAATGAGCGGTTGGGGACTTCAGCTGCAGGCCACGGAAGTTAAGCCTGGGGGTCGTAAGGAAGCTCACCACCCCAGAGGAACGGAGAGTCAGGTTCGACTCCCTGAATCTCCCAGCAGAATTGGTGGCCACCACTCCCAACATCGTTCTAGAGTCCTCCTGGTCCGCGGCACCAGCTGTGGACATTGGCTGTGCTGTTAGCCCAGTGCCCTTCCTGCCCAGGAAATGGGAAGATGCTGCCATCACAGCCATCATCTCTTTTCAAAACAAATTTCACTCGTGTCCTTATTTCTTGGTGCTTGAGCTCCAATTTCACCCTGGAGTGGGCATAACAGCCTGGCGGAGCTGGCAGTCATCAAGGCCTGCAAACGTGGGCATTTGACATTTTCCTTAGAAGTGGGAGATGGGTTCTGCCTCAAAAAGTGAGGAAAATGCACCAAGTTAAGGAAGGAGATATGGGTGCCGGGTAACCAAAAAAAATAATGACACACATCCACCACAAATGGGAATAATTTTAGCCAACTGCATAGTTTCATTCATTTATCCAGTCACTGATTCATGCCACCAGTATTTATTGAGCATCTACGAGGTGCCAGGCCCTGGCTAAGTCTGGGCTCCAGCTGTGAAATAAGGATTTATAGTGCAGATTTACATTGTTGCTCATACCAACAACATCACTGACGTGGACTTCCATGTTTTAGAGCTCGTGCTCTGTGCCAGGCACAGTGCTCACCCTGCAAGTTAATGAGATGTGACCTCCAGAAATCCTGCTGCAGGGCCATTGGGCCATGACACCTCATCGCGGGTGGCCCACAAAAGCGACTCCTCTCTCTCCTCAGCCCAGCAGCTTCAGACTCTGATCCCGAGAGATTAAGTTTCCTTGCCTTTACTTACTTACTTACTTATTTATTTACTTTTATTTATTTTTAAGACATCAATAAGCTTGAAAATCAAAACATGGAAACCCAGTGATTTTGTCTAAATGCATGAGGTCAGCCTCTTAGCTCCATCATGGGGTGACAGCTGCCAAGCAGGTGACAAATGGAAGGCAGGGCACCAGGGGCATTGAGGCCCAGCTTGAAAAGGCTTGCTGCTTGCAGACTTGGATCGTCTGTCACCAGCCCCCTCTCTGTGCTGAGTTGAACTGATATAATTAAAGGCATGTTTCTATCTGGGAAGTGAGAGGCCGAAGCTGGCTTTGGGGCTGCTCCATTCGTCATCCCAGCCTGTCGCTGTCTTGGGACCTGGGCTCTGAGCGTAGTTTTCCTTAAACCAGGGGTCCCCAAACTTTTTACACAGGGGGCCAGTTCACTGTCCCTCAGATCATTGGAGGGCCGGACTATAAAAAAAACTATGAACAAATCCCTATGCACACTGCACATATCTTATTTTAAAGTAAAAAAACAAAACGGGAACAAATACAATATTTAAAATAAAGAACAAGTAAATTTAAATCAACAAACTGACCAGTATTTCAATGGGAACTATGCTCCTCTCACTGACCACCAATGAAAGAGGTGCCCCTTCCGGAAGTGCGGCGGGGGTCGGATAAATGGCCTCAGGGGGCCGCATGCGGCCCGCAGGCCGTAGTTTGGGGACCCCTGCCTTAAATCTTTGACTCCCCCGAGGTCCGGTCAACTCAGGCATACAGCTGTCACAAAAGTGATGCCCAATTCTGTGTTTGATGAGACTCAGATGAGAGAATGTAGCCAAGTTCCAGGCTTATGATGTCGGTGATAGGTGGTTGCTATTGTTGTTGTTGTTATTATTATTACTGTTTTCCAAGCTCTGCCAGTTATTGCATTCTAGTCAACTCACTTATGCCTAAGTTTCCACATCATCAAACTGATCTCCCTCTTCAGTCCTGTCTCATGGGAGCACTATAAGGATAAGTAGAGAAAACAGATATGTCAGTGTTTTAAAAAGTCCTTCATGAGGATGGAGCCACCCCCTTGCTTGACACAGTACGGAGGGGAACACTGCCCTGCACTGTGCGTTCATCCCAAAGCCTCCCACGAGGTTAAGTTGGGTCACCGGTTTCGAGCACCCCTTGCCTGTCTGTAAAGCAGGGTTCCCTGCCTCCCTCTTAGGATTATCACGATGACCAGTTAAGAGAATGCGTGAGAAAGGTCCAGAAATTATTCCAGCCATGATTGGAGGGTGTGAGGTCTGTGGACCCCCGCTCCAGGGTGGGGTTTCCGGAAGCAGACAGGAGGACCTCGTCGTCTCTGCAGGCTGCCCAACACCTGGCTTTTTGCTCTTCTGAATCTGATCACGGGCTACTGCTAAAGTTTTATCAACCCCCAGAGCCTGTGCTCAACCATCTCCCCCTGCCCCGTGACTGTTTGGCCTTTCCTGAACGCACCGTGCTTTGTCTCACCTTTGTATCTGCTCCTCCTTCTGCTGGGCCTTCCCTGGCTTCCCAGGCACCCCCTCCCCATGCCTTCCCTCGGGGGTGGGGGCTTGGCATCTAGCTCTCTGTGTGCTGCTTCCTGTCTGTTTCTATTTCTCCAGTTTGAGGCTGTTAACCACTTGCCTTCCGTTGTTTCTTGAGGTTTTTTTTTTTCAGGCTCCCCTGACCACTGGGCCTTTGCACAAGCTGTTCACTTCAGCAAGGAATCAGACAGACATGAGTCAGCACAATACAATGTTTGAGCTCCCAGACTCTGGGATCAGACCTTACCTGTGCCCAAATTAGCTGTGTGACCTCAGGTAGGTTCCATAAGCAATCTGGGCCCCCATACAGGGGTGTTCGAGTGCCTTACTCTCAGTGCCTCTCACACTCTACTGGGCATTTGAAACAACTGGGGATCTTATATGCAGTTCAGACTCCGGCTCAGCAGGTCTGGGATGAGGCCTGAGATTCTGCATGTCTAACAAGCACTTGGCTGTTGCCAGTGCTGCAGTTCTGTGGACCACACTCTGAGTAGCGTGGGGCAAGGTGTGGTAGATTCAAGCCTTGGGCCTTCAGGGAGCATTTGGTTTTCAAGAGCAAGTTGAAAAATTAATAGTTTGATATGAGGGTCAAGGGACACCATGCATTTAAAGCCCTGAATTCACAAATTTTGACTAATCAAAGCACTTCTCATATCAGCTGTCATTGTCTGAGCACTTTCTGTATATCAGTCGACATGCTGAGTACTTTGACACACACTTAATTGTCACAACAACCACATGAGGTGGGCGAGGAACAACTATTGTCCCTATTTTGCAAATAGGAAAACTGGGGCTCAAAGAGGTTGAATATGTTGAATTATTTATTATCAGTCTTACAAGTCTTCTGATCAGCATGTCCCCTTCTTAGACTTTCTCACACTCCTCTCTTTTAATAAAATTGCCAAGAATCCGAGAAAATCAAATCTGTCCCCAGTCCCTGTTACTGCTGCCTGGAGCAGATGTAATGACACCGGAAGTATTCACTCTCCTTTTTATTCATTGCTGCACCATTGTGTATTGAGTAGCTACTCTGTGCAAAGCCCTGTGGATGCAATGGGGAAAGTGTCCTTTCTTGCTTTCATGGAGCTGACAGATTCGTGTGAGAGATGCTGACTTTAACCAAGTAACTCTGCAGATAAATATGACTCCAATCTGTTGAAATAAAAGTTTTGTGAACGATATAAATGGGAAATTTGATCAAGGACTCTGCAAAGGCTTCTGTGTGGCTGTGACTCTGACATGATATACAAAAGGGAAGTAGCTTAAGGGGTGAAAGGTGACAGGCATTCCAGCCAAACAGGACAGCTGGTGCAAAGGCCCAGTGGCCAAGGGAGCCTGAAAAACTCAAGATATAACAGAAGGCAAAAGTGGTGGGGGTGAGGGGAGTGGGACTTGAAACTGGAGAGACGGGCAGGGTCAATCCACAAGGATTCTGGGGCTTTATCTTAAGAGCAGTGGGCAGACATTGCAGGGTCTTAAGCCAAGGAGGAGTAGAAAGGTCAGGCATGAATACTGAGATCTCTTAAAGAGGTCAATAAAACAGATTTGGCAGGTGTAATTTAAGTAGAAATAGAAAGAGGAATGTGGAAGCTATTGCTGTACTTCAGACAAGAAAATGATGGTGACCAGGCTGGGGTGACCATGGTGGCAACAATGGGGTCAAAGGGTCTGGATGTATGTGGGAAGTAAAGGAACAAATGATAGTGCTTGGGGATGGGGTTATAGCAAGTGAAACAGTAACAAAGTAGGGGGCTTCCTGAGTATCCTCTAATGTGAGGGTCATCACGGTCCCAACTGTCCTCTCATTCCACACCACTCATTTACACAGGATCAGAGGGGGACTTGGCCAAGGTCTTGCAGCCAGATGGGCAGAGGCAGAGCCCGTTTGGGACCAGTTTTGAGCTTCTGAATGAGAAGATGAATTAGCTAAGATTGATTCTCCTTTGATGATTCTGTGAGACCCGTCAGATTGCCTAGTCTCAGGATTCTAGGCAATTCGTCTGCCCTTAATGAGGAATGGCTCACGCCCTGCTCTGCCATCTAGCAACCTCCGCGGGGCTCTTGTGCTAGAACTGCAGCCAGAGGCTTGCTGCAACGGGGAGATTTTTATTCAGGAAGACCCAGGAGCCAGTCCCGGTGGCGCGTCTAACAACCCACCTTGGAGAAGCACTTGTCTGTACGAAATAAAGAACGTACATAGGAATCTTCCTGAAATGCTGCTGCTTTTGTAATAAAATTTTTTTTAAATCAACCTGAAAGTTCATAAATTGGGGAAAGAATAAACAGAGCATGATATATTCATGTGACGGAATAAAACATAGTCATCAAAACCAATGAATTTATAGCTGCTAGGGAAGGAGATCTCAAAGGCATATTTTGAGTAAAAATATATACAAGTTGTCTAAGAATACATTCGATATGATACCAATTACGTAAAAAAAAAAATCATAGAGAAAAAAACCCCACATATCTTATGGACACTTTTATGTGCATCTAAAAGATTAAAAAAAGGCCCGGAAGAATGGTTAAGATGGTAAAATTTGTTATGTGTATTTTACCACAATGTAAAAAAAAAAAAAGGAAAAAAAAGAAAAAGAAAAGAAACATCAACAAAAGAACCAAAAAAACCAAAAAAACAAAAACCCAAAACAACAAAAAATTAAATAATAAAAAGAGGCCTAAAGAATAGGCCTGATGTTTCTAACACTCTCCGGAGGTGGGAGGGAGGGGATTTTCGCTGCACTTTGCAGATTCTTTAAAAGGGGAGCGGGTTCCTTTAACATGGGAAGGAAACTCTGGCTGTGCGACTTCAGGCAAATAATACTTTCTGGGCCTTGCTCTTGTCACCTCATAAGTCTACAAATGTTTATAACCTATTGTGCAAGGTGCGGGGGCTGGTGAACGGCTGCCTTTAGAGGAGCCATGGTGTCCCGGACAGAAGGCAAGTCATTGATTAGAGAGCACAGACAAGCCAGGTGTCCGGGGCCCCAAAGTGTCACCCCTCAGCCTGCGGTTCAAGGAAGGTCCCCCTGGAGACTGGACTGAACTGAACTGAGATTTGAAAGGCAAGAAGGTGGTAGCCAGTCTCAGGGTCAGGAGACAGGCGGTGCAGGCAGATAAAACAGCGTGGGCCCTGGGTCGGACTGATTAATTACCGTATCAGCTACAATGCCTAAAGCAAGTGCTGCTTCTATTCTAAGCTTGTTTTATTGTTGTTGTTTTTTGTTTGTTTGTTTTTTTACAGAGACAGAGAGAGAGTCAGAGAGAGGGATAGACAGGGACAGACAGACAGGAACGGAGAGATGAGAAGCATCAATCATTAGTTTCTCGTTGCACATTGCGACACCTTAGTTATTCACTGATTGCTGTCTCATATGTGCCTTAACCGCGGGCCTTCAGCAGACCGAGTGACCCCTTGCTTAAACTAGCGACCTTGGGTCTAAGCTGGTGAGCTTTGCTCATACCAAATGAGCCCGCACTCAAGCTGGCGACCTCAGGGTCTCGAACCTGGGTCCTCAGCATCCCAGTCCGACGCTCTATCCTCTGCGCCACCGCCTGGTCAGGCTATTGTTGTTTGTTTTTAATGCTGACATCACCTATAAGATGGGAATCAGGACAGTTAGCACGCCAGGCTGCTTTGAGGAAAGCACCCAGCACACAGTAGGTGTTTAGTAGAAAGTACTTCGTGTCTGCTGAATAATATTCCCCACAGATATCAGATTGTAATTCCTAGAACCTGTACATGTGACCTTATTTGGGAAAAGGGCCTCTGCAGACGTGATTAAGCTGAGGATCTTGAGATAAGGAGATTTTCCTGAATTATCCAGGTGGGCCCTAAATGCAATCAGAGGTGTCCTTATAAGAGAGAGGCAAAGAGCGAGAACACAGTCACACGAGGGATGAGGAGGCAATGTGACCAAGGTGGCAGAGAGAGGTTTAAAGATGCTGACCTTGAAGACTGCAGTGATGTGACCACAAGCCAAGGGACGCCAACAGCCACCAGAAGCTGGAAGATGCAAGGAAGTACCTAGAGCCTCTGGAAAGCTCATGGTCCTGACAACACCTTGACACCAGTCCAGTGCTAGGGATTTTGGATTTTGGCCTCCAGAACTGTTAGAGTACCTTTCTGTTGTTTTAAGACACCAAGTTTGTAGTTATCTGTTACAATAGCCACGGGAGATGAATGCATCCACCCTTATTGTCTGCAGCTTTCTTCACTCTTACTGCATTGCAGCAAAGACCTCTAATAAATGCATTTACGTAGGAATGTAAATTCGTGGTCTCCTAGGAATGTATGCATTCTGTGAGAGAACGATGCTCAGCCCAAACAGGGATGGTTTTCTAATTGAGTATTTTAGACATTAGAGGGGTGCTGAGTTTTGAACAGAAGGCGGGTTTGAAACATTTGTTGCATTATCTGGAAGATACTGGCAGCCATGGGGAAGGTTCCTGACATCTTATCCTGGAAAACCTCAGCTATTGGGTTGAACAAGCAGAGGCACAAGAGGAAGCCACAGTTTTTTTTATGGAATTCAGCTTTGTGGAGCTAATATGAGGGATAAAGCACTAATGAAATAGAACAAGTCACTATGGATAAATAATTGTTGATGAATGTAGACTATTCAGTTACAGGTGTGGGACACCATACTAAGAGCATCTCATTTTTAGTACTTTAAGGTAAGACCCTTCAACATATTAGGAATCTTAGGCTCCGTGACTGCCCAAGGTCACAGAGCTGGAAGGGCAGAGCTAACATTTATCCCCAGGTCTTTCAGATTTCAACCTTTTGCTTGCTCCACGTTGGCTGAAGACTGGGAAAGGTCTTCCAGGTGTGCCTAGGATTTAGATTTGTGGATCTCATTTCTTGTGTCCTCTTACTTCATGTCTTTCAGATCTGCTTGCTACACAGAAGCCTGGTTCTAGTGCTAATATTTCTTAGTGTTTGTTTTTAATGTGAAGTCCTGGCAACACAAAGGTCCAGGTTCTTCTGGAAGTGTCTTTAGGCTGATTCATTAGACTGGAACTGAGGAGAGGTGTGTGTGTGTGTGTGTGTGTGTGTGTGTGTGTGTGTGTGTGTGTGTTACATGTCTTATCAGCTGCCCTGTCTAGGGCTGCGCTGAACTGCTGTCTTTTGGAAAAGAACAACATTGCACCTTCGTGTCAAGCTGATTCATTCCCATCGCAGCTATAATGAAAAACAGACCACGTTCCATCCCAACCTTGTTACAGCCTGCATCTTCTGAGATTTTTTTTTTTTCTTAATCTAGTTCCAGAATCTTAACAGCTTGTGTAATCTTCCAAGAGTTGCATAGGGCTTTCTAATGTGACTGTCTCTGAGAAAATGGGGAAAAAATTACATGTCTCTGGTTTGTCACACCTTCTTGGAGGTTGTGCATCGTGCCTCAAATTAGGGGCCGTTTGAAAGGGAATTGATGCTATCACAATTTACTGAATGTCTAATTCCACAGAAAAGATTATCAAGGCTTAACACAGCATTTACTTTGTGACAGTTGCTGGTTACTGTTCTACGTATCTTATTAACTGATTTTAAACTATACAATAGCTCTATAAGATAGGTACTGCTACTAACTCCACATTAAAGATTGTGCAACTGAGGTTCAGAGAGGTTAAGAAATCTTCCCAAGGTCACACAGCTATTAATTAATGTTAGAATTTGGATTTAGGTGTCCTGGCTCAAGAGTCCATAGTCTTCACCATTCTGCTAGGGGTCCTAGACTCACTCTAGGACTGTTTCATTAAATCATGAAGCAACTAACATTAGTTGAGTCTTTATTATGTGCCAGATATCTTGCAGGGTGCTTTATAGCCTTTCTGAATCGTTCCCAAACCTGGTTATCACAATTACCTGGGAATTTAAAAAAATTTCAGATTCTCTGGGCTTCATTTCTAACTTCCTCAATCAGTTATTAGGAATAGAAGTGAGACTAGGAATCTATATTTTGAGTTCTTGTCTAGTTTACTTAACCTACATGCTCCAGGCAACTTGGGGGCAGAGAATGAGATAATTTCCTCTTCTTTTCTCAGGAAGAATGATGATAGTACCTCATTAGACCCCAACTGGCCTAACTAAGAGAAGCCAACCCCACTATAGCTGAAGCAACAATAGTCTGCATGCTCTTGCCTTTTCTCTGCCTCAGGGCCTTTGCACTCGATGATCTTACTCCTGGATCATGTGGGTTGTTCCCATGATTGGATCCTGCATCTTCATGTTTCAGCATAAATGTTGCATCCTCAGAGAGGCCTCCATGGCCACTCTGACTGCATGTGTCCTCTCCCAGTTTCTTTATTCTTCCTTTCAGGAGTCGACAAACTTTCTGCAAAGGGCCAGATAGTAAATATTGTAGGCTTTGTAGGATGCTTAACAGGTGCTGATTGAATAAAGGAATGGCTAGAAAATTTTAGACATGCTACCTTTCCCAAACACTGCCAGGAAGCTTCAGGCCAAGATGGCTTGGAGTGACCAGAGATCTCTATGATATTCTCCTATGCCCTTTCCCTCCATGCTAAGGGAATTAGAATTCTTGCCTTAAACAGGTTCCCAGTCCTTGGGCCCACAGAGAGCTGCCCACTTCCATCAACACAGGTAAGGAAGGAAAAGGGGAGCATAGACACCTGCCCCACCTGACACCTCATTGTGACACCTTAGTTGTTCATTGATTGCTTTCTCATATGTGCCTTGACCGCGGGCCTTCAGCAGACCGAGTAACCCCTTGCTCGAGCCAGTGACCTTGAGTCTAAGCTGATGAGCTTTTTGCTCAAACCAGATGAGCCCGCGCTCAAGCTGGCGACCTCGAGGTCTCGAACCTGGGTCCTCGGCATCCCAGTCCAATGCTCTATCCACTGCACCACCACCTGGACCACCTGACATTGCAATTTAGGTCTATAGATGCCAATGCAAATTGGCAAGTAACGTCCAACCTTTGCTCATTTGGAAACCAAATAGTCCAGCTCACTGACTTCTCAGCTGGCCGGTCTGGAGTGGCCAGCACTAGGTTTCAGCATGAGCCCTGCCACCAATACAGCAGAGCTCAAGCATTCTAGCCTGGCAACTACCTGAATTTATTTGTGACGATGACGATGATGATGATGATGGTGATGAGGATGATAATGATGATAGTGACTTTTTCTGTTTCAAAGTGAAAATAGCTTTATTTTTTTTATTACACATCTAATTTGTAGGAATTTTTAAAACTTCAAATAATACTGGAAAAAAGAAAAAGACAAAAACTCACCCAAATTCCCATCAGCCCTAAGTAACTTGTTGACCACGTTCGATATACAGAGCATTATCTCCAGACGCCTTCCTGGTGCTTAAAGAAGCAGACAGCACTGTAATTTACATGAGTGGGATTATACGATAGGAGATGCTCTGCAATTCGCTTTTTTTGTTCAGATGATGGTGATTTTAATGGACAAGTTAAGTGGAACCAGAATGGGAGAAAGATGTCCTCTATGAAAGTGACAAATACAAGCTCCGGGTTCTCAGCCTCCATGTAAGCGCTAACCCCAGGGGGTTGGTATGAGAAGAAGAATAGGAATCTGTGTTAAATGCCTGGACCTTACTGCCTGGATTCTTTGACCAGAATTCACCCACCCAAATACGTGCACTGCAAACAAACGTGCTCCCAGCTACCCTCTTTCCGTGGCTATTCCAACTCAAATGCTATTTATGTGCAGTGTAAGCTCTGATCATTTTCTTATCAGGGAAAGCAGCTTCTGGAATTACTCTGGGCCATCAAAGGCTGGAATCAGAGATAAACGGTGGGGGCAATTGCTGTCCATTTGATTCAGATGCAGCCGCCACATACTACATCACTTTAATTAAATAGGAAAGGTCAAGAATGACGTTAGGGAGAAACACTCACTTAGGCCAGTTCCTGGATTTTTCTGTCTAATGGAACTTCTATCTGTATACTCATTACCTCATCTGTGAAAAAGCTTTGAAAGTAGTCTTGATGGTACTTGAGGAAATAGGCCTTTTTGTCTTCTCGGGGATGTCACATGGCACAACAATCTGAATCACTGATATTTATTACCACTTATCAGGGGCCAGACACTGGGAAAGCATCTTCTGTTTCACACCCGAATACCCTGAGTAGGTGAGAATGCTGAGGCTAAGACAGGGGACATGCCCAGGTCACCCAGCTAGCAAGTGACAGAGCCAGGCGTTGGATTCAGGTCTGAGTCAGAGCCGACCTGTAACTACTACGCTGGTGCATAGAAGAGGTACCCTCTCAACACAGTGTTCTTTCCCTTACCCTTGTAATAGGGGACTTTTAATAAAAGAGAAACCTCATATCCTCATCATCTGATTTCTTAAAAAAAATTTTTTTCCATTGATTTGAGAGAGACAGAGTTAGAGAGAGAAGAAGAGAAAGGAAGAGAGAGAATGATTGCTTTATGCATGTGCCCTGACCAGGGATTGAACCTGCAACCCTGGTGCACTGAGATGATGCTCTATGCACTGGACAACCCAGCCAGGACCTGATTTATTTTTTTAAAAAACACTTTTAATTGAGGTATGATTGACATGCAAAAAGCGAACATTTTTTTTTTTTTTTTTTTTTTTTTTTGCATTTTTCTGAAGCTGGAAACAGGGAGAGACAGTCAGACAGACTCCCGCATGCGCCCGACCGGGATCCACCCAGCACGCCCACCAGGGGGCGATGCTCTGCCCATCCTGGGCGTCGCCATGTTGCGACCAGAGCCTCTCCAGCGCCTGGGGCAGAGGCCACAGAGCCATCCCCAGCACCCGGGCCATCCCTGCTCCAATGGAGCCTTGGCTGCGGGAGGGGAAGAGAGAGACAGAGAGGAAGGCGCGGCGGAGGGGTGGAGAAGCAAATGGGCGCTTCTCCTATGTGCCCTGGCCGGGAATCGAACCCGGGTCCTCCGCACGCTAGGCCGACACTCTACCGCTGAGCCAACTGGCCAGGGCAAAAAGCAAACATATTTAATGAATACAACAACTTGATGAATCTGGAGAGAAGTACGTGACCATGAAACCATCACCACATTCTACGCTGTAAGCATACTCATCACCTCCAAAAGTCTCCTTTCACTCTAGTATTATTATTTTCTGATAAGGACAGTTAACAGAAGACCTGTCCTCTTCACAAAAGTTTAGCTATGTAACACAATATTGGTAACTACAGCCGCTAAGTTGTCTATAGATCTCTGGGACTCATTCACCTTGCATAACAAACTTTGTACCTTTGACAAATATTCCGTTTCCTCCTCTCCCAGCTCCTGACAACCACCCTTCTACTCTCTGCTTAACCGCTTCAGATGCCTCACATAAGTGGAATCAGGCAGTACTTGTCATTTTGTGTCTGGCTTATTTCACTTGGTGCAGTGGTCGGCAAACTCGTTAGTCAGTGGAGCCAAATATCAAGAGTACAACAACTGAAATTTCTTTGGAGAGCCAAATTTTTTAACCTTCAACTATATAGGTAGGTACATTGTTATTAACTTAATTAGGGTACTCCTAAGCTGGCCTTTGTCCTCAGTCTGATTGAGGTACGTTCGCTGGGGTCGACCCCTCCCAACTCTCCCATCCACACTCGTCTTGTATACTTGTTTCGTCTATCTCCTTTCGTTCATCCTCTGCATGTCCAAACCATCTCAACATGCCTTTCTCAATCCTCGACACTACGTCTTCTTTCACTCCACAATGCTCCCTAAAATTAACTTAGTAAACTTTACTTAAAGTCTTAAACTATAGGTACATTGAATAAAACTTGTTATCACACTTAATAACGATATTATTTATTGATAAAATTAAATTTTAAGGTATCTATAAAATTAAATCATGAGGGGCCCTGGCCAGTTGGCTCAGTGGTAGAGCATCAGCCTGGCGTGCAGGAGTCCTGGGTTTGATTCCCGGCCAGGGCACACAGGAGAAGCGCCCATCTCCTTCCTCTCTGTCTCTCTCTTCCCCTCCCGCAGCCAAGGCTCCATTGGAGCAAAGTTGGCCTGGGCGCTGAGGATGGCTCTGTGGACTCTGCCTCAGGCGCTAGAATGGCTCTGGTTGCAACAGAGCAACACCCAGATGCGCAGAGCATCGCCCCCTGGTGGGTGTGCCGGGTGGATCCCAGTCGGGTGCATGTGGGAGTCTGTCTGACTGCCTTCCCATTTCCAACTTCAGAAAAATACAAAAAAAAAAAAAAATTAAATCATGACAATGACTGACAAACACTAATGTGAACAATGGCCTTGAATCTCCTTGGAAAGTTTGGGTAAGCAGGTTTGTATGGGGTTGTTTTTAATTTTAGGCACAATTCCAGGTTCTCATCAATAAGACTATTTCTCAATTTACTCTTGATAAGGTTCATGCTTGAAAATGATTGTTCGCATGAATATGTAGACCCGAATAAGGAAAGAACAGCAAATGCTAGTTTTTTCATCTGATTATATGAGTCAGGAATACTATTCCAGGTGTTAAAAATCAACATGTCTTCCTTCTCCAGGTCTTTCAAAGCAGACCACTTGTGCTGTGAACTAAGTTCACATTTGTTTTTCTCCAATATTTCTATATCAGCACAAAGACATTCAAATTTCGAGCTTCACAATTCTGTTTTTTAAATCCAACAATTGCATTTTAAAGTTGCCAATGTCAATATTAAAGGGAGAAAATTTTAATTCTGTTATAGTAGCATTAAGAGGTTTTTTTATACAAAGGCTAACCTCACTTTGCTGTTTCTGAATTCCTGAAACCTGTTGAGAAAAGCTTCCCTCATATTTAAAAGTGTTGTTTTGAAATAGCAAATGTCAACATCAGAATTATTTTCTTGGCGTTGTTTCAACAGGCTTGGAAAGTAAATTAAACTTTCTCTTTCAAAATCTGGAGCAAAAAGAGATCATTTGTTTTTGAATGAAGTAACTTCTAACATCGGAAAAGATTGTGTTTTCTTTCCCCTGTAGTTTATGATTAAGCTGATTTAGATGAGACATAACGTCTACCATGAAATAAAATTTTTGGACCCACTGATCATTTGTTAGTTCTGGATAGTGAACACCTTTCTCAAGGAGAAATGCTTTAATTTCTGTTAGTAAGGAAGCAAAACGTTTCAAAATGTTTCTTCTTGATAACCAACATACCTTGTTATGCAGCCGAAGATCTGAGTACTCACTCTCCATTTCAACTAAAAATTCTTTAAATTGGTGATGATTAAGAGCTTTAGCTACAATAGAGTCGATAATCTTAATCACTAATTAAATAATTTTGCAAATTTCTTCTGGAAAAGCCTACATACAAAGTGCTTCTTGATGAATGATGCAATAGTAAGTAAGTATCTTGTAATTAATTTTTTCTTTCAAAATAGCAACAAACCCGTTTCTTACGCCGGTCATACTTTTTGCCCTGTCTGTTGAAATTGAGACAATTTTATCGAGTGGAATATGATGTTTTTCCATGCACTCAATTACAGCACTTGCTATATCCTCTCCACGTGTTTGACCTTTGAGTAGCAATAATCCTAAAAGTTCTTCTTTAGGACCTGTAGATGAAATAAATCATACAAAAAGTGAAACTTGCGCTGTATCATTTATGTCACAAGACTCATCAACTGCTATTGATAAAGCTGAAACCAATTTAAGATCTTCGACTTGCTGGTTGGTTATATTAGAAGACATTTTGACTGTTCTTTCACTGTTTTAGCAGACAATGGTAATTCTTTAATTTTTTTTTTTTTTTTTTAGAATATCTGCTTTGTTCTTAAAATCCCGAAATAGCTCTTTAGATGCATTTATAAAACAACTTTTTATGTATTTGCCATCTGTATATGGTTTTCCTCTTGTAGCAATCTCTTGATTAACCACAAACTTGCAATATTAACATTGTTGGGAGATTGCACCCAGTAATTAAATACAGAACTTGATTTTTCCCGACTCTTCTGAAGTTCCTCAACTGCTTTCTTCCTTGCATCACCGACAGGATATTTAATACTAAATGACACGTGTTTAGTTGTAAAGTGTCTCTCTAAATTTGATTTCTTGTTATGCGCCAATTTTTCCTGACAAATAAGACAGGTTGGAAGGCCATTTAAGTTTTGAATGAACGCGAAAGTCTCGGTCCATTCAACTTTAAACTCACGGTTTTCGTCTTTCGTTTTTCTTTGCTTTCTTCTTTGTAGCCATGTCAGACAGGGCACCTAAAAAATGTTTCATTTTATAATAATTAAGCCACCAACACAAATAATTATAATTCTTAAATTGATGACAAAAATACCTGTAAAATTTGCAGCTGGTTGGAAAAATACAGGTAACTTTATGCTTTGAGTAGGTACTTTTGTCACCTGCGTGTGATATGCGGATGCAACTAGCACTAACCACTGCACAGTGAGACTGCTGACTGACTGGCTCACTCAACTCGTGCAGGAATCGCACACGCCTACCCCACGCTGCGTATCCCGTAGCCCGCCTGCACCGTGTCTCCCGTCGCCCGACCGACGGACACTCCCGCGCATATGTGTGCACCCGCACATGGTATTTTGTGGAAGAGCCACACTCAAGGGGCCAAAGAGCCTCATGTGGCTTGCGAGCCGCGGTTTGCCGTCCACTGATTAGTGTAATGTCCTCCAGGCTCATTCATGTTGTCGCAAATGGCAGGATTTTCTCGTTAAGGCTGAATAATACTCCATTGCAAGCATATACCACATTTTCTTTATCTGTTTGTCCAACCAGTGGACACTTAGGCTGTTTCCGTATCTTGACTGTTGTGAATAATGTTGCAATGAACATAGGGGTGCAGATATCTCTTCAAGATCCTGATTTCATTTCTTTTGGATTTCTATCCAAAAGTGGGATTGCTGGATCATATGGTAGTTTTATTTTTAATTTTTTGAGGAATCTTTATACTTTTTTTTTTTTACAGTGGTTATACCAATTTACATTCCCACCAACAGTGCACACGAGTTCCAATTTCTCCATCCTAACAAATGTAAGGTGATAGATAGCTCATGGTTTTGTTTGGTTTTTTGCATTTTCCTGATATTAAGTGATTTCAACACCTTTCCATATGTCCGTTGGCCATTTGTATGTTTTCTTTGGAGAAATATGTATTCAGTTATCTTGCCATTTTAAAATCAGTTTATTTGCTTTTTGTTGTTGTTATTGAGTTGTAGGAATTCCCTATATATATATATAGATATTAACCCTTTGTCAGATATATGTTTGCAAGTATTTTCTTCCATTCTGTAAGTTGCCTTTTCATTCATCTGCTCTAGTCTATCTTGAACATTCATTTATTCATACATTCAATAAACAAATATTTGTTGAACATCTGTGCCAGGCATTGTCCTAGGCAATGTGGACAGTGCACCAAGCAAAGCCCCTCCCTCCTTTCCCTCATGGAGCCTACTTTGAAGTATGAGATGGTAGACAATGGAAAAAAAACAGAAGTAAATTTATACTATATTGAGATAATGGAGAAAAGGAAGGCAGAGTTTGGAAGATAGGGAGGAAGGTGGGTATAGCATATAAGATGCTTTTGATAAGGTAGCAGTTCAGTAGAGCCCTTAAAAGAGACACAAAAGTGAGACTTGCAGAATTCTGGAGGAAGAGCAGTTCAGAGAAGGGCATGTGCAAAGGTCCTGAGGCATGAGCATGCTTAGGGGCCAAGGGGGCTGGAGCAGAGAGTTAGAAGAGGATTAAGAGAAGATAAGCTTGGTGAAGGAATGGGAGGTAGTCAGATCACATAGGGCCTCATGGGCCATTAGGAAGGATTTTGGATATATCCTGAGTAAGTGGGGTTTTAAGCAGCTGAGTGAAATGATCTGAGTTCATTTTGACAGGACCATTCTGGTTGCTGTGTGTGTGCTGAGGCTGGGCCTGGGATGGGAGCAGATGGACCAGTTAGGAGACTGCTGTGATAAACCAGGTAAGAGACAAAGGGGTCATGGCCCAGAGAGCGAGCTCTGAGGGTGGCAAGAAGTGGGAAGATTCTCTTTATAACTGTAGAAAAAGAATCAACGGGGTGTTTTGAAAAATTGGATGTAGAGATTCAGAGAAAGAGAAGATGTAAGAACTATATATTTCTTAATTGTCATGCACTCTTCTGTATTGATGGCACATAAAAAAAGAGCAGCTTGATGTCCCCGAATATGTCACCTACGCGATGCCATCTCCTCCTGAGCAGAATAAGACAGCGCTGGCTCAAATCCATTCCTAGCAACTTTGTTCCCCTGTAACTTTATCTCCCTGAGCCATTCTTTATCAGTTAAATTGGACAACACTATCAACAGTGCCTCCATGAGAGCGTCACAGTGCGGATTAAACGTGATGACGCACGCACATAGCTTAGGCACCTGCATACGATGGGGACAACCTAAATGTTAGTCCTTAATCTGTTTGGAGACCTACAGACCTGTCTTTTGATCATGGGACGGAGTCCTTTCCTTGAGGCCACTGCAAGTGTAAGATCAGAAATCAATGAAAAGGCAGTTATGGTCATAATTGCCCCACTTGGTCAAGTCATTCCAATTCTTATGCTTCAGTTTGCTCACCTGTGAAATGGGGAGAATAATCGTTGCACGGTGGCTGAGGTTACACATATACTGAGCACAGGACTGTCCCTCAGTCACGCCTGCTTCCCTTCCCCTCCTTCCAAGCCACCACTGTCGGTAGCGGAGCACCTGCCTCAGGATCTGCCCTCATACTCCGTGTCTGCTCCGGGTTACAGAAAATTACGCCCTGTCCTCTTTCGTAGGGAACTGCAGCTTGCCCTGGGCTGGGGATTTAATGTCGTTGCAAATTGCCTGATTCTGACATTTACTGCCCTCTGCTTGTCCTGGTCTGGCACATGTGCAAAGAGACAGCTGCGGGCTTTGTTCTGAGCCGAGGCCCCTTTGTGGGGCACAGGGGAGGGGAAGGACTGTTTTGTTGTTGTTGTTAAGCCACAAAAGTGTCGGTAGTGAGTTCCCTCATTTTCTCTCATCTGGGAAGTGGTACGTGGTTGCTCAAGGCTACACTTGTTCCTTTCAATCTCTTTTCCATACACCTGCCACAGGCGCAGGGGATCATTAGAAATGTCCTATCACATCATGTGTCTGCTCGGATCCTTTCAGTGGCTTCTGTTGGTCTCAGGATAAAGACAAAATCCTTCCCAGGGCTCCCAGGGTTGCCTTGAACATCCTTCTTCTCATTCTCCCAAGCCGCACTGGTCTGCCCTTTGCAAGCTGACTGTGTCCTTGCTTCCCCCGCGTGCTGGTCTGTCTTCCGATGGAGCACTGGGGCAGGGGTTAGCCCGAGGGGAGTCAACAAGGCACCGGCAGGGCACTCAGGGACCCACTGCCCTGGGGGTTTCACACAATGCTGTCATTTAAAATAAAATAATGGTACGCTGCAACATATAATTTTATTTTCAAAATTATACACATTTATGTTATGCTGATCTAAATATGCACTCTTTTAATATTTTTTTTCTTGGAGAGAGAGAGAGAGAGAGAGAGAGAGAGAAGCATCAACTCATCGCTCCACTTCAGTTGTGCACTATTGATTGCTTCTCATGTGCCTTGACTGGAGATTGAACCAGCAACCTCAGGCTTGGGCAGGCGATATTGCTTCGGGTTTGGAATAAGTGACCTCAGCACTATGGGTTTATGCTCTATTCACTGTGCAACCACCCACCAGGTTCCTTGAACATTTTCTTATTCATTCTCTTTTACTCTGTCTCTCTGGGTCCCTGCTTTTCTGACACTCTAAACCTGTACTTAATTTCCAACTGGAGTCAACCACTGACTTTTTACACAAAAGAAGAAGGAATTTTAGAGCCTGACCTGTGGTGGCGCAGTGGATAAAGTGTTGACCTGGAACGCTGAGGTCACTTGTTTGAAACCCTGGGCTTGCCTGGTCAAGGCACTTATGGGAGTTGATGCTTCCTGCTCCTCCCTCTTCTCTCTCTCTCTCTCTCTCTCTCTCTCTCTGTCTCTCCTCTCTAAAATGAATAAATAAAATCTTTAAAAAAAAGAAGAAGCAATTTAAAAAGCACAGAGCAAGGAGTATTCAAAGAAGACTGGATGTTTATGGAAAGCCACCACCATTATTATATCATCATCATCATTTTTTAGATAGTAATGACGACAACGGTAAAATTGCCCATGTATTGCCTATCTACAGTGAAACAGGTCCCTCGCTGCATCCTTCTAAGAATTCTTTAAGGAAATCTATCATCCTCCTTCAGAGGTGAGAAAAGCTCAACTTCAGAGAGGCTGTGTTGCTGTCCAAACTCTCACAGCAGCTAGAGGTAGAATTCACATTGAGATCATCAGACCTCCACAGCCTAGACTCAACTCAAAGCTTGTTTTGACATGGACTTTTGGGTTCCTAAGGCCCTCTACTACTTCACAATCTAGAAAGACCCCAAGCAGAGGCCAGTCAAATGGGCCTGATGCTGCTTAGGCCTGATGGCTCTCCTCGCTGTACCCCACAAAGACATGAAAGTCGCTTTGACCAGGAACCCCAGTTTGCGAGACAAGGAGATTCCCAGACACATGTCTGAGTTAATAAGCTTGTGTATCACTAAGCACCAAATGGAGGCACTCAGTTCAGGCCTGGCGTGCACCAGGGTGTGTCAGTTTCCTGGGGCTGCTGAAGCAAATTGCAACAAACTGAGTGGCTTAACCCAACAGACAGGTAATCTCTCGCAGCTCAGAGAGCCAGAGGTCTTACATCGAGGTCAGGTGAGTTGATTACTTCCAGAAGCTGGGGGAGAGGATTTGGTCCCTGCCATGCCTCTCTCCTAACTTCTCGTGGCTCTCAGCAATCCGGGGCGCTTTCTGGCTTGTAGGTGTTATCACTTCAATTTCCGCCTCCATCATCACATGGTGTGCTCCTTGTGTGTCTCTGTGTCCAAACTTATTCTTCTTATAAGGATACCAATTACTGGATTAGGACACATCTTAGTCCAGTAAGACTTCATCTTGGTTACATCTACAAAGACCCTATTTCCAAATAAGGCCACATTTGTAGGTGCTTGGGGTTAAGACTTTTTGGGAGACACAATTCAACACACAACAAGGTGTAATAGGAGCGGCTGGAGCGTTCACCCCAAGCCACGTGGAGTGACCATGCAATCAAATAAAAGAGTAGCCACGACCGCTGTGCAAAGGCAGCTTCATGACAACTTCCCAGCTCTCCAATCAGATGGCCATCTGAAGCACTCCTGTGCAGAAATTCCAGAGGCTCAGGAGGAAGGCAGAGTTAGTGTCATAAATGGAGAGGCATGTGGAGGTAGGAGAGGTATTGGAACCAGCCACGGGGGTGCCCTGTTCACACCTCCTCCCGGGAGAACCTGCCATGAGGAGCGTGGCAGGTGGACAGCCTTGAGCTGCTGCACCTCCGGCTCCACCCCAGTGTTCATGTCAAGGCTGTGTTCTCCTGGTCTCTGCTCAGAAAGTGACTAAGGGGGGCCAGGGTACCGTGCCAGCCCACCCTGACCAACACAGTATTCTCCAATAGACCACATGTGCTTGGAAGCCCTTCCCTGACTTGGTCAGGCCTTTCTCCGAGCCACACTGCAGGCTGCCGTTCTCCCTACCCACCCGTCCTTCCTTCCCTCTGTCCTTTCTCCATGTCAGATTCACAGATGGTCGCTCCATCTATTCCTGCTCCTTTTCCCTTCACCCTTCTCTGCCATTTTTCCTAATAAATCCAGGTTCAACTTGACACCTGCTTCTCAGAGGACCCCAATGGACACAAGCAGAAAATGAGCATAGAGATCAGCATCGTCAGCCTTCTTGGAACCCCTGATACTCTGAAACTCGGGAACGCCGGCTCTCAAGTTCCTTATATCCACATAGATGCATGGACTTGTACCCCACTGGGTGGATCTTTCAAAGATGGTGTGGGGGTTGGCTAGTTGACGGCCTACTCAATGGCCATTCACCTACTCTCTTGCTTCTTTCCCTTGTAGAGCTCGGAAAAGCCCAATAGTATTTTTTCTGGTCTCTTTGCATTGAGGATTGCTTTCTTACCTCTTTCCCTCCCCTTTTCATTCTTGAACATGGACAAGATGCCCACGGTAGATCCTGGGCAGCCACTTGAGAATGCAAGATAATCCTGAAGGAAAGACTCAGAAAATCACAGAGACCCCAGCTCTGGCGTAACTGAGTCACTGAAGGAACTCCAGCCTCTGCTGATCTCTGGACTTCCTTTTACATAAGAAAAAACAACCCTGTATTGGTGTAAGCCATGGTGTGTCACTTACAGGTGATATACCATGGCTTACACCGATTAGGGTTTATTTTGGACACAGGGCTGAGGAAATACCAGCAGCATCTCATGACAAGACAGAATTTCATAGGAGAAAGGCCAGCAAGTGCCCAGATTTCTGTCTACTCAGCATCCCGCAGAGAAGAAGGAGCACCTGGCCACATGGCAGGGCTGAGAAGTAACCTCCCGCCTGTTGTTATGGGGATGAGAGATGTAGGCTTTGTTTCTCTTCCCTACTTTATCTGATGAGCAGGAAGAGTCAAGAGACAGCAGCAGGTGTGACTGTGAGGGTTTGTAGGAAAGAACATAAAGCATTACTATCCAAGTGAGAGTGGGTGGGACCCCCCCCCCCCCGGGGGTGGTCGTGAGAAGATCTCAGAAGGGAAAGCATAGGGGGAAACAGGGCCCAGCCTCTCACCCTTGTCATTAAGGGGTTAATCTTGTTTTTTTACATCTTTAGACAGTTCAAGTCCACTTTCCATAGCCCTCACCTCCACCAGCTGAACGTGAATCACCCGCACACTTCGAATGCAACTTGGGTCTCATGTTCTTCACTTAAAACCAGCAGTAGTAACACTCGAGCACCAAAAAAGCCCAAATAATTATATGTCTGTTTCCTCCGCTGTTATCTGCATGTAACAATGCACCTGCCACGTTAATTGTGCCCTTTTAATAAACATCTTCAGCCAACCAACCACAAAGTGCGCCCTGGGGGTGGAGTTGTGTTAGAAGGGAGGGTTTCATCTTCACATCAGATCTTCAGCTTCTCCTTGAGTCCAGGGATGCTCTCATTCAGCTGAGGTGGCCAGACTTTCACTGGATCGTCAGGGAGGATGATTCCTTGAACTTCAAAAAAGAAAAAGAGAGAGAGACATAAAATAAAGAAGAGTCTTTGGAGAAGTAGAGGGAAGTTAAGCAAACCTTCCTGCCTGGTGTTCAAAGTCATAGTATCACACTGAGGATGAGGTGTCCTGAAGAGAAATAGAAAAGAAGAAATGCGTGTATCACAGTTGTATCCTGCAGGCATTGGGAGCCAGTCCCTGACAGGTTATTTTTCTATTTACACATAGACGCATAACAGAGAATAAAGGGCATACATCTTAACAGTTTGAGTCCTTTAAAAATGTTTTTATTGTAAAATATATAAAACCTAAAATTTGCCATTTTACCCGTAAAAGTCAGTGGCATTAATTACAACTGAGATGTTGTGCAACCATCTCTACTATTTCCAAAATTTTTCATCATCTCAAATAGAAACTCTAAGATCATTATACTTGGTCAATTATTATATACATTTACAATGTGTAGCCAAAATCCAGATCCAGATAAGTGAACATTTCCAGCTTCCAGTAGGCTTATTGGACTCCTTCCCTGAGGTAATCACCCAGAGGGAACCACCGTTCTGACCTCTATTACCATGGAGTAGTTTTGCCTGAAAATCCATATAAATGGAATCAGAGTCTCTGGCTGTTTGTGTCTGGCTTCTTTCATTCAACAATGCCCATGATATTGATCCATATCATTGCACAGATTTGTAGTTTGTTCTTTTTTTTATGTTTATGTGGTATTTTATTATGTGAACATATCACGATTTATTTTCTTTCTCCATTCATTCTCCTAGCAATGCGCATTTGACTTGTTTCAAGTTTGGAACTATTATAAATGAAGCTGATGTGAAAAGTAGGATGTAAGTCTTTTAGGGAAACATGGGTACTCCTTCTTGGCCATTGTATTAGTCCATTAGGGTTGCCATGACAAAGTGCCACAGACTGGGCAGCTTAAACAGCAGATACTGGTTGTCTCACAGTTTGGTAGACTGGAAGTCCAAGATCAAGGTGTGGCCTGTGTTGGTTTCTTCTGAGGCTTCTCTCCATGGCTTGTGGTTGGTCGTCATCTTCATGCGTCTTCATGGTCTTCTCTCTGTATCCATCTGTTTCCCAATTTCAAGATTAGATTAAGGGCCAAACCAATGATTTCATTTAACCCCAATTACCTTGTTAAAAGCTCTTTCTCCAAATGTAGTCACATTCTGAGTTACTGGGAGTTAAAAACTTCAACATGTAAATTTTAGGGGAACATAATTCAGTCCTTAATAGCTATGTGTTTAGGAGCGGCATCACTCGGTCATAGGATGGGCATGCATTTACTGTTAAAAGATATTCACTGTTTTCCAACGAACTGTAACAACAGAAGTCCCAGCAGCAGTGTGGGAGAGCTTCAGTTCCTCCATGTCCTAGACAACACTTGATGTTGTCAGTCTCATTTTCATTTTAGCCATTCCGGTGGGAGGGTGGTGTGTCTCATGTGATTTTTTAGACACTTCCTGAACATGTGACTTAGCCTCTAATTTGGTATCTCCCTTCTTATTTGTGTACTACCAGAAAAGATTTTTTTTGTGTGTGGTTGAACCTTGGAAGCTGTTTAGCTCACAAAGATTCCTGTGGTGTGTTTGTCTACATAAGTCTGGAAAGTAGTGTTTAATCCTGGGTGGGTGGGGAAATTGTGAATGATCTAAATTTATATCTTTATATGTTTATTAAATTTCTTGAAACTCCTCAATTAGTGTGTGTTACTCAAAAACAAACCTTGTTTTAAAAACAAAGATGAAAATATCTGCTTGGGCATCTATCATAGAGGTGAGCCTAAGGGGCAATTATAAATGTGATTTTTGACTGTTTTTTTTTCTCAAAGAGCTCATCAGGGAGCATCGGGATCACCTGTACACTATCAGGGACGCTTCAGGAAGAACACAGAAGATGAGGCTTGATTGTGCGAAATGTGTATGCACACACATGTATAGGTGTGAATGTGTTTGTGTTTCCACATAGACACCATTTTCTGGAAGGACCTGTGCCAGAAGCTACACTAAGAATCTTCTCAGAAATCTTCTCAGTCTTAATAAGATCAGTGAGAGCAACAATAATAAGATCATTTTCAGCAACAATAACATCCTCATCATTATTATTTATTGATATTCAGAGAAGTAAATGACTCACACAAAGCCACACAGCTTGCAAATGGCAGAGCTAAGGGTCTATACTCAGATGCCCCTGACTTTTTTTTTTTAATGTAGAAATTAAATTTAATGGGGTGACATTGATCAATAAGAGTACATATGTTTCAGGTGAACATCTCTATAGCATTTGTACTGTTGATCCGTGTAAGGCCAGTAGCCGCGGCCACCATCACAGCCACCTGGCCCATGCAGGTTTAGGTTCGCATTTAATTTGGATGAATTGTAGAGAAACAACAAAGCCAAGAACTGGTGGGCTATTTTCCTTTATTCCTGCTCACAATTGGCAGGCGAGAAAATACACACAGCAGGGAAACATTTCCCTTTCCATTCAGGGTTTCCAAAGCCACTGACTTTTTCTGTGTTTTTCCCCTAGAATCAAAGGCCCTCACCAGTCTTATTCATCTCTGTTCCTCATCTCCTTCTCCTGCACAAACTGGCTTCTCCTTCAGCATTCCACCATTTTGGCTGGGTCCTCTCCTCCACGTGGCCTCTCTGCCCTGCTACAACATGGGCTCCTCCTCTCTCTACAAGAATGTGGTCTCTTTCTCTCCAAAACGGAGAGAAAGAGACCACATTTCCTTCCTAGCTCCTCCTTTTAAAGCTTTTCTGCACAAAAGCCCTCCCCCAACATACATTAGCATAACCACACCCCTACTCAAGCATGAAAGCAATCAGCTGTCCCATGTAGGCAGCGGCCATCTTTAACAGAATGAACACAAAATAACTTATCTGCCTGACTCTTATTCATTGACATCCTACTGCCCCCACAATGAGTCTGCATGCTTTACCTGCAGGATCTCTAACACTTCAAAGCTGAAAGGTGGATGTTATTAAGCCCCATTTTAAGGATGAAGAAATAAAGGTACTTGCCCAAAGTCATATGGTTAGATGAGAAGGCCAGGATTCAAATTCAGTTGGTAGGGCTTCCAACTCCATGATTGCTATTGTTCTTCATATTTCAAATCTCTGTCAAGCTCTGGTATGTCAAAAGCCGGTTTTACACTATCCTTGAGAGACAAGTCCATCCACCAGACAGTTCTCCCTTGCATCAAGCTGAAATTGGCCTTGCAAATTCACCCAATTGCTCCATAGCCCAGCATTTGCTACTTAATTGCGTCTTGTATTCTGTGATGCACTAATTGTCTCTTTCCTCCCTTCTCCCCTGCTCCTTGCTAACTCCTGGAGAACAGAGACCAAGTCTTATAGGCTGAACATCTTGCAGAGTGGCAGAATAGAGCTTATTAAATAAATACTTGTTGACTAAAGTTCCCACCAGGATTTCCCCCTAGGGCCTCATCCCAAGAGTGTGGAAGACCGTGTAGGAAAGTCACAAGGGATTTGTAATTTAAATATGCATACGGTTTGTGTATAATTTAAGTACTCCCTCTACAGCTTGTGCAGTCAACACTTACACTATTTTACATTTGAAATGAATTGGTCCCCGAAGGCTGTCATTTCTTCATTTCTCTCTTCTTTCCTTCTTCCATACTGTATGCACATCAAATCAGGAACTGGGGAGTTTATACCCTATGTGTCAAGTGAGTAGAACCTGGATTACAGAACCAGAAGGTTAGGATAAGTTTGCCTGGTTCGACTGTGTCCCTTTGAGGCTGACCGTTGCTTGTATTTGCCAGTGCCTTTGGACACAATTACTCATGCCTAACTACTTTGCTCCTGTCCCCTGTGGTTCCCTTACTGCTGGGTCCCAACAAGAAAGTAGTCAGAATTCTTTCGGTTGCAATGGTGGGAACCCTACCTCACGCAGCTTAAACAAAGAAAGGGTATTTGAATTCTTTGGTTTCGGCTTCTGTAAGTGAACAGTCTGGGGGACTTGGGACAAGGCTGGATCTAGACGTAGATGGAGACAATCTTATGAAGAGATCTTCAGAATTTCTCTTCCCTTTTCCCTACTCTGCTAACATTATCAATACAAAGAGTTCTACTTGCTTAGCAGATGAAGTCACAATCTCAAGACTGTGTCTCATTGGCCTGAAATGGGTCACATGACCACCTCTGAACCAACTGTTGTTGGGTGTTGGTCAAATAAGTTTGTAAATGTAATATATAGGTTTTCTCGCTCATAGTTTTCATTGTGTATGGGGGACAGGCTGTAAGCAGGCAGGGTTGTTATATCCTAGCAGAGGTCCCCAAACTTTTTACATAGGGGGCCAGTTCACTGTCCCTCAGACCATTGGAGGGCCGCCACATACAGAGAGTGCTCCTCTCACTGACCACCAATGAAAGAGGTGCCCCTTCCGGGAGTGCGGCGGGGGGCTGGATAAATGGCCTCAGGGGGCCACATGCGGCCCGCGGGCCGTAGTTTGGGGATGCCTGTGCGTAAGGCTTAGTTTTAAGTCTAAGCCTTTCCCACCCTAAGTGACTTTTTATCAGAGACTTTCTTGATTGTAGGATTAAAGGTTTTGATTTCTACACTATAAAATGGGACAGACTGGGAGCTTGCTCTCTCTCGGTTCCTGAGATTAGCATTAGAGAGGAGAGCAGAGAATGGCCACGTGGAGGAGAGGAAAGGAGAAGCAGCCAAGATGGCGGAGTGCTGAAGGAGAAGCCAGTTTGTGCAGAGTTTGTGCAGAGAGAAGGAGGTAGGGAACAGAGGTGAATAAGTCTGGTGAGCTAGAAACCTTTGATTCTAGGAAACTCGGATAAGTCAGTGGCTTTGGGAGCCCTGAATGGAAAGGGAAGTGTTTTCCCACTGTGTGTATTTCTTGCCCACCAGGTACAAGCTAGGATTAAAGCTAATGGCCCATCAGTTCTTGGCTCTGTTGTTTCATTACTGTCTGTCCGAATCCAATGTGAACCTGCACGGGCCAGGTGGCTGTGATGGTGGCCGTGGCTACTGGCTTTACACTGGGAAAACATATTCTGATTAGATAGTTCTTAGGTGAGGCCTACCCCCAAGTCATGAGGTCTGAGAGTAGAGGAGAAGTTTTCTAAAAAGATGTTTAGGGCTTTCATTAGAGAAAGTACAGACACAGACACCCGCCACCAGTAGGTCCGGTATAAGTCCATCTGTCTTTCTAACCTGGGGCTTATGAAAGATAGGAAGTTGGGAGACTCCTCATGAAACTGAACATTTGAAGGTGAAGGGGAAATAAATCTTCAAGGCTCTCGAGAGTCCTTCCTTTCTCAACTGTTTATCCAGTGACAATGATGAGCAAATAGACATGATTTGTGCCCACCATGGGGCTTACAGTTTTGTTGGTGAGGCAGAACACACACAACTGACTTTAATAGAGAGTAATGTGCATTGACTAGATGTGTGAACCAAGGTTCTGGTTTACAATGTAGAACACTCAGCAACACTTTATATATATATTTTTTTTTCATAAAACCCTTTAAAATATCTTTGCAGTAATGCCTAAGAGTAGATGCAATGCCTCCCTCCCCCAATTAATAGGTGGGGATGGAGATTCTGCAAGAGAAGCACACCTACATCATGCCAGCAGCCAGCAACACTGTGCTTTAATGTAGATAACCTTATTTTCACTAATCTTCCCAATAGTCTTGTAAAGTGCATTCTTATTTTGTTTAGTGCTTTTTTTTTCAGGGACAGAGAGAGAGAGTCAGAGAGAGGGATAGATAGGGACAGACAGACAGGAACAGAGAGAGATGAGAAGCATCAATCATCAGTTTTTTATTGCAATACCTTAGTTGTTCACTGATTGCTTTCTCATATGTGCCTTGACCGTGGGCCTTCAGCAGACCGAGTAACCCCTTGCTGGAGCCAGCGACCTTGGGACCCAGCTGGTGAGCTTTTTTTTTTTTTCTCTCAAGCTGGCGACCTCGGGGTCTTGAACCTGGGTCCTCCGCATCGCAGTCCGACGCTCTATCCACTGCGCCACCACCTGCTCAGGCACATTCTTATTTTGTACATGAGGAAACAGCACCTCAGAGATGAAGACCTGGGCCTGGACCAAGTGGAGGAACTGGGATCCCAAGTCAGTTGATGGCCGGGTCAGTGACTGAGTGAACCAGAGACTGGGTCAGAACTTGAACTCAGCTCATGGCTCCAGGCCCAATGCTTGTTCCTCAGACCCACTGGGTGCCCTCTCTGCCCTTACGCCATGTCCCTCATTGTGGGTCACTCTGGTTAGTCATTGGACAATGACTCTTCTGACTGGGCAAATAGCTATAAACAACCTTGGCCCAGAGGAGAGAAAAAGGTGTCCTTTCTGCTCACCTTGCCACAGCCTTGAAGCCCTGCCCCAGAAACGCCAACCTCCTTTCCCCCGGAAGGTATTTCTGTCCACCCCATTACTCATTGCTAACCCTGTTCTAGAGGCTGGAGGTGGTGGTGGCAGTGGCCGCAGCCAGCCCCACCAGGGCTTGGCTGGGAGGTGTGGCAGCCGGCATCGGCCTATTTTGCACACACAATGAGCAGTGATCTGCTTGCTGCCCTGCTGGTGTGAGGAGAGAGAAAGGGAAGGGTCAAGGATTGTTCCAACATTTTTTTTTTGTCTGAACAACTAGAAGTCATTCACTAAGATGAGGAGACATTGGCCAAAGCAGAGTTTTGAGCAGGGTGGAGTCAGAGTTAGTTTGTACCTGTTCATTTAAAGATGCTTATTAGACACCTGAGAGGAAATATTGAGAGGTGATGGAGATGGAAAGAAAATGGGGCTGGATGGAGAACACAAGGTGAAGTTCGTGATCAAAGAGACAGTGCTAAATGCTATGGGATGGTTGAAACCAATAGTGAATGTGACTGTAGAGAAGAGGATGAATTAAGGAACAGCTCTGTAGCCTTCTAGCCTTAAAGGCCAGAAGGATAAGAACCAGCAAAGGAGATGGAGAAGAAGGTAGTTAGCAGAGCGATGATAACCAAGAATGAGGCTATGGAGGCCGAGTGAAGAAGGTATTTCAAGAAGGAAGGAGGAATTAGTTGCATCAAGCACTGCTGCTAAATTGGGTGACATTAAGACTGAGGACTGACCTTAGTTTTAACAGGTGTCATACTATTGGTGACCGGAGCAGGTGTAGCTTAGCAGGGAAGAACACAGGAGAAAATGGGAAGAGTGCATGTGGACACACTTCTTTTTACAATAAAGGAGATGATGTTTCTCAAGATGAGAAGTATTGCAGCATGTTCACGCACTGATGGGGATGATAGGGAGAAACAATTTTATGACACAAGGAAAAAAATGGAGGCAATTGTAGGAATAGTATTCCTGAGCAGGCTGGGGGAGATGGACAACTGGGGTGTTTGGCCTTAGAGCCTGAACCCCCACTCTGTCAGGTGACCTCTCCCCACCATGATGCTTCTTGACTTCTCTCCTCAGAAGCCTCCGTGTTTCCTGAAGCACGCTCCTTCCTTCACGAGGGAACAAAGCCCAGCACAGAACACTTGCTATTTATGCTTCCAATAACCATGAATTAGAGAGAATAGAGGAAGGAGGTGACAGAAGACTTTGTCTGAGCTGCCGAATTTAGGTGTGTGCATTGTGTATATTGTGAGCCTGCTTGCCAAATCGCCTTGCTGGGGATGTGTTCAAGGTTGGGAGGCACTTTCAAAAGGAAGTCGAGACAAATTAATGAACACCACTGAAATATAAGCGGGGAAGTGATCTAAGAAGTTTACAAAAGACACGGCATTTACCATTGTCTCCAGCTTAAAAACAGTTGATTTTTTAGAGGTTCCTTTTAAGGTCATTCACGCAGCGAATGCAGTGAGATCTGGGTAAGGTTCTGGAGACAGAGGAGAGAAGGCTCTTGTCAGGGAGCTGAAAGTCCAGTAAGCTTTAGTTAACACAGGATGTTCACAGTGTGGTGTCCCATGTTGAGTGTTTGGAGAGATTTAGGCGTGAACGTTATGGATGCACAGAGCAGGGGTGGATAACCCAGGTAGTGAGAAGGAGACAAGTTTTAGGCAAGTGTCAAGGGGGAGTGGGCTCTATGCAGATAAATGTAAGGAGAGGTATGCTTCTGAACAGGGAACAGTATGTGCAAAAACTTTATGGTGTGAAATATCGGGCCACATTCAGGAAACACTAAATCAGTCAGGATGGCTGGAGCTGGGACTTTATCCTGAGCACCCAGAGGATCTACTGAAAGATTTTAATTGGAGAACAACCGGAGTGGACATGTTTAGAATTCAGAACATAGAAGAAGTGTAAAAAGAAGTGGTCAGGGTGCAAGCCATCCTCAATGAATGAAAGACGAGTTGAACTGTAGTACTATTTAGGGTTTGGGGGTCTAGAGGCAGGTGTGGAAGGAGAAGGAAAAGTTGTCTGTTTTATGACTATATACTAAGCCATGGTCTTGTGCATAATTGTAAAGTGACTAACTATTCTTCAAATTAATTCAGATGTAGAGTTGAGAACCAAAGTTTTCTAAGCATAGAATTTTAATCTCAGTCACACCCATTTGAGCACCTACTATGTATGGACAAAGCACAAGGGTGATGATCTGAGAGTCCCCTAAAAATGTAAGAGGCATATCTCTGATGGATCTAAATTTATTTTAAGCAGTGGGCAGATGACCATTAAATAACTGAATGACAGAATGAGAAAGTTGTTCCCTTTTTGGTTATCTTGCAATCCTCTTGAACACTTTAATGAGAAATGCTCAGTTGGATGCTAATGGATCTTTACCACCTGTCTTTTTGGTATTGCCTAAGGTACACATTTGAATTAGATTGAATGGACAATGGAAGAATACCCAAGATAAGATATTCTTAGAACTTGGGAAAGCACATGCAAAAGGGAAGCCAGATCTAGACACATGGGAGCACAGGGCAGTCCTTTGAAACCAATGTCCTTTTCACATTGGTTAGCATTTACTTAGAGGAAAGGTTTGTAGTGAGTGAGGGAAGGGTGAGGCACTGCCAGTGTGAGGCGCTATCATTTCTCTTGCCTGAGAAACTCAACTAGAATAAACCCCCCAGCGGCCCATTTAGCCAAAATACACAAACAGATAAAGGATCTCTCAGGTAATTGAGATTTACCCTACATAGTGGCCGTTTACACTTCTTAGGGTCATTCACTCACCTTAATTTTTCCAAGTATTTTTCTGAGACATTATTTTTTTATGACAAGAGTTCTATGATGCATTTCACTCCATAATGTTTCATTTCCAAGGATGTTTTAACATCCCTTATGGATGAAGGGCAATTGCCTGGTTGTTTCATTTTTTATGGCTTAAAACAACATTTATTTTACTTACAAATCTATAATTTGGGCAAGGCTCAGTGGGGACAGCATGGCTATACTCCTCTTGTTTCCAGAAGTGGTGGCTCAAAGGCTGGGACAGAATCACCTACAGTCTCATTCATCCACATCTGGTGGTAAGTGCTGGTGTGGTTAGGACTAGAGAGAGGTCAGCCAGAATACCTACCTGTAGCCTCTTCAATGTGGCTTGATCTTCCTCCCAACATGGTAGCTTGGCCCCAAGGGTGAACGTCCCAAGAGAGAAAATGGACTGGAAGCTATATCACTTTTAAAAACTAGGTTCAGAAGTCATTCAGCAGCAGTTCTGCTATATTCTATTCTTTAGAAGCAAGTCACAGAGGCCAACCCATATTCAAAGGGAAGAGAGATTCAACTTCATCTCTTGATAATATGTGACAAAAAATTTGTGGGTGTGTCTTAAACTCCATCACAGTTTACCCTCTGGCCATGAGTTATTTATATTTCTCCCACAGGCAAAATAGAGACACTCTCTCAAGGGCCTCCTTACCCCACATTTTCATCTATTTAGAGAAACAGAGACAAGGATCTTATCATCTAAATCAGGTCCAAATGACACTTATTCATCTTTTAACAGGTTGACATCAAACCTCAGTCTGAGAACCTACAGAGGTCAATAACCAACTAGAATTAAATAATATTTGTTCAATTGATTAATTGATTTTCTGAGCTATAATTCACAACAGCATTTTATTTATTTATTTTATATCCCTTCCATTACTGTTTGTAGTATTGGTTTTCCACTCATAGTACTAAGGTCAAATTTTCTTTAAACATGGCTATTTTTTTAAGCAAGTGGTTTTAAAGAAAATAGTCAAAAATAGTATAAATGACACTTGAATTTGACAAAAATTATGAGAGTGGGTAGTGTAACGAGATTACCCCATGGATAAACCTTAAAAATATTACACTAAGTGAAAGCATCCACCTACAAAATGCCACATATTATATGGTCCATTGATATGAAATGTCCAGAAAATCCAACTCTTAAGTAAGTAGATTAGCAATTGCTTGGAGCTGGGAGTGGGAACGGGTTAGACTGAAATGATCATGAGGTTTCTTTTTGGAGGGTTAGAAATATTCTAAAAGTAAATCATGGCAATGCTTGCAAAACTCCATAAATCTCTTACAAATCTTGACTAGTACTTAAACAAGTTAATTATGGTATGTAAATTTTACTTCAATAAAACTGTTGACAGATTTTGAGAGTGTGTGTGAATGCCTGGAGTTTGGAGACATTGGACAATAAAAGTAGGGTGATTTTCAAATTATGTCCATCAGAGCTGCTGCTCTGAAGGAAAAGATGAGAGCATGACCGATCAGTGCTTGTTCAAGACCACTTGGATCTGTCCTTATTTATCTTATAAATAGCTCAACTTAGAAATATGGAAATTGCTAGAAACCAACCAAGCTACCCACCGGAATAAAGCCGGGTCTACCTGCCCAATACCGGTTGATGGCATGAACCATTGTGTGGGTCCATATGAAGTGTAGATCTCCTGATTTATTTATGAAGGTGAATCATGCCTTATTTATGATTTTAAAATGTCAATGTGTAAACATCTTTGAATAAAACTTTTATGGGCACAGAGCAGAACAGATGAGCCAGCATATAGAATTTGGCTTCATTTATATGGGTGTGCACCTGTCACTTGTCCAGGGTTTTAGAACCGTAGCACATAAGGACCTAACAGAGAGCTTCATGGAACCTAACCCATTAGTAGATTGAGGAGGGTCCAATTGGACTTTAGTAAATGATTGCACTGGAGGGCAAGGTCTCTAAGCTAAAAATGTCTAAGAACCACTGGATTGAAATATGCAGAGTGGACACCACCACCACAGGGTTTGGTTTTCTATACTCCACAAATTGTAGTAATTACCATTTGTGATTGTCTTTGCGAATAGGCAAGTGAAGACTCTGAGATGAAGACAGCTGAGCAAATGATGGGGTAGATCAGCTTCCCTCCGGGAGGCCAATCCTCCTCCCATGCCCCTCAGAGCAGATGGAGGAACGGGATGGGAATGAATCTAGGGAAGCTTGTCCCAGCTGTGAATCCAGCCATATCTGCCTCTGGGGCTGGAGTTATTTCCTGGTGCTTCTCATCACCCAAGTGTAGCCTCAGTCTGTTTCTTCTTTTGATGTTCAATGCCACAGCAATCCTTCTGTTTATTAATTTTTAATTTTTATTGAATTTATTGGAGTGACATTGGTTAATAAAATTATATAGGTTTCAGGTATACAATTCTAAAGTACCTCATCTGTGTATCGTATTGTGTGTTCACCACACAAAGTCAAGTCTTCTTCTTCTGCCTCTTTACCTTCTTCTGCCTGGCCCCCTGCCTCAGCTTGTCCTCTGGTAAACTGTTGTATGTATCTATGAGATTTTTGGTCTCTTGTTTTTGCTGAACCCCTTCACCCAGCCTTATAACACCCCTCCTCTCTAATAGATGCCAGTCTATCTTCCTTATTTATGAATCAGTTTCTATTTTTTTTTTTTTGGTCAAATATAACTATTCCCTTCCACTTGCATGAAATATCTTTTTCCATCTTTTTACTTTTAGTCTGGTGTATCTTTCATTCTGAGATGAGTCTCTTGTAGACAACGTATATATGGATCTTGTTTTATTATCCATTCACCTACCCTATGTCTTTTGATAGGAGAATTTAAGCTATTTACATTTAAAGTGATTATTGATAGGTATGTATTCATTGCCATTTTATTATTTTAACTATGTTCCTCTTTCTTTTCTCCCACTCACCCTCCTTCTTCTATTTGTCATTCTCCTTCTCCTTCTTCTTCCTCTTCCTCTTCTCCCCTCTCCCCTCTCCTTTCCTCTTCCTCCTCCTCCCCCTTTTCTTCTTCTTCTTCTTCTTCTTCTTCTTCTTCTTCTTCTTCTTCTTCTTCTTCTTCTTCTTCTTCTTCCTCTTCTTCCTCCTCCTCCTCCTCCTCCTCTTGTTCATTCTTTTTCTAGACCCTTTAATATTTCTTGTAATACTAATTTGGTGGGGACAAATACCTTTAGCTTTTTCTTGTGTCAGAAGCTTGTTATTTCTCCTTCAATTTTAAATGATAACTTTTGATAGGTAAATTAGTCTTGGTTGTAGGTCTTTGCTTTTCATCACTTTAAATATTTCATGCCAATTCCTTCTGGCCTGAAATGTTTCTGCTTAGAAATCAGCTGACAGTTTTATAGGAGTTCCCTTGCAGGTAACTGTCTTTCTCTTGCTGCTTTTAAGATTCTCTCTTTGTCTTTAACCTTTGCCATTTTAATTATGATGTGTCTTAGTGTGGGCCTCTTTGGTTTCAACTTGTTTGAAAATCTTTGCACTTCCTGGACTTGTGTGTTTCTTTTTTTTCTTTCACCAAGTTAGGGAAATTTTCAGTCATTATTTCTTCAAATAGGTTCTCAATCTCTTGCTCTCCTTCTCCTCCTTCTGGTAACCTTATGACGTGGATGTTGTTATGCTTCATGTTGTCCCAAAGGTTCCTTAAACTACCTTCATGTTTTAAAATTCTTTTTTGTCTTGCCACTCTGGCTATTTTTCTGTTACTTTGTCTTCTAAATCACTGATTCAATCCTCTGCTTCATCCAACCTACTGTTTATTCCTTGTAGTGTATTCTTATTTTCAGATATTGTATTCTTTATTTCTGACTGGTCTTTATGATTTCTATGTGTATTTTTTTTAGCTGCTATCTCTTTCATTGAAGTTCTCACGAAGTTTCTTGAGCATCCTTATAACCATTGTTTTGAACTGTATATCCAATAAATTGCTTGCCTTCACTTCACTTAGCTCTCTTTCTGAAGATTTCACCTATTCTTTCGTTGGAGGCATGTTTCCTTGTCTCCCATTTTAGCTGCTTCTTTGTGTTTGTTTCTGTGTACTAGGTAGTTCTGCTGTGCCTCCCAGTTTTGGTAGGATGGCCTTATGTAGTAGGTGTCCTGTGCGATCCAGAAGTATAGTCTGCTTGATCACCTAAGCTGGATGCTCCAGGAATGTTCCTTGTGTGAATTTTGCAGGCTGTCTTATTGTAATCGAATCCTGATTACTATTGGCTCATTCATGTGTGGGGTGGACCTTGGATCTTCAGGCTGGCAGACTATGAGGATTGACCCCAGCCACAGTATGCGTGTGTGAGCTGCAGTGCAGGCGCTGACCTCACAGGGTGGGTACCTCAGCAGCGTCTGGTGCCTGCTGAGATCTTCCTTTGGATAGGTCACTTGTGAAGTTAATTAGATTCTGCTCTGATGTATTCTGAAGCTGGTCACTGGGTGTGTTGGTCCTGATGCCTCCTGGGTGGGACTCCGGTGCAGGCCAATGTCAGACACTGCCTTTGCCTGGCCCTTGACAATCTGTTTGGAGCTACAAAGTGATCCACAGTTTGTGGCTGCCTCTATTGGGCCTGGGTGTGTGTGGGAAGAACCAAGCTGCACACCAAGGCTAGCTTTTACCAGCCACCAGTCCCAGAGGCAAGTCAGCGAAAGTCCCAAGGCACCTTGAGACCCACCTCTGCCTACCTCTGCCTGCTAGCTGCCTGATAAGTTCAGTCACTGAAAGATTCTCTGGTGGTACTCAAATTGCATGAAGTAGATTCTCAAAGAGTCACCAGGTAGAGGAAAGTGGTGTTCATCAGACTGGAACAGGTTCAAACTCAGTGCCAGTGCTGGGTCTGAGGTCACTCAGCTAATATCCCAGGGTATACCATATTTAGGTGTGCCCTGTTGGAAGCTTGAAGACTTTTGTGGTGGGGTGTGGTCTCCTCAGCAAGTCATCAGGATGAGGCCAGTAGAATTTATCAGTACCAAACATACTAAGATTTGTTTGCATGAGAGGTGGGAGGCACTGCACTGGTTCAGGATGTAAGGGGAAAATGGCCCTCATTCTAGAGCCACACAGCTCAGTCTATCCAAGATTCTGCCAGGAGTCCAAGCTTAACAGGGCAGGGCCAACCAGGAGTCATGAAGGTGGGGTTAGCGGACCTCCTGTGATGAGGAGATGCCAGTCAGACTTGGGGAAAGGTTGAAGGTGTGACTCCAGCCTCAGAGCCACAAAGTTCAGTCTGTTCCGGATTTTGCCCAGATCTCAGCAGGGCAGGGCCAGCAGGAGCCAACAGGATGGGGCCACCTGGAGCCCAGAGGGTGGGGCTAAAGGATCTCCTGTGATAGGAAGGCACCAGTCAGGTTTATGGAAAAGTGGGAGAAACGGCTCCCACCCCAAAGCCACACCACTCAGTCGCCGACACCTCCTAAGTCTCCTTAGACCTCTATACCCTAGCCCAGGCAGCTCACTCTTCAGCAGGGCATGAACTTCATAGGGTGGGGCGGCAGGGAGTCCAGAGAGTGGGCCTATAGCATTCTCCCAGACCAGCAATAATCACCCTTTTTCATCTCATGGCATACATAAACTGATAACTAAAATTCTATGAAACACCAAAAAGTATATTTTTTGCTAATCTGACCAAAAAAATAGCTATAATTTTGATTCATTCACCCTGGACCACTATTGTTGTGTTGGTTGTTGACATTTTTTTTTTAATTTTTTTTATTTTTATTAATTTTAATGCAGTGACATTGATAAATCAGGGTACATATGTTCCGAGAAAACATCTCCAGATTATTTTGACCTTTGATTATGCTGCATACCCCTCACTCAAAGTCAAATCGTCCTCCGTCACCTTCTATCTGGTTTTCTTTGTGCCCCTCCCCCCACTCCCTCCCTCTCCTCACCTCTTCCCCACCCCTCCACCCCACTCCCTGTTACCATCACATTTTTGTCCATGTCTCTGAGTCTCATTTTTATGTTCCATCTATGCATTGGTTCATATAGTTCTTAGTTTTTTTCTGATTTACTTATTTCACTCTGTATAATGTTATCAAGGTCCATCCATGTTATTGTAAATGATCCGATGTCATCATTTCTTATGGCTGAGTAGTATTCCATAGTATATATGTACCAGAGCTTTTTAATCCACTTGTCCTCTGATGGACACTTGGGCTGTTTCCAGATCTTCGCTATTGTGAACAATGCTGCTATAAACATGGGGGTGCATTTCTCCTTCTGGAACCATTCTATGGTGTCCTTGGGGTATATTCCTAAAAGTGGGATGGCTGGGTCAAAAGGCAGTTCGATTTTCAATTTTTTTTTTTTTGTATTTTTCTGAAGCTGGAAACGGGGAGAGACAGTCAGACAGACTCCCGCATGCGCCCGACCAGGATCCACCCGGCACGCCCACCAGGGGCGACGCTCTGCCCACCAGAGGGCGATGCTCTGCCCCTCCAGGGCGTCGCTCTGCCTCGACCAGAGCCACTCTAGCGCCTGGGCAGAGGCCAAGGAGCCATCCCCAGCGCCCGGGCCATCTTTGCTCCAATGGAGCCTTGGCTGCGGGAGGGGAAGAGAGAGACAGAGAGGAAGGAGGGGGGGGTGGAGAAGCAAATGGGCGCTTCTCCTGTGTGCCCTGGCCGGGAATCGAACCCGGGTCCCCCGCATGCCAGGCCGACGCTCTACCGCTGAGCCAACCGGCCAGGGCCGATTTTCAATTTTTTGAGGAATCTCCATACTGTTTTCCACAGAGACTGCACCAGTCTGCATGCCCACCAGCAATGCAGGAGGGTTCCCTTTTCTCCACATCCTCGCCAGCACTTATTCTGTGTTGTTTTGTTGATGAGCGCCATTCTAACAGGTGTGAGGTGATATCTCATTGTGGTTTTAATTTGCATTTCTCTAATGATCACTGATGTTGAGCATTTTTTCATATGCCTATTGGCCATCTGTATATCCTCTTTGGAGAAGTGTCTATTCATTTCTTTTGCCCATTTTTTGATTGGATTGTTTTTCTTTCTGGTGTTGAGATTTACAAGTTCTTTATAAATTTTGGTTATTAACCCCTTATCAGACATACTGTCAAATATGTTCTCCCATTGTGTAGTTTGTCTTTTTATTCTGTTCTTATTGTCTTTGGCCGTGCAAAAGTTTCTTAGTTTGATATAGTCCCATTTGTTTATCCTGTCTTTTATAAATCAGCAAATATACCACTTGATCATGGTGTATGATTTTTTCCATATATTGTTGGATCCGGTTTGCTAATATTTGGTTGAGTATTTTAGCATCTATATTCATCACGGATATTGGTCTATAATTTTCTTTCTTTGTGTTGTCTTTGCCTGGTTTTGGAATCAGAATTATGCTTGCCTCATAAAAGGAGCTTGGAAGTCTTCCTTCCTCTTGAATTTTTTGAAATAGCTTGAGAAGGATAGGAGTTAGTTCTTCTTTGAATATTTGGTAGAATTCACTTGTGAAGTCATCTGGCCCAGGACTTTTCTTTGTTGGGAGTGTTGTCATTTTTTTTAATTTGACAATCTAAGGGAAAATTGGTCAGTGCCCCTGACTAAATAGTCAGGTATTGCATGTTATAAAAAATTCTTGTGCCACACCAGTGTGTCTGTTGTGGCACATGGGTTGAAAATTGCTGTACCACGATGGTGTCACAAGGAGAGGAATCCTCTACTCAAGAAAAATGGTGTCTGTGGTGTGGGAGAGGGACTCAGTACAGGGATCTTGATGGCTGTTCCCTCAGCTCTCTCTTAGAGCCAGAAACCCCAATCTCTACTCACACTACTCTAGTCTGCTCTGCCCTACCTACCCTGGAGCTTATCATGAGTGGCTGTCAATGAGATTTTGTGCATTGGCCCTTGAGGAGGGCATCTGTCTCTAGTAGACTTCTGTGTCTCCCTGGCACACAGAATCCCTGCTGATTTTCACAGCCAAATGTTTTGTGGGCGCCTCTTCCTGGCACTGGTACTCTGGGCTGGGGAGCCCAGTGTTGGGTTGAGGTCCCAGGCTTCTCAGGGGGATACTTGAAAGCTGAGATATCTCTCCAGAATTTCAGCCACTGCCATGGGAGCAGAGCCAGCCCTTTTATGTCTATACCCTTTCTACCAGTCTCGATGTGGTTTCTTCTGTAAATTATCGGTTATAAGACTTCTATTCAACCAGTCTTCAGTTGGTTATTCAGCTTGATTGTTTTATATTTTAGTTGTAATTCCAGCCTGGACCTGGGAGGAGGTGAGTATAACTTTCACCCAGTCTCCCACCATCTTCCATTTCCACCCCCCTCCCCCCAGCAATCCTTTACAAACAAAAGAATGAAGCCACACTCTTGCTCAAACCCCTCTGGTAGCTTATTAAGAATAAAACTCAAAGAGTAAAAACCAGTGATCTTGATCTGTGTTGTCCAAATGTGGCTACTGAGCACTTTGAATATGGGTAGTCTAAACTCAGATAAACACTGAATGTGAGACACTTGTGTATGTATTCCACTCTTTGAAGTCTTCGAAGACAATATAAAAAACGTGAAGTAGCTCATTCATACTTTTATATATTATTACTGTTAAAATGATAATACATATTTTGGAGATATTGGCTTAAATTATATTACTAAGATTAATTTCACCTTTGTTTTTAAAACATGGCCGGTAGAAAATGTTAAATTACATCTCTGAAAATAGTCTGTTTCTCTTAGGCGGTACTGATCTAACCCCTACTTGTTTCCTAACAGCTACACTGGCCTCTTACTTGTCCTTGAGTGAAGCAGTCGTGGTCTGAGCTTCTGTACCTGCTGTCCACCAGTCTTAGAGAGCACTTCGCCTAGATAGCATAGCTCGTGGCTCCCCCCTCTGCCTCATCCAGCTCTCTGTCAGCTCACCAGAGAAGCCTTTCTAGAGAAGAACCCTAATACTCCTGATCACTTTTTTTTATTTCTGTTTATAGTACTTATCACTGATGTTATACTGCCATCAACTTGTCTATCCATTTATGTCTCTCCTACCAGAATGTAAATGCCAAAGAGCAGGGGATTTAATTTATTCTCTAGTACTTGGCATAAATAGGTGAGCTGCCTGCTCTCACAGAGCTTTGTCTCATGAGGGAGACAGAGGAGTGAGCAAATTTCCTCACCGTCTGATGGTGTATGTACAGAGGAGGTATAGTCTGCTGAGGCATGCAGAGAAAAGTGCTGTTTTTGGCTGTCTCTCCTCCCTCTTTTTGCTCTCTTCCTCAGTAACAGAATCCCAATATTCCTCAGGTACCCATCCCTTCCCTGCTGCCAAGTGCCTCACGAAGAGAAGACCCATCCTCAGGCTGGGTCTGATTCTCCTTGCCAGTGATTGGTTCAGAGTGCACATGTGACCCAACTCTGGCCCTTGACGATAGGAGGGCTTACCCAGGGGATTCTGGGAAAATTGTGTTTTTTTCTAAAAGAAAAGATAGCTTCTTTTTTGCATTGTCATGTCTGGATGTGGTACCTATGACTGCTGTCGCTAGCTATGACCACCTGAGGATGAAGCCAGTACCTAATACAGGTCCAGAAGGTGGAGGAGAAGCATCTGGTCTCTGAGGATGTCACTGAGCTGATAAACTGACCCACCGTGCAGCTTGCACAACTGTAGGATTCTCCATGGGAGACAATAAATTCCTAACTTGAGGTCATTTTGAGTAAGAGTTTGGTGACATACAGCTGAAAGTTACCTCAACCTAATGTCAGATCTGCTCTTACAGGGTGTCAAGGAAGGCTGCTGTTTTGAGTCTTGTTTTCCAAGAAGTAGACCCTATCTGAATTGGAGATTTTCATGCAGGAGATTTATCAGGGAGATCAGCACCGGTTGTGGAGTGAGGGGAAGTGGAGTCAGGCAAAGGAGGAGTTGGGCTGTGAGGCACTAACAGCAGGGCCTCACTGACCCCACAGCAAGCTGTGGAGCTAGATGCTTCACGAGTTGTACTTCCTTGAGACCAAGGGGTAAGGTTGCAGTACAACCACGTGGAACAATGTCAACCGTGTGAATGTGCATGGGCCCTAGCAAGACAGAGTAACTTTGGGTGGGACAGTTTTCTTTGGTTGAAGACATTTCCTGGGGACTGATTTAGAAGACACTTGTCAGCCACTGATATCCCAGTGGCTAAATGTGAATCTGGGTAGCTTACCAGAGCAACAACTGCAGGCTATCTATGCTATGATCTAAAGAGATAAGTGAGAGTTATCCTGGTGGAGGTGTGGGGAAATGGGGACCATACAAAGGATAAGAAAAATAGCATTTGAAAATCTTGGCTATGACAAAGCACGGAGTATTCTTGCAATGGAGAAGCAACCCTTTCTTTCCCTACCCCAAGTCAGCTTCAATTAGGTTTTCTGTCACTTGTACCCAATCTGTCATGATTGGTACGTACACAGTTTTGTGGCAGAGACAAGATTTGAACTTTGTTCTCTGTGACTCAAAAGTCCGTGACCTTATTCAACATGTCGTATTGTCTTTCCAGTTAAATAGCGTTTCCTGTACCTGAGTCACTTGAAGTATCACTAGGCAAGAGCCTCAAGTGTCCACAGCTTTGAAAATAAGGTTATATGGGTCATTGCCAAGAGTACTGAATTCTACATATTCTTGTTCCACATTTATAAAACAGCCTTCATTTCACCTCTTTTACATTTAATGTCTGTTTGTGAGCCTTTCTTCGTCCCACCCCCGTGCAGCAGGGGTCACAGGAAGGAGACGGAGAGGGCCACAGAAAAGGCGATGCCAGGGACTCAGTCATAGCAGGAGTTCCATAAACTAAGTTGCGAGAATGGAAGGAGATTATTTCATTCACAGTAAATCAGCCACTTGCAGGCAGGGCTTTTGTCACTGCTGAAGGCCAAATGTGTTTCTGGAGTGAGTTCATCAAGTAAAAGCAGCATCTAGAGACCAATCAACGTAATGTTGAAGGAAGCAAACATCCTGGCTCTTGGTGCCCTGTCCCTGCAGCAAATGTGTCACCAAGAGCCATAGAATTTCCCATGGGCTCATTAGCTGAGCACTTTCCATCCAAAGCAGCTATACGATACACCCAGGTCGAAACAAATCAGGTTATAATGAGGGAAAGAAAATGCTGACCTCTACACCATGTTCCAATATTTCTTCACCTCTGGACTTTTCCACATGCTGTCCCATCTGCTTAGACTGCCTGACCCTTTCCTATGCTTAGAAAGCTCCTAGTCATCCTTCCAGGCCCAGCTTGGGAAGCATTCCCCATTTCTCCCAAGGATGTCTGTTGCCCCTTCCTTGGAGCCTTCTCAACAATTTGCCTGGATGAGTTCTACAGCATTTGTCCTTGGTATGTAGCATATTGTATTGTAGTTCTAAGTCCAAGCATCTCATTCCCCTCTAGACTCTGAGCTCCTTTAGGGGAGGGGCATGAGCCATTTATCTCTACAATCCCATGGAGCTGGACACATGACATGACCCTGGTGAGGGTTTGAAGAGTAAATAAAAGATTGCATGAGTATGTGACAGTGGGTGCGTGAGCATGTGTTGTCTGAATGGTGAGTAAATGAGAGAGTAAGTGACAAGGTGGATAAAAGTGTGCACCTGTGTTGATCACTGAGCGGGTGAACAATGACTAAGAGAATGAAGGGAAGTGTGAGTCAGCATTAGACTTTGGAAGTCAGTCTTATTTCTGGTCTTTAATGGTTTAGTTCCCTTCCCACCAGACTTGAGCATGCCATGTACCCACCAATCACTGCATTGTTTAGCATAATTTAAATAAACCAGTTACTTTCTCTAGGGACTGGAAGGATTTGCTTCTTATGGCAAAGCAGTAGACATGACTGTGGGTCAGGGACAGGAATAAAGCAAGAACCTCATGGATACAGAGATGACAAAAATCTTGGAAGTAGCTCTTAAAATTTCAAGGTGAAGGTAGAGACACCATTATTTCTAGATCTATAAATTCTTAAGCTTTTTGTTGTTGTTGAAGGGGGTGACCTTTGACAATAGGACAGACTCTATGGTTTTTTTCTCTAGAAAGAACATACAATCACATATGAACACACACATATACATGCACAGTTGTGTATTGAATAATATAATTTTAGAGTTAATGAAGCCCCTTGGATCCAACAAAGGACACATTGACCATATCCTGGGGGTTGCACCTGCCTGTTTTTGCATACCAGAAACTCCCAGGATGTACCACAGAGCTCATCACTTAGTCTTAGGACTGCACACATTCCTGTTGAATTGGATTGAATTGAAATTCCCTAACTTGAGAAGCAGGAATCAGGACCCCCTGACTTTTTCAGTCTCATACTTTGGGAATCCTTGATGTGGCCCCAGTACCTAGCTCTATACTGATAAAATAACCTTTCCAGACACTTTCTGTCTTCACCTCTTGCCAGGACACATGAGTTTTCCCTCCCAAAACCTCATAGGAGAAAATCTGAGAGCGTAAAATATAATTCCCACCTGGGTGAGCAAACAGCTCCGTGTTGGAACAACCTCGTTCATGGTGATGCCGAACCCTTAGCCTTTTCTGTTCAGTGCCATAGGCTGTGCAAATGATACAGGAGCCTCTACTCGGAAGGGGCTCACTAAGCCCCAATCTGGAGAGGGCAGCCCAGGGTGGTGAGAAATATTAGCAGCTGAGGTGGAACAGAATTACAGTTCAGTTTATCCTGAACCTGGCCCTTAATGAAGGGTGTTCAATTTTATTAATACAGCTTAGAGCGTCTCTCTTGGTTCAGAAGGATTTATATGGGGGGAGGGGCAAGGTGAAAAGCTGTCGAATCACCAGGGAGGCAGAAGAATGTCAGAGATTGAAAATGCTAGAAATGTGGGGGCTGGCCAGGGTGTGGGGTAATACGTGATTTCACATCCTGTTGGAAGGAGGGTGAGATATGCAAATAGTTCGGAAAGTGATTGGTAATATCTGTTAAAACAATAAAAAAGCACATTTATCTTTTGACACAGGTATTCTAGTATTTAGACAGTTTCCTATAAATGTGCTCATACTTGTGCATAATGAAGATGTTTATTGTTGACCACCATAGAGACTGGAAATAACCGAAGTGTCCAACAATAAGAGGTTGCTTAAATAATTAATCCATCCTCACAGTGGCATGCACTGTGGCATCTGGGAAGGAGAAAATAGCCCTATATATCCTGATGAGGAGTAATGCCCAGGATATATTTTTTTCAGTGGAAAAAAGCAAGGTACTAAACAGTGGTTAGAGTATACTTTTAATTTTGAAAACATAGTTATATATAGTTATATATACACACACATATACATATATGCTTGGAGTACCTCTGGAAGGAAGGCTAACCGTACACAGGCAAACACAAACACACACATATACATGCACTTATTAATGATAACTTCTAGAGAGAATGAGGGAGGGGGTCAGAGATAGAATACTTCATTCTCATTCTATATCCTTTGCATTGTTTGAATTTTTACTATGTGCATGTATTACTTTTATCAGTTAAAATTATTGTTTAAATAAGCATATACACCATGGTATACTATTCAGCCATAAGAAATGATGACATCGGATCACTTACAACAAAATGGTGGGATCTTGATAACATTATACAGAGTGAAATAAGTAAATCAGAAAAAAACAAGAACTGCAGGATTCCATACATTGGTGGAACATAAAAACGAGACTAAGAGACATAGACAAGAGTGTGGTGGTTACGGGGGGTGGGGGGAGGGAAGGAGGGAGGGGGGAGGAGGAGGGGGAGGGTGGGGCACAAAGAAAACTAGATAGAAGGTGACGGAGGACAATCTGACTTTGGGTGATGGGTATGCAACAGAATTGAATGACAAGATAACCTGAACATGTTTTCTTTGAATATATGTACCCTGATTTATTGATGTCACCCCATTAAAATTAATAAAAATTTATTTATTAAAAATAAATAAATAAGCAATTCATATTAAAGATGAGCACTGATTTCTTATATTCATTTGTTCATCCATTCACTTTTAAATACCTGCGGAATACTTCAGAGCTGAGAGTTGACCATCAGCCTTCAGAAAATGTGACCCAACCTTGACCCACGAAGAGAGCTGAATAGAACAATACGCCTTTTACAGGGTCCCCAACCACATCCACCTGGGGTCTCCCCACGTCCGCTTTGGGCAGAGGGAGGAGGGGAAAGGTGCTGACATTGTCTGAGCACCTGCTGTTTCCCAGCCACTGTGCTGGATGGCTCCCTATTTACTGTCTCATAGCACCTGCTCTTGTCACTGAATTCCTAGCACTTAGATCAGGGCTGGCATCGGATCAGCAAAAGGACGGCTAACGCTGTAACTAAAGAAATGAGTGGATTTAGATGTGTGGGCCCTCTAGGAAGAGGGAAGAAGTGGCCCGTGGGAGGGCAGACCCTCTGCGCAGCCCGAGGCCCGGAGCCCCCACAGAGCTGCGGAGGGCAGATGGAGACGGTCGGTTTTTCTCCTGCCGCCTCTGGGAAAAAGCATGCAGTCACCACTCACGGTCATGCCCAGGGCCTGAACGGGGAAATGGCAGACAGTTGTGTCCCTAGGAGGCCTGTTTAATATTTAAATATTATGCATTTTTAAAATACATCTTCAGGATACATTAGTCAGGTTTTCTTTACTCTTAATATAAGCTCTGAGACCTGAGGGTTTTGTCTACTTTCTGGAAGAGTTGCTTCTGTGGAAAAAGTCTGGATTCTTTCCACAAATATTTACTGGGCTCTATTGTTAAGGCTGTTGTTCAAAAAATCACTGCAGACCCTTTCTCTCTTTAAGGAATGTTTTACTCCACTCAGGTCCCAGTGGTCACTCTGTGTAACTCTGTTTTGTAAAGACACAGAGGATCATATAGATGTTGGGTTCTCTTTTGGCATCAGCTACCAGGGAGCGTGGAGCCCAACTGTGCCATCTGTTTCTAGACGTTTCCATTGTGTCTAGGCAGAGGGCTCTTGTCTCTATCTTTCTACTATTTTGCATGGCTTCTTCCTTAAACTCATTTTATCCTGTATTAATAAACCTGATCTATCAGGGCCTTTTGGAACAAGGCAGGTATACTAGTGACCTAGTCCTGCTCTAACAAATGTGCACTAACTGGCTTAAAACCACAGAAATTTATTCTCTCGCAATTCTGGAGACCAGAGATCCAAAATTCATGAAATTGGCAGAGACGGTTCATCTTGGAGGTTTGAGGGAGAATCCATTCCATGCCTTCCTCCTGGATTTTGGAGGTTGCCAGTAAGCCTTGGTGTTCCTTGGCTTGTAGGGTCACCATTTTGGTGTTAGTTTCCCAATCTGCAAATGCAAATAGTGGATAGGATGTCCTAGATCAGGGGTCAGGAACCTATGGCTTGTGAGCTAGATGTGGCTCTTTTGATGGCTGCATCTGGCTCGCAGACAAATCTTTAATTAAAAATAATAATAACATTAAAAATATAAAACATTCTCACGTATTACAATCCATTCATTTCCTACCACTCATGTTCATGGTTGCGGGTGGCTGGAGCCAATCACAGCTGTCCTCCAGGATAACACCAAATTTTTATTGGATAACGTTTAACATACACGGGTCGTTGTATGGCTCTCATGAAATTACATTTTAAAATATGTGGCGTTCATGGCTCTCTCAGCCAAAAAGGTTCCCAACCCCTGTCCTAGATCCTTCTGGTTCAAAAGTTCAGTGGCTAGGGAAGAATATTTGACTATAACTAGATTTTATGGATTTACATTTTGGAAAGCGGCCCCAAAGAGGGAGTGGAGAAGACTGTTTGGGCCAGATTCTGGAAGGGGCCGGGACAGGGTAGCCTGATGGCCAAGGGATATAGGTCGAGACAAGCAGAGTGATGAGAGGGAGAACAATGGTCACAAATAACAATGTTCTTGACATTTTTTCCCAATGGCTTGCCATGCCATAGGAAGTCTGAGAGCAGCACAGAATGGAAAATCCTGGAACTGGGGTGGTGTCTGGAGTGTTTCCAACCGCGTGGCTCAGAGTCTGGCATAGAGCAAGATTTCAAACAGTATCTTCTGACCGGCTGGCTGAGTCAGATAACTCTGGTTCAACTCCTGGCTTCCCCTCTTGGAGAAATGACTTTCTGAGCCTCCATAGAAACATCTGTAAAATGGGTACCACCACAGCTGCCTCAAAAGGCTGTTGAAGCTCCTTATCTAGAATTTGGTGATTGAGAGTCTGGGTTCTGAGGGTGGGTGGTATGAGTTCCAAGGTGACCTCTGGTACTTATCAGCTGCTAGATTGGAAGCGAGCCCCCTGAGCTTCCCGTACCTCAGTTTCCTTGTCTATAAACAGGGGATAATACTCCACTGAGTTTCAGGGAGGATAAAATGACATGTGAGCGAATGTGCCTGGCACAGGGCTGGGCATGCGGTAAGCGTTCAGTAATCCCGCTCTGTTCTTCGGTTTCCTCTCAAAGATGCAGGGTGTGGGGGCAGGAAGCACTTCCCCGACAGTCCCACACAGCCGAAGGGGGAGGAATGGTGTCCTCCCGCAGCACCAAGACCCCTGCAGACTCAGGGTTCCCACTCGCGTGTGGTAACCCTCATACCGGACTGGGAAACCGAGAAAAGAAAAGTTGTTTCTTTTTCCTTCGATGGGCTCACTTGCTGAAAAACTCTCAGAAATCCATTAACTCTAGTATTACTGAACATCTGAATGCAATTTGCAAGCCATAATAACACCTCTCTAGTTAGCAAATGTTTATGCCTCTCTATAATTTTCTTTTCCATATGAAAATAGACCTGTCATACGAACGTGGTCGACCAGCTGCCTCTATAATATCGTTAATAAGCGGGAAGGATCATCTGTTCTGCCGTCGGATGGGGTTGGTATGCATTTCTGTTCCGGAGTGGGCTTGACAAAGCTGCTCTGGGGACCGCTGCATGTGTGTCAGTCACTCAATAGGTAGAAAATATGGGACCTGAGAAGTAGGGAATTAGGAGGCACCAGGTCTGCTCTCAACTCGCAGAGAAGAGTAGAACCAACATTTTTTGAGCCCTAACTCTGTGCCAAGCATGAGGCTAGGCTTATATACCATTCAGTGGTACCCCAAGTTGAGTGTGTGTCAGATTCCCCTATGGGACTTCCTACAAATACAGATTCCTGGGCCTCACCCCAGATGCTGAATTAGAATCCCCGTGGGTAGTGCCTGGGCATCTGTATTTTTTAATGTTTCTTTGACCATCAAGTGGTTTCCATGCATATCAGAGTGTGGAGGGGCTAACTCCTTGTATCACAGAGCACAACAGAGTTAGATTTCAGGGGCAAACTTCCTTTTTTTTACAATAGATATGAATCACAGAAGCTTCCCCCAAAAGTTGCCTTCCCTTTAAATAACTGAATAATTTAGGCCTTCCAACCAGTCAGCAAAACTCAGTGCCCAGGGAGTACACTGGTGGTTGGAGCTGCGCTCTAAGAAGGACATGGCCCCTGCCCCTATGGAGGTTACATTCGAGTGGGAGAGCCACACCTGAGAATCGATAGTTATAACAAAATATACACATGCTGTGAATGGGGAAGTGGGAGTGTGGGAGCCCCCGGAAGGGCAGTGACCTGGTCTCAGGAACCAGGGAGGGCTACCGAGAGGGAGTGGGAGAGCCACACCTGAGAATCGATAGTTATAACAAAATATACACGTGCTGTGAATGGGGAAGTGGGAGTGTGGGAGCCCCCGGAAGGGGCAGTGTCCTGGTCTCAGGTACCAGGGAGGGCTACTGAGAGGGAGTGACAGCTAAGCTGATAAGAACAAGCAGAAGTTTGCCGCAGGAAGGAAGGGTGTTCCAGGCAGGAGGAAGACCACGTGAGGGGGGCCTGGGGCTAGAAGGAGTGTGGAGGGTCAGAGGGACCGCAGAACTGTCTGCATGGCTGGAATGCACACTGAGAGATGGTAAGTGCTGAAACAAGGTATCCGGCTGGATAGGAAGTGAGTGCCACATTAAAGACTTTATACTGCGGGCAATGCGGAGCCATTGGAGGGGTAAGCAAGGGAAGATAACACGGTCATGTTCACGTTTTATAAAGATCACTCGCTGTGGCTGCTGTGTGAGACTGGACTGGAGGGGGCGAACCTCACGTCTAGAAGATCAGCTGGGAGCCTGTATGCTGGGGGCCGAGGCCAGGCAGGTCCACACTGGATTCGGGCAGACGGTAGAGGAACTGCGGAGCCGGAAAGCATTGGGCTATTCCATTTAATACAGTCTCTCAGCGGTGGACAAGCACACAGCCAGGGAAAAACCTCTTCTCCGGCAAGGAAACGGCAAGAATGGCCCCTCACAGTGGCGGGCGGGCAGGCAGGTTGGCGGGCGGGCAATCCACCATCCACAATCCACACTTCCCTGAGCATAAGCACCCATAGCCTTATACAGGCCATACACACGTGGCGCAGCCACACACTCACGTACCGCTCAGGCAAAGGGCTTGCAGCCAGTAAACCAGTGGGCAAGCCTCACACAGCTGCCCCGCAGAGCCTGTTACCACTGTCCGGGTGAAAGATGAAGGTGACCTGGGCCAAAGTATTGGTAGTGGAGGCGGAGACAGGTCGACAGGTTCTAGACACCATAAGGGGGTAAAAAATCATTCACCATGTTGTGTGAATGATTGGATACCAGGCAGTATGGGAAATAATTAGGAAGGAGAAAAATTAATTAAACCTCCCTCCCAAGGCAATGACTATGACCTCTATTCGCTTTTGAGTTCTGATGTTTTCTTTTTCATTTAACATGATGTCATATGCATTTCCCCCACATTGATAAATTACTAGCTTCCTTTGTCCAAGGCTCATCCAGAGAATACTGGCTTGATGGGGACCCTCTCAGCTGAGGTCAATTGTGGGTTTGGATCTGTTATGTCCTTTTGAATCAGCTCCAACGGTCTGATTTCCTGTCATGGACCACCTAATAAATGAGCCAGTTTGCTCAATTGCCTGTAACCTTGCCAGGATTGGGATAAGGGAGAAATTACTAAACGAATTCCTGTCTTCTATGAAGTAACAGTTCAGCTCCTTGGCATGGGTTTTATGAATGCTGACAGGAAGGGGGATAAAGCCAAGTAGAAACAAGGAGAGATGAGAAAGAGACTGGGAGAGAGGCACACTGTATCTATCATTGCTTAAACTAGTTCCAGCTTTTTAAAAATTTTTTTCCTTTTAAATTTGCTACTCAAAAATACCAGATGAAGTTGTCAACACCAGGAAGAGTTAGTTTCTGCAGCCAGAGGACTGGGTAGGAGAGTGTTTTGTAATTCAAGACATGGAAGCAGCCCCTCCCTCGCCTGCCTCGGTCCCAGCTCCAGGTGTTCTAACCAAGCTGAGTTCAAAATGAACAGACCCCTGAATAAAGAACCACGCCAGTAGCTGTTGTGCAAAGAGCAGAGCTTTGCAGTTAGGTGGGCGGGGGTTACATCTCAGCTCTGTCACTTACCAGCTGTGTGGAAAAAAACCTCCACAAATTATAGAAATGGTTTATTTGTCGGGTTTGAGTCGAGGATCACGTAGTGACAATGGCTTGCGGGGGAAGGGGCGAGGGGAAGAGTAGACAGATTTCATGAGATTTTGCTCCCATCTTGTGCCCTGAGTTTCTTACCTGTCAAAATGGAAATCCAAGTATGTGCCCCCAAACCTCACATGGTGGTCGTTAGGATTAGTATGCAACCCCAATGCTCAATAATTATTGCAAGATTCAGCCAGGAAAGGAAAAGAAGTTCTGATATGTGCAGCCGAGTAGATGAACCTCAAAAACATGAAGCTCAGTAGAGACAGAGGCAAAGCGTCACACGCTATAGGATTCCACTCTTAGAAAATGCCCAGGAGAGAGAAATCCACGTAGAAAAATGTCCAAGAGAGAGAAGTCTACATAGGAAACGGCCAGGAGAGAGAAATCTGCAGAGACAGAAAGCAGATGGCTGGCTCCAGGGCTGGGGGAGGCGGCAATAGGGACTGACTGCTAATGGGTAAGGGGCTTTCTCTACAGGTGATAGAAATGTTTTGAAACTAGACAGAGAGGATGGTTGAACAACATGGGAAATATACTAAGTGTTGCTGAGTTGTGTGCTTTAAAATGGTTTGTCTGCTGTGTGAGTTTCATCCCCGATTAAAACCAAGAATCAAAGGGTGGCCTTTTCAAATGCCAGGTAACCAGCTGTTTTCAACCTCATCGATTCTCATTCTTTTGGTCTGAAGAGAGACCCAAACATGGCTTATTTTAAAAAATTTCCCCAAGAGGGTATAACGGACCATAAATGGACTGCCAAAGGGTCAGAACGACAGGATTAAAGAAACGCATGCTGGTGGAAAGGGTGTGAGTTTGGTGTCCAGCCTACCAGGTTAGGGTTCCATTTCTGCCTCCTAATTGCTAATTCCCTGCAACTGTTATATTATCTGAGAACGCAAGTATTTACCTTATCAGGGCTGTTGTTAACATTACATTAGATCGTGTTAGTAAAGCGTGTGGGCTTGGCTTCTATTAGGTACTAAATAAATTACTGTTATTATTCACTATTAGGAGTAGTTGTCAAACTTGATTGTAAAAGTTTGAAAGAGCCATTCAACTGTAAGGTAATAAATGGCCAACTATGTATTTCTCATAAATCACAATATCACAGATATTTGAGAGACGTAAAAACTTGTGCAAGATACTCTCCTTGCACCTTGGTTTCCCTATCTATACAACGGAGCACAGAGGCGCCTACCTATTAGTGTTATGCTGAAGATTAAATAAGGATATGCTTGGTATAGGTGCTGCATGCACTAAGTCATAAATGTTAGCTATTTATTTTTAGCAATACCATGAACAGTTTGCAGACTTTGGAAGAAACAGATATAAAAGCTCCCAGGAGAAACTGGGTTTGTGTTTTTTATCTCTTGTTTCACTCCAGGACCCAGCCCTCGTCAGATAGTACTTTGGAAAACGTGATCATTCTTTCCTGTATTTCAAAAATAAATTTGTCGGAAGAGTAACTGTCCAAGCAGGATACGCATCTTTTCATTTTGTGATTGGGATTCTCTTCCCTTGCCTGCTGCTTGGGCTTCCTAACAGCACAACTATCTACCAGCGCAGCATCTGGACAAGCTGAGGAGGGGTTTAAGGTTCAAGAACTAAGCCAGCATCACTGAGCGTCCGCTTCAAGTACAAATGGGCAGCAATTTGCAGCAGCTGCTGAGGCGGACACCCCTCCCCCTGCTCCCTCCCAGACCTGCTCCCCCTCCCTCTCAGCTACTGGGAGAGGGACGTCTAGGTGTGACTGTGACGCCAAGCTCCAGGGAACTCAAAGCTCCAGGACAGAGAAACAATATTCATTTAAATTCCGAGGAGAGATGGCAAGCACACAGAGATCTGCCTTTAAACAGATTTGGAAATGAGCTCAGACCAAACACTTTACACCCAGCAGAGTCCCCTACTCTTTGGAGCCTAATAAATTGCATGTCTGTGCGTCCATGCCTGGGTCTCTTTTGTTCTTCCCACTCCCAGATTAACTGTTTTAGAGCCTCCTGCTGTGACAAGTTATTCCCCAACCCCGACAGGACCCAATCCATTGATTTGTAATTTTAGATAAAACACCTCTTCAAAGACCACTCTGATCTTGAAGAAAATTCACAGGATAAGGAAAAGCCACTTGACAAAATGTCATCAGAAATCAGCTTAAAAAACAAAAAAAGAATCTGCTTAAAATGAGGATGAATTTAAACAAAAATTTCCAAATACAAATAGGTTATTATTATCATTGGAACAACTTTTAAAAATTGACTTAAGTTGCTTAAATTCTAAGGTTGGTTTCACTCAACAAAATAAACTATAGTTCTTCATCTGTCTTTAGATATGTTAGTTAATAACAAAATCTTTCTTTGACTGGCTTTTGGTGTCCCTGTTGACCCTGGACAGAAGTCCTGCAGGCTCAGCGCTTAAAATGAGAGTGGGGTAACATCTTCCAGCTGATGGCTTGACCCAACATAACATTCTCTACTTTGGGGATTCATGGCATTTATAGCTCAGGAGGAAAGGTGGATGAAGGTGAACCAATGGGTACTGACAGTTCCATAGTTCTGTCTGGCTGTGACTTTGGGCCAGTCACTTAACTTTTCCAGTATCTTCATCTATAAAATGGGATGAATAATAGTACCTATCTCATCATAGATTTCATGTGGGGGTCTTATGTAAGAATCCATGTGAAACATTTAGCACCATTCTATGAAACATTAATATTTGACAGGTGAGGAAACTGAGCCACAGAGGTGAAGTGATCTGGTCATGCCAGGCAGTGAGTCGTTTGCAGAACTTGGATGTGAAGTCAGACCTGTCTGAACCCTGAAGCTGGTCACATCTCCTCTGTGCCACTCTGTTTCCCTCTTCTCCTCCTATTTCAGGATCTCCGCCCTCTTCCCAGACCCCCATGCCCCGGCAGCTTGTGAAGCTGCTCTCTGTAACATGGGCTACAGTGAGCGTAAGGGTGTTGTGTGTAATGCTCATCTGTATCTGTGCTCCCTTGTGCTGCGTCACCTGGTCAGGTCTCTGGGTCTCTGAGCCACAAAGAAGGGATGTTGGGAGTTGATAAAGCTTTACTGTCATTGGAGAGAAGACTCAGGAAACAACTAAGACAGACTTAGAGCCCATTTGTGTCGGTAAATGAGGAGCTTTGAAACTGGTCTTCAGACCCATTTAAAACAACATGCCATTCAGACACAAATCCCTCTGCTAAGTGTATTGCCCATTAAAGCTTCCTTTGTATGGGCCCAAATAATGGGCCGTGACAACCTAGGCTGGTGAAAGGGAATAGCATCCCTGTGAAAAAGTACAAGACAGAATTACTCTGAGCTGGCTTTTGTTGGATGAGTTGTCATTGAAATATGGTGAGGCGGACAGAGTTATGTGAAGTGACAATAAAGAAGAAAGCTTTCTGAATAGCCCACAGGCACTTGGCTATGAGAAGGATTTTTTTTAAGATACTGTGTAAGAAGTATGAGAATGGAGCTGTGATAATATGATTTGCACACAGTATCTTCCCTCACAGTGAAGCTTTCTGAGTGCCATCATCAACACCTTCAGAACCGCCCCCTCCTCATCATGGTCATCATTAGCATCACCATCATCACCACCATCATCGCTCATCAACACTGTCACCATCATCACTCATCAACACTGTCATCACCACTGTGGGGGAGGAACTAACTTTCCTCTACCTTTAAGTTTCTTTTGGTTGGTCTAATAATCTAATAGACAAGACAGATTAGCAAGAGAAAATAACCACATTTGATGCATACATATGCATGGGAACTCTGCATACATGAGAGAGTCAGAGACCTGCAAGCAGGAGAAGTTTGGAGATAGAAAGGGAACAGGGATGGGTACACAAGACATTCAGAGCGAGGGATGACTAAGATGTCTTGGAGGCTTCAAAGGGTCACTGCAGAATGAGAAGAAGGCCAGATGCTTAGTAAACAGAAGTTTGCCAGGCAACATAGATGGGTCATAAAAGAATTATTGCTGATGATCTCTTATTATGGGCAAGGTTCTTAATTCAAGTTCATCTAGGTAAAGGAGGAAAGTTAAAGGAAGTTTCTCTGGAGCCTGAAGCAAAAATTGCCCTTAGCTCAAAGCAATATGCATACCTCAGAAGCACATCTTGGAGTGACTAGCTCTGAACCCCCACACCATCACCATCATCATCATCACCACCATCATCATCATCACTGTAATCATCACCACCACAATCACCACCATCATCACCATCATCATCACTGTAATCATCACCACCACCATCACAACCATCACCACCATCATCACCATCATAATCACCACCAATATCATCACTGTAATCATCACCACCACCATCACCACCACCATTACCACCATTATCACCATCATCACCACCATCATCACCATCATCATCACCACCAATATCATCACTGTAATCATCACCACCACCATCACAACCATCACCACCATCATCACCATCATAATCACCACCAATATCATCACTGTAATCATCACCACCACCATCACCACCACCATTACCACCATTATCACCATCATCACCACCATCATCACCATCATCATCACCACCAATATCATCACTGTAATCATCACCACTACCATCACCACCACCATCACCACTATCATCACCATCATCACCACCATTATCATCATCATCACTGTAATCATCACCACCACCATCACCACCACCATCATCATCATCACTGTAATCATCAGCACCATCATCATCATCATCACCACCATCATCATCATTGGTACCATTTTCCTGGGCCTTCACATTCACTCTCTCATGTTGTTACCATAGCAGTCATGTGAGGTTGTTAACTTAATTTCTATTTTTCCATATAAGGAAACCGAGGCTCATAAAAGCTAAAGAATTTAACCTTGCCCAAGGAGAGGTCTGGTCTTTGCTCTTAGCCTGAGATCATTTCTGAAATTACTTCTGAGAGGTATTTACTCACTACTGACTCCCTGTACCTAGCACAGTGCCGGGCACCTGGTAGACCTCCACAGACCCACTGCAGAATGAATAAATGATCCCAAAGGTTACAGATGAGGCTTAGAGAGTGAAAATGACTGCTCCAAGGCTGCAGAGCCAGGAGCTCTGCAACACCGGGACTGGCGTCCTCGGGCATCCCCCTTCCTGCTGAAATGAGTGAAAGGCTCAGAGCGGGGTCAAGAACACGCTGTTCAGGGACCGCTGCCATTTGACTCCAATTGAGGAGGCAGAAGCTGCCGGCAAGGGATAAAAGGTGACTTATTATCCACTGGGTTTCAGATGGACTTGCTTTAGCAGGTTATTTCCTGGGGACCAAGGATTTTGACCCCTCCATTGAGGAAAATGTCATACGGGATAATGCTGTTTTCCGAACTGTGACCCTGACCTTTGGGAAAGTGGAAAAAGGAGACAAGGGCTTTAAATGGGGTCAGAAGAGAACATTAAAAATGGCATTCCACTGAAATCCAGGTTCTGACAACCACACCTCCATTTCTAAAGGGAAGAGAAGCTACCAGTTCGGCGCAACAAATCTTGTTTTACTTTTCTGAAGGCAGCAGGATATTGTGAGAAACACAAGGGCTTCAAGAGCAAAGAAGGCTGGGGCTCAGCTGTCCTGTTTATGAGCTGTGTGACCTAGGGAAAGTTGTTTAACCTCTCTGCGCCTTAGTCTCCTTGTTGGCCTTGGAGGACAATAATGCCTACGATTCATGGCATGAGGGGATATCTAATGAGACAAAGAATTTAAATGCCTAGTAGCATGCCTTTCACAGAGCAGACACTCAGGAAATCTTAGTTCTCATCAAATAAAATGTATTTGTTTGAATTAACACTTCCATGGTTAGAATGGGGGACAGACAACAGAGATCTTGGAGGAATGGATAAGAAGAAGGAACAAGTGACCTGTAGGGTCCCCTCCAAACCAGGATATCATGATTCTTCTTCATGTCTATCAGTCATTTTGGTGTTAACATGCACCAGGATTCATATTTTGGGGCAATTAATCATGTTACATCAAAACATGAATAAATTGGGGTCTTGGCCATTAAACAGTTACCAGAATTTTTTTTTTTTTTTTTTTTTTTGTATTTTTCTGAAGCTGGAAACGGGGAGAGACAGTCAGACAGACTCCCGCATGCACCCGACTGGGATCCACCCGGCACGCCCACCAGGGGCAACGCTCTGCCCACCAGGGGGCGATGCTCTGCCCCTCCGGGGCGTTGCTCTGCCGCGACCAGAGCCGCTCTAGCGCCTGGGGCGGAGGCCAAGGAGCCATCCCCAGCGTCCGGGCCATCTTTGCTCCAATGGAGCCACGGCTGCGGGAGGGGAAGAGAGAGGCAGAGAGGAAGGAAGGGGGGGGGGTGGAGAAGCAAATGGGCGCTTCTCTTATGTGCCCTGGCCGGGAATCGAACCTGGGTCCCCCGCACGCCAGGCTGACGCTCTACCGCTGAGCCAACCGGCCAGGGCCAATTTTTTTAAGACAATATCTTTAGCGTCCTTGTTTAAATTAGGGAAATCCAAATCACCTAGTCCATTCACTTATTCAATGTGGGCATGGTGAGAACAGCCAACATTTTGGAGATAAAGACTTACCAGGAGTCAGGCACTGGGTTAACAACCAGACAGTAATGTATTATCTCATTTGATCCTCACAGGCGAAAAGGATAAATACTCTTTTATCTTTATTTCACAAGTGAGGGAACTTAGGCTCAGAGAGAGGTTAAACTAGCTTGTCCAAGATCAGACAGCTGGTCAGTGACGAGATTTGGATTTGAATTAGGCAGTCTAACTCCCTAGTCTTTGCTCAAAGCTACTAGGCTACACTACTCCCAACTGGGCTGACTTCTCCGCAGGTCTTGTGATGGTTAAGCCTGGAGCTATGTAAGATCTTCATCTGTAAAGTGGAAATCAAAATTACTCTTAGGAATTTCAAGGTCTGCACAGACGTTCATAGACAGTAGGGGAGACAAAACATGGAGAAGTAGAAATAGAATATATAACATGATAAGGGTTAGAAGGAAAGAGAACGGGTGAGGTGCCCAGATGGGGAGTCCAGGAAGTCTTTAAGTAGCCCTGCAACTTGGGCTGAGTCTCTATTTTAACTCTTAAGAAAATATTTTAGTAAAGACAGATGAGGAACTAGAAAATAATAGCTTTGGAGTAAGGCTTCTCTAGGCATGGTTACCTAAGATTTCATTGGATTTACTGAATTCTGAGTAATCATCCATCTCTGTCTTTGGGGTAGATGAAATGAAAGGCCTAATAAGAGGAGCAGGTGATTTGTGGGTTTCAGATAATGTTCTTGGCCTGAGCTGAATCTCAAAGGAAAACTGGAACCCAACGTTTGAGCTGAAACCTTGCAGATGTCATTCAGTCAGACAGTCGAACATGTTTAAAATCTTACAGCTAGTACATGGCAGAGCTGAAATTCAGAGCTATGCCAGTCTGACCCCAAAACCCATGGGACAGTTCTATTTTAAAAAAGGAAAAAAAACCCTCAGAAAATATCATTTATAGACATCATCAGGCTCTCCAAAGGGACATAAATTTTAACAAACTTTCTGAAAAGCAGTTTGCAATACATATCCTGAGCTGAGAAACATTCTTACCTGTTGACACAGCAATTCAACTTGTAAGAATTTATCATAAGGAAATAACCACAAATGGAAACCAATTAGACATTCAAGGAACCATTGTTTGTAATAATGAGACTTTAGAAATAATCTACATGTCCAACAAGAGAATAAAATGATAATTATGGGATATCCACATGACAGACTATTATCTAGCTATTGAAAATAACGTTTTGAATTCTTTTTATGATGTAGGCAGTGCTTACCAGAGCTTCACAACTTATGAGCTGTGTAAAAAATATATATATACATCCTGACAAAATAGGATAGCAATAGCGATTCCAAATGATGACAATAATGCATGGGGGATTATGGTTGATGTTTTATTTTATTCCTTACATCTGTCTCTATCTTCCAAGTTTTTTTGTCAATAAACATATATTACTTTATCATTTAAGACAGAAAAAATAAATACCACCCATATTTTGGGGTTGGCTGACCCTCCTTAAGCGGAAAAGACAAATTCTTATTTTGAATCTTTATGTAGCAGAGTAATAGACACATTTGCAACAACAGAGCTGATTCCATAAAAGGAATTTTCTTTTAAAAGTGATGTTGAGGCCCTGGCTGGTTTGCTCAGTGGATAGAGCATTGGCCCGGTGAGTGGATATCCTGGGTTTAATCCCTGGTCAGGGCACTCATGAGAAGTGACCATCGTCTTCTCTCCCCCTCCGCCTCCCTCTTCTTTCGCTCTTTTCCTCCTGAAGCCAGTGGCTCTGTTGACTCAAGCGTCAGCCTGGATGCTCAGGATAGCTCGGTTGATTCAAGCATCGGCCCCAGACAGGGTTGCCGGGTGGACCCCAGTTGGGGTGCATGAGGGTGTCTGTGTCTCAATCTCCCCTCCTGTCACTTAAAAAAATAAGTGATGTTGAGCTTGACCAGGTGGTGGCACTGTGGATAGAGCATCAACCTGGGATGGTGAGGACCCACGTTCAAAACCCTGAAGTTGCTGGCTTGAGCGCAGACTCACCAGCTTGAGTGCGGACTTACCACCATGGTCGCTGGCTTGAGCCCAAGGTTTCTGGTTTGAGTAAGGGGTCGCTGGCTCAGCTGGAGCCCCCCCCCCCCGAGTCAAGGCCCATATGAGAAGCAATGAACAACTAAGGAGCCACAACTATAAGTTGATGCTTCTCATCTCTATCCTTTACTGTCTGTTTGTCTGTTTCTATCTAAAAAAAGAAAAAAGAAAAAAAAAAAAAGTGATGTGAAGATGCTGTGACAAGAGTCCCTGCGGACCGGGAAGGGGATGGAGCTTGTTGCCCTTTCCTCCTGAGTAACAGAGGAGCCTCGCCGGGTTCAGGGACCGGCACCCTCGCTTTGGTTTCCTCGTAGCCATGCATCCACCTGCCGATTCCACACTATGTGTTGAGTGCCAACGACATTCCAGATAGTGCCTAAAGCCCTTGAACTTCAATGGTGAATCAGACACAGATTGGGAGGTCTTGACAATGTTCTATAACGAAGGTTGCTTTTGTCCCTAATAAAGCGACTTGTGAACTCCTCACTAAGCTATTTAACCCACTGTACGATTCAGTACAATTATTTTGATTCACTTCATTCAATTGACTGGCTAAGCACACATGGTGTCGGGCACTGAGACACTGTTCTCAAATGTTAGAGCACAGAAAGCTTCCCTGGTGATTGTGAAAAACCCTGATTTCTGGGCCCAAGCTCTGGAGAGTCTGGTTTAAAGGTCCCAGGTAAGTGATGCAGATAGCATTAGAACACGCCTGAGAAACTATGATGGGTAAGCTGAAAAACCCAAAATAATAACAGTAGAGGCTTCCCTCCAGGAGCTTATAGTCCAAAGGGTCATAAAAACAATTGTAAATTTATTAGGAAAAATGTAATAGCCTGAAAATAACCACAACACTTCACAACCACAATAAAATCCCAGCTATCCTTAGTTTAGGACTTCCTACAAACCAGAGATTGAACAAAACGCTTTGTTTCATTTATGAGCTAGGTATTCTTCCTCCCATTTAAAAAATGAAGGCTGAATTAACTTAGCCATGGTTTCCATCTAGTAATGGGGGATCCTAGATACAGACTCAGGGTTTCTCACGTCAAAGCTGTGTTGCTGTGTTCTTAACCAGCCCAACAGTCTGTGCTCTGAAGAGACAGTGGTGATGAGTAATTTGAATGGGACATCCGGGAGCAATGGGAAGCCCAAGGGGTGTGGGAGAGGCTTTAGGATGCTGCGTCAGATACCTGTGCCGAGTCTTGAAGAGCTAGATTGGCCAAAAGGGTGAGGCCAGGTATGAGCTTGGCCTGTGTTTGGGGAGCTGCCCGGACTTGGTGTTGGCAGTGTTCGGATGAACGTTGGGCAGTTGCAGGAAGCAGGTTCTAGGAGGGAGGGCAAGTTCACAAGGTATTCTCTAGTCCCACTGTGGGCATTTGGATCTTGCAATATAGCTATTGGAGCAAGGGAGTGGAAACCATCAGTTTTATGTTTTTGAGAGATTCCTTTATTTGGAAAGAAGATGCAAAGCTATCGTTGTTGATAGATAATAGGATTCTCTAACCCAGGGCAGCCATAGGAAAAGTCTTAGAACTAATAAGAAAAGGCAGTAAAGTGGCTTCACAATAGCTTTCTTATATGTTAGTAATAAGCAGTTAGACAATAACAACGGAAAACAATCTTATGCCCCCATAACAGCAAAAAAATAATTTGTTTTCAAACCCTTAAGGAATAAACTTAACTATATGAAGAAAAGTACAGCACCTTACTGAGGAACATTAACAAATACATTGGCTTCATGAAGAAACATATCATATTCTTAAAAGGCAAGACTCAATATTATAAATAGGTTCTGTCTTAATTAATTTACTGGCTTAATACAATTATCATATAAATCCCGGCAGGACATATTTTGGGAATCTCGACAAAGTGATTCTAAAATGCATTTGGACAAATGAGTAAAAAGAGCCAAGAAATAAATATTAAGGAATGTAGCAAGGTGAGATTATAATATATTTAATATCTGTGAGTGCTGGGCGGGGCGGGGGGGGGGGAGACGACGACAATAAGTTTAAAAGTGTGACACTGCTACAAAAAGAGACAGTAATGGAACAGAGGAGAGAGATGAGCAACAGATGCTGATAGAACACACACACACACACACACACGCACGCACGCACGCACGCACGCACGCACCAAATTCATGATCAAAGTGATGTTTCTAAGTGGGGTGAAACACAGGATGATTCCATCTAGAGTGCCTGAACAATTGATTAGCTCTTTTCTTTAGCAATACACCAAGCAAAATGTTAGTGCCTAACCTTGCCATTTCTACTTAGTTTATAACTTGCTTTTTTTAGCCATCTGGGTTTAGTGCAGCTTGATCCTGTTCCCATGGTGCTCATCACAGGGAGAGAATGTTCTGTTTATATGTAGACCACGAGCTCTTAGGAGGGCAGCAACTTTGTTTTGTGGATATCTGTGTCCCTAACTTATAGTAGATGCTCAATAAATGTTGAGTCAATGGGTAAATGGACCCTTATGCAACCTGGTCCCTAAGTTCAATGAGGGCAAGATGGCTTCGTTTAGCAATCTCCAAACCCTGTAAACCACGCTTCAAGTGGAGTGCTCAACAAAAACGGAGTGCACGAGTCATAATCACACTGACAGTTGTTTCTATTTTTTCCCAACTTATTCTGAGCTTTTGTTTGTTGTTATCTCCTTAGCTATTGTTCTTTTATTTCTTGGATGCAATTTAATTAGATCACAGATGGGAGGGGCACCAGGAAGAGAAACAGTATCTGAGACACATTCATTCAGTCTTCTATTTTTCAATAGTTTTAATTACAGTTGACAATATTATTTTAAATTAGTTTCAGGTGTACTGCGTAGTGATTAGACATTTATATAATTTATAAAGTAATCCCCCCCAATAAGTCTAATAGCCACGTGGCAGCACATAATTACTACAATATTCTTGACTATATTCCCTATACTTACTTTACATCCTTGCTGCTATTTTGTAACTGCCAATCTGTACTTCTCAATCCCTTCACCTTTTCCACCCAGCCCCCTAACTCCCCTCTTCTCTGGCTACCATCAATTTGTTCTCTGCGTCTATGACTGTTTCTGTTTTGCTTATTTGTTTATTTTATTCTTTAGATTCCACATATAAGTGAAATCATATGATATTTGTCTTTTCCTGCTTGACGCACTTACTTCAGCATAATGCCCTGTAAGTCCATCCACATTTTTGCAGATGGTAAGATTTCATTCTTTTTTATGGTAGAGTAATAATATTCTATTGTATATATGAATCACATTTTCTTTATCCAATTGTCTATTGATGGGCACTTAGGTTGCTTCCATATCTTAGCTATTGTAAATAGTGTTGCAATGAAAATAGGAGTGTATATATCTTTTTGAATTTGTGTTTAAGATATATGCATTCCTATGTTTATTCAGTCTTTCATTCAACACACCTATGTTGACACCTATTATGTGCTAAGCAGTGTTTCAAAGACCGAAGGTCTAAGTTTTAATGGTCTAAGTTTGAGCAATTTTCTGTGTATTATTTCATCTTTTTCTCTATTTTATGACTCCAGATAATCTTGAATATTCTTAAGTATTTTTATGATATTTTTTTCTCCTTGGGACCATGAGAAAGAAGAAAACCATCAGGGAATTTCTTCATGCAATAATAATACCCACTTAATGTGGCCTCGTCTGGAAATTGCCTGGATGGGTATGGAGAAGCTTTTCTCCTTCACCTGGAGAAATGTCGCTAATCAAAGCTCCAAACTCGTGTGGGTGATGCCAGCCCGAACAAAGCAAGATTGGTTTCATTTTCTCCTCTTTCATCTGCAGATACCTTTAATCAGTTCCCATCCAACACAACTCAATCACTCAGTCAACATAGTCTTTGCCTCTCACCTTCACGTTGAAAGATCCCTTTGATGTCTTTATTTGCCATGGGTTCCACAGCTCAATGTCTTTAATCAAATCACAGCAGCTGATTTATTGCAATATATTCACCCACATGGGGGTCCTTCGTCAAACCAGTGCCTGAGTTAGACTCACCATAAGACCCAGAGGCATTAAATCTGAATTCTTCCTGTGTGCTCATTACAACCTCTGATTAACCTCTACTGGTCACCACCACTTTCAGGGACAAAACAAGAAACCTGGGACTCATTCTTGGAACTTGTCATTATTACTATTATTATCGCTGTCATTAATTGAGCACTTACCATGGCCAAAGTGTTGCACATACATTATGTCCTTTAATCCTTTTAATTCTCACAATATATAACCTTAGGAAACAGGGACTGTTCTTGAAGCTATTAACTTAATTAAGCCAATTTAATTTTTGATCCATTACCTATATAATACATTTGGAGCAATGTCATTTCCTCCCATTTCTATTTTAGTTTTACTAAACTTATTTTCATCAGATCAATCCTTTTCACATAAATATTGGTTAGAAATATTTTAACCTCATGGAATCAATGCCACTTTTTGATCTGGTGAATATTTAACCCCATCATTCAACAATTTCGATGTCTGAAGAATTTTACCCTGTATTTTTTTAAAAGAGACCTTCAATTATGATTATCCTCAAATGATTAATTCATATTGATATAATATTTTATATGAATTCTATTAAATCAGCTTATGTCATCAATTTTCTACCCATTGCAATTCTTTTGTTCTCCAAAATCAATTTGCCTTTTTCCTCCTTTTCCTTCCCCTTTCCTTCCTTTTTATCTTCCTTTGTTTTTCCCTCCCTCCCTCCTTCTCTCTTATTCTCTTTCCCTCCTTGCCTCTTTTCTTCCTTCCATGCATCCTCCTTCCGCCCTGTCTTCCTTCTTAAAGACATTAGTTTGGACTGAGCAAGGTAGGCATGCATGTGGCGAGGTGGTGGCAGTCACCCCCTTGTGAATCAGAGTCTGGATAGTGTAAGAAATGGATCTATGCAGTGGTGGTGGGAGATTGGCTACCCACAGGAAGTTTGATTAAAGAAGTAAATATACTCAGCATAACGTAAACCAGTTTCTCTCTGTAGGATAAGTGACTTACAATACGGGAAAGGAGAACACTGGTATAAACCTAATGTGGCACTGAATTGAAATAGAAGGTAGGGTTGTGAACTCATGGTTTCCAATATATATAAATAGGTAAAGAAAAAGAATACGTATATAACATACTTAAAATATAGTAAATATATGTATATATCCTAGTTCTTCCTGGGAACAATAACACTCCATTAGTAATAATTACACTTAATGCCTCAATCTTGATTTCTAAATACCATTTAGTCAATATCCAAAATATAATGCACCGAGAGGAACACCCCTGCATTTCTGTGATATTCCTGCCAAAGACTTACAACACTAATCTAATAACAAGAAAATATTTTTGGCAATCCCAACTGAAGAAATAGTGTGCAAAACAATTATAATTGGTTTATAATCCTTAAAAGCATCAAGGTTATGGAGTAAAAAAAAAAGAAAAGAAAGAAAAGACTATGGGACTATTCTAGATTGAAAGAGACTATGGAACTAAAGTGTAACATGAGATCCTGGAGCTGATCTTTTTGTTGTACAAGACACGATTAAGACAGCTGGCAAAACTTGAATGGGTGCACCCAATAGGTGGCAAAAAGGTTTCAACGTTATTTCCTGAGCTTGATGGTTCCACTGAAGTTATTCAGGAGAATGTCTTTGTCTTGGGAATTACTTAAATATTTGGGATTCATGGGGCAGCATGTCTTCAACCCATTCACAAATGGTTCAAAAAACTTCCATTTGATGATTCCAATTTTTCTTCATATTTAAAATTATTTTGAAATGCGAAGTCCAAAATTATTTTATTTCAGTTGATAAATATAAAATACTTTGTATAGGCCAAAAGAGGTGCAGAAAATAATTTCACAGAAAAGGAACCAAGTAAAAAGCATGGAAAAGTAAAACAGCTATTGAAGAGTACAAACATTACAATGGACTCTCCTGGGTTCTGTTCCACCATCTGCTTTATTTGCTGTTTGATCTCTCTGGGCAAGTTCCATAAACTCCTTTTGTCTCAGTTTCATCAACTGTCAAATGAGAGTAACATTAATATCCATCTCCCAGTCTCATTTGAGAGTTAAGTAAAATAAACCATACAAAGTATTTATCATATTGACTGATCCATAGACAGCTCTGATTAGTGTTGGCCATTTAAAAAAAACAACAACATTATTACCAATTTTTTTAACGAAATCAAATTTCCTCAGGTAAAATTTTGCACGTCTAAATTTTTGTCAAGAATATTTTACTCTTCCAACATTTTTTTATCAAACTCAAACCCTCCCAGTCAGCGCGACTTTAGTTGTTATTAGTTTTACTTTCTGTTAATCATTCTACCAAGTCTAATTTTTTCCTCGAGTTGTTTTTCTTCGGCAGATTTCAGCGTTATCAAAAAGCTGTGATTCTTCAGTCAGTTTTTCCACTGTAACAAATTTTACCAGGTGCAGATTTAACAGTTGTCAGTTTTAGTTTTTGTCATACATTTCTATGAATAATATGCTCTATGAAATAGAAAAAAGACTAAAGGTGTTTTATCATCTCTTGCACTGGAAAATGCTCATCTGAAAACCAAATGTGTAAACATGGATATACACAAAATCAAAATGGCGTGGCACGAAGCCTGCCCCACAATCTACCACTCATCTGGGACAGAGAGGACTGAAACGCTGAGTGAGTGACTGGTTTTTGATTTCTTTGATGCAAAGATTTCAAAATGCCTGTAAGAAATTCCATGCATACATAGCAAGGCTTCAGTAAGAAGCAGATGATTACTGCAGAAAGAACCCTGGCTTTTGAATCCAATAGCCTCTTGGCCATAGATCTCAGCTTTCCCACACGCAAGCACTTGACCTTTCAAAGTTCTAATCCCTTCAATTGTAAAACTAGGGGATGGGGGGTGACCTTTGGAATTCACTGTTACTGTTGACCTTTGGAATTTTGAGGTCTGAAGGGGATAATAGATAGAATGCATTATTCCTAGTGCTTCATAGACAATAGGTGTTCAACAACTGAAAAGTCCTGGAACTGTGATGAGATTGAATGACCAGATACTGGAAGCTCTAGACCTTTACTGTTCAACATAACTTCCTGTGATGATGAAAATGTTCTACATAGACCTTGCTCAATATTTTTCTCACTAGATACATGAGGCTACTGAGCACTTGAAAGATGACTAGTGTAAAAGAGGAACTAAATTTTTAGTGTAATATATAATCTATTAGTTCATTTATTTTTTGAATTTTTTTGAAACTATGTCTTTTTAAAAACAATATGAATCCATTCATGAATCAGCACTGAACATAAACCACTGACACGTGTGCTCGCTTCTTAAGACAGATTACAAATAGATTCTCCTCATGAATTTGCTCACCTTTAAAAATGTTTTATTGAGTTTTTTGTGGTGACATTGGTAATAAAATTATATAGGTTTCAGGTGTACAATTCTATAATACATCATCTGTATGATATTGTGTGTTCACCTCTCAAAGTCGGGTCTCCTTCCATCACCATTTCTCCTTTACCCTTCTTTACCTCACCCATTCCTTTCCCTGTGGTAATCACCATGCTGTTGTTTGTGTCTATGTGGGTTTATATATACATACACATATACATATACATATACATATACATATACATATACATATACATATATAATTAATCCCTTTACATTTTTACTCAGCCCCCAACCCCCTTTCCTCTGACAGCTGTCAGTCTGTTACCTATATCTGTGGGTCTGTTTTTATTTCCTTTGTTAGTTAATTTTGTTCATCAGATTCCACATATAAGTGGGATCATATGGTACTTGTCTTTCTCTGCCTGGCTTATTTCACTTGGCATAATGCTCTCCAGGTCCATCCATGATGGCACATAAGGTAAGATTTTCTTCTTTTTCATGGCTGAGTAGAATTACGTTGTGTAAATGTACCACATTTTTTGTTTTTGGTCCACTCATCTATTGATGGGCACTGGGGATGCTTCCAAATCTTGATTATTATAAATAACACCACAACGAACATACAGGTGCATTAATATACATTAATTTAAGTTGAAGCAGCCACCTGTGAGTTGGCAACAGTATTGAACTGCATAATCATAGACCTATGCATTTTTAAACTTCCTTCTAAAACACTGATAGAAATACCCTCAAATGTATCTAAATTTAGCCAAACCACATAGACCCTTCCAGAATAAATCAAAAGTGCCACTCAGACACCAACATTTCAGGACTCAAATTATTTCCTGAAGTACCTGCAATTCCACTTCTCTTTCCTACCTGTGGCAATATTCTGAGATCTGCTTGCCAGGCCGGGCACAGGTTCCAGAGGATGGTAAGAACACACTCTTGGGTGGATGCTGCCCAGGGCATTGTACTAGAAAATCCCATTCGCCCAGGTCTTTGCAGTCTTCGAGGTCTGCCTCTTTCTCTGACCTCAGACAAGTCCCTTCCCTGTTCCTGGCCTCAGGGCCACACATGGATCGATTTGTTCAGACACTCACGATCCTAACATTTATTGAGAGTGCATTATGTCTCAGGCACAACACTAGGCATTAGAGAGAAAAATAAAAAAAACCCAGCCCCTGTCATCAGAAAACTTGCAGTCTACTGGGGGCCTGTAACAAGTGCCTCCAGTGCCATATGTTTCAAGTACTATGGCTGGGCAGCAAAAATCACTATAAAAAACTTAGTGTTAAGACATCACAGTTTATTATTCTTCATGGTTTCTGTGACTCAGGAATTAGAGAGCAGCTTGGGTGGGCAGTATGGCTTGGGGGTCTCCCATGAATTGCAGTTAGATGGTGACTAGGATAGAGGTCATGCTGAAGACTTCTTTACTCACACACCTGGCAGTGGATGCCAGGAGGACTCATACATGAGGGCTCCTTGGTCATCGTGCTCACAGTTTTAAATACAGGTGCATCTTATAAATACATAAGTGAAGGTCAGCAATGCATGACCACTAGCAAAAAGCAAACTCTCTTTCCTGCCCCTCTCCCTTCGACTGATGTCCTTAGAATTCAGAGAAGTGGGAAGGGGCTGGCTAGCTCACAGAAATGACCTCTAAACTTAAAAGGGGCAGCATCACCCCTCCCTTCTGCCCTCTGTTTGCTGAGAAAGGAAACACTTCTATAAAGATAAGAGAAATGGGATTTACTATCCACTCTAGATACGCTCACATGGTTTTATCAATAAATTCTTTTATGGTAAGCAGTAGTTTATCACAACGCCCGGATTCAACAAACTATAAGTAGCTGGTTTATCAGATGATGCCTTTTGCATGAACAACATTTAATATTTCTGCTACAGAAATGAGACGTCTGCATTGAAGCATTTTTATAACTTGAGCAGATTAGAAAACCATCTTTTAGACTCTTAAAATTTTTTTTATTGATTGACTCTAGAGAGAGAGGAAGGGAAAGAGAGAGAAAGAAACTTCTATTTACTTTTCCACCTCCTTATGCATTCATTGGTTGATTCTTTTCTGTTTGTTTGTTTTTTAGTTGAGGGAAGGAAAGATAGTGAAGCAGACTCCTGCTTGCACCACAACTGGGATCTATCTGGCAACCCTGTCTGGGGCCAATGCTCAAGTACCAAGCTATTTTTAGTGCCTGTGACTGATGCACTCTAATGGAGCTATCCTCAGCACCTGGGGTGATGCTTGAACTAATTGAGCCACTGGCTGTGGAAGAGGAAGAGGGAGTGAAGGGGGAGAGGAAGGAAGAGAGAAGCAGATGGTCACTTCTCCTGTGTGCCCTGACTGGAGATCAAACCCAGAATGTTCATATACAGGGCCAGTGTGCTATCCACCAAGTCAACTGGCCAGGGCCACTGCTTGATTCTACTATGTGCCCTGACCGAGGATGAAACCCACAACCTTGGTGTATCAGGGTGATGCTTTAACCAACTAAACCACTCAGTCAGGGCTCTAGAATACCATATCTTTTAAAAGGCCTTGAAATCAACCAAACTGATGGTGGGGGGCACATCTAAATCCCAGACATTATTTCTGAGCTCTGTGACATTAGATAAATCACGTGGCAGCTAAGTCACATGATTTAGTGAAATAACTGAAAATAGGCTTTGGAAATAGGAAAGTCTGGTTCAGACCTTGGGTTTCCACATTCTATTTGAGTGACCTTGGGCAAATTATCCAGCCCTCTTTGAATTTCCCATTTGCCATTGGTCAATGGAGGATGAGAACACCCACCCAGTAAGATTGCCTGGTGGGTAAACTGGAATGATAATAGTGCAAAATGTTTGGCACTAAGAGAGCGCTCAATTAATGACCATGCAAGTCAATTGTCTTTCCCTTTGTCCTTCCCTCTCTGCTTCCTCATCATAAAAATAGACAGTTCACCTCTACTTGATGTTAAAAAGAAGAAAATCTTAACCTTCTGCAACAGCATGGATGAACCTGGAGAGCACTATGCTAAGTAAAATAAGCCAGTCAGAGAAAGACAAGTACCATATGATTTCACTCATGTGTGGAATCTAATGAACAAAGTAAACTAATAAACAAAATATAAAAACAGACTCATAGATACAGAGAACAGACTGACAGCTATCAGAGGGGAGGGGGTTGGTGGCTAGGTGAAAAAGATAAAGGAATTAAGGAAAAAATAAACTCATAGACACCAACAACAGTATGCTGATTATCAGAGGGGAGGGGACTGGGGGGAGAAAGAAAGGGTGAAAGGAGGATAAATGGTGATGGAAGGAAATTTGATTTTGGGTAGTGAACACACAATACAATATAGAGATGATATAACAGAATTGTAACCCTGAAACCTATATATTTTATTAACCAATGTGACCCCAATAAAATTCAATTAAAAAATTAACAACCCGTGGTTTCTAAGTTTCCTTTCAGCCCCAAATAATTCTGATTAATCCATGGAACCGAGTCGTAGGGCACAGATGGGTCATATAGCACAAAACCAGGACAGGTGGACGGCATTAGACACGTGTCAGTGTGAAGTTGAAACATAGTGGCAAAATCAACGGAGTCAATGACAGGTGAATAAAATCAAAGGTACACTAAAATAGCAACCACTCTTTTGTGGGACATAATGAGTGCTTCAGCTGAGGAATTTCAGACCTAGAGAAATCAGGCGAAATGATAAGAGTTCAGTGGATTGGCAATTATAGGCTGAACAAGGGCCTTGTGACTTGTGGAAGATGAGGCAGGTGCTACACAAAAGCAGGACTTGGGAAAAGTTGATGTTCTTCATTGATAAAATGTGCACATAGAGACCTGCCAACACCAGGCTAAAACTTACATAACAGTTAGCTCTGTGTGTGTGTGTGTGTGTGTGTGTGTGCTTGTATGAGACTGAGACCATGTTGTAAGTACATTACATGTTTTGACTCATTCTTGACAATCTCATTGCCATGCAAGCACTGGTATAATATGAGGTGTAAGGAACAGGCCTAAGATCACAGAAGATGACAGAGTGGGGATTCAGATCTCCTGGGTCCAGGAACCCTGATCTTAATCTCTCTTCTGTAAGGAGGGTGGAGGGACTGGTCATCTATTAGATGCACAGCAGGCTAAGCTCAAAACAAGTTTGTTGGGTTACCTGCTGGTAGTTAGTGGTCAGCCTGGGAAATGATGTTGGTGGCTACATAAAGACCAACTCTGATTTGGGGCATTTGGATTGTATCCATCCATCAATCAATGACTTTCACTCAAGCAGGACTGTGAGGCCAGTAGACTAAAAATCTGTGACCCTGCCTGGCCTCTGACTACATTCTATGGAGGGGAAAACTTTTCTCTGGTCATGGTCATCCGAGCTAAGGTGTCACCACTAACAAAACAAAGCTAGGGATATGCTCCCCATGTGGGTACTGTTTCAAAGAGAAGATACTACCATAGGCCATAACTGACACCAATATCTGGAAGCTTATCCTATGGCCAATAAAACTCCAGATTCTCATAAATGATTGAAGAGTTCAGAGAATGGTCTTTCTGTAAGCTTGGCCTGCTTGCTGTGTAATATTTTACAAAATTGCAGGGGAAAAAACCGTAATACAGTGGTACCTTGAGATACAAACAGACCAACATTCGATTATTATTATTTTTTTAAGATATAAGCTGCGATTTGGTCTGTATTTTTGTTCGAGATCCAGGCAAAATTTCGAGATACGAGTCGTGATTCAGGAAGCTGCCGCTAGTTGGCGCGTTGGCACATGGGTCCATTATCGGTAGTTTGATGTACGAGTTGACTGACTTATGAGCTCAGTTATAGAACAAATTAAATTTGTATCACAAGGTACCACAGTAGTTTAAAAAAACAAAACAAAACTAATTTGAGTCCTAAGAAGTGGGTCTGAGGTTTGGTCCCATTATTTGTTAACACCATGGCCTTATTAACCTCACAGGAGCATTTCATGAATCAAATGATAATCCACACAAGTTGTCTGTAGAAGCAGGCAGACCCATCGGGGTGGAGTCAGCAGAGAGGAGCAAAGTGGGGCATCCCGAGCCTCTCCTGTCAGTCCCATTGTGTAGCAGAGATAAATCACTCCCCATCTGTCTAACTTGAGACTTGATTTGGGAAAGTGACCCTGTTCCTTAGAACAGATCAGACAGCTGTGATAGATGTCCACGGGCATTGGCATGCTAACGCAGTGTTTCTTAATTTCATTCCACAGTCACCTAGGAATTGGTGAAGATGCAGATTCTGATTCAGTGAGTGGGTCCGTTTCCCAGGGCTCTTGTGACAAATCACCACACACTTGGTGGCTTCAAGCAACGGAAATGCATTCTCTCGGTTCTGGAGGCCAGAGTCTGAAATCAGGATGACGCTTGGGCTGGCTCCTTCCGGAGGCTCTGAGAGAGTCTAGCCTGGGGCTCTCTCCTGGTTTCTGGTGGCTGCTGGGAGTCCTGGGCACTTTTGGGCTGTAGATCATCACCCTGATCTCTGTCTCCAATGCCACATGGCCACCTTCTTTCTGTGTGGTTTGCCTGTCTTCTCCTCTTCTTCTTAGGACATCAGCAAGTATAATTTCATCTTGAGGTTCTTCGTTTAGTACCACCTGCAAAGACCCTGATTCCGAATAACAAGCAAGGCAATGTTTTTTGTGAAAAAATGTCAACTTCTGAGATACATGGTGGACATCTCCTCTGAGATACGAGGTGGGGTGACATAAGTCTACCTACTGTAGAAGGTCTTGGGCGGGGCCTGAGACTCTGCTTTTCTAACAGGTTCTGCTGGTGCTACAGGTCCACAGACCGCACTTTTAGAAGCAAGGCTCCAAAAGACAAGATCGATTATTTGCAGCATTTCAGGTGGGTTATATTATATGTCACTTGGCCACACACAGACCGATTATAAGTTACAAACTAAAAAAAAATTTCTACTGATTTGAAAGAGAGGAAGAGAGAATGAGGGGTGGGAGGAGAGAGTGAGAGAGGGGGAGAGAGAAAGAGAGAGAGAGAGAGAGAAGCATTAACTCATTGTTTCACTTTGTTGTGCACTCATTGGTTGCTTCTCATGTATGCCCTGACTGAGGATTGAACCCATGACATGACATCAGGATGCTGGGACAACGTTCTATCCACTGGGCAGCCTGGCCAGGATCTAGGTTACAAATTTTAGTAGCCAAAATCCTGGGACTTCCCAAGAGTGCAGAGTGAATGCCTAAGAGCAGGAATAGATACAGCATGACCTGGATAGGGATTTTCCTGGTCCCTGAATGTGACACTTGGCTACTAATGGCAATGTCTGAATGGATAGGTCCATACCAAAATACGAAAGCTGCACAGTAATTTTTGTACCATTGTCTTTTTCATTCTTGGAGCTTACAGAAATCTCTCCACCTCCTGGAATAACTTTCACTAATATTGCATGTACTTCTATTTAAAGAAATGTTTGCAGATATCTCTTTATCACTGAAATAAACTCATAACAGCAAGGGCGTATTTTGATCTAGGAGAGAAACCAGGGTCAGTGGCTTGCTGTCTCTAGATTCAAGTTAGATGCCTGAGTTCGATTCCCACGTCTGCCGCTTAATAGCTGTGTGCCTTTAGGCAAGTTTATTGGCTTCTCTGCTTCAGTTTCCTCATCAGAAAAATATGAAAAAAGTAGTCCTTACTTCACAGACTCATTTTGAAGATTAAAGAGCTAATATATAGAAACCATTTACAAGGGTTCCTAGAGCATAATGAACACTCAAAAACCTAGCGTTATTTTTATATTTACTATTATCATTATTTCCCTATAGCTCACTTATGACTCTGACTTAATGCCATCTTCTTATCTGAGTGTTTTTTAATAGAGAGCTTGGTCCCAGGGACCACGATAACAAAATCTATTTCCCCATACCTTTTAATACTTCATTTCATTTTTTTTATCTGTTGATTTAATTTATCCTTCAGCTCATCCCCCCGAAGGATAGAAAACAGAAAAGAGCTCTCTAACCCTTACCGCTGCCGATGGAGGGCCGCCTCGCAATTGTTTTATGACCTACTCCTGTGCGAAATGATACCACGGATGTGTCATCGTGACATGTGCTATACAGATGAGGTTACAATGTTCCCAAGTCTTCAGGTCGATGGTGAGAAATGGAAGAAATATGACCGCTGACCCCCGGAGAGCTGCCATGAACGAAAACGCTGTGACAGGCCTTCCCTGGTCATTGGTCTGCAGGGGAGCGTGTAGCGAGTGGCGATCGGGAGAGACCAGGCGGCAATAAGGACCCGGGAGATGCCTCGACAGCCTGGCTCAGACCTCTCCTCTCCTGCCCTCCCTGATGAAGGCTGTTTTCGAATTATAAAGTTCTCTCTGCATTCAGAATTCCTCCTTCCAGATACAGCTCCTCGGGGGAATGCAGCAACGGTCCATCCGCTAAACTTTAAATACTGGTAAACAGAAATAGGATTTTTCATAATAATAAAATCTTTGATTTATGAAGCACAGATGGTCTATTAGGCACAAGACTAGCATCTTATATACAGTTTCGCATTTAATCTTCATAACAACCCTGTGAATTAGATGTCATTGTCCTCATTTACAATGAGATAAACGGATTTTTAAGGAGAATTATGTGAATTTCCCAAGGTCACAGAATTAGCGTACGCCACAACCTACATTTTAACCTATGCTCGCTGACTCAAAAATGTTCCTGTTGTAATACACAATATAACAGAGCCTACTCAATATGTAATGTAGAATACGTAATTTAATCTACTGTGGCTGTTGTGTTTTTGAAGCTAGGAAAATTATGGATAGTTTTATGTACTTTATGTGATTGTGAATATTTTATATTTGCTATCATGCACATATACGTTCCTAATTGTATTTTAAATATAGCCTGTGTATATATAGATAATGACACATTTTTATCACACTTTAAAGCAAATAACACAAGGCCAACGTGACAGGGGATGATGATAAAAGATGAGCTCTTCATAAAATTCAAGGCAAATGAATCTAAATGCACCTACAAATTCTAAAAATAATCTGAACACGCCATGGAGTTTCACGGTCTGCTCAAAGTCAGCTTCACGATGTCTGACGAACGCTTTTGTCTATTTGCTGCATATAAGAAATCACTGGTTAACTGGTAAGAAAAGTGCACGTTATTTTCCAGGAAGGACAGATGTCGATAAGCAAACTAGGCCCTTGTACAAATGGGAACAACTAAAACTTATTAGATATAACCTAAAGAGTTGCCCCCTCTTGCAGCTAGAAGTTCTTATTCATAACATTTTTTTGAGTAGTTTAATCAGGTGTACAAGAGAAGAAAGCATTTATTGACTTTTTATGATATTTCAGACACTGTTCTGAGTCATATATATATATACCTATATATTTATACACACACACACATATATATATACTGCTCACAAAAATTAGAAAATATTTTATCACTTCATATTTGTTTTGAAATATCCCCTACTTTTTGTGAGCAGTATATATATGTGTGTGTGTATACATATGATAAAGCATTTACTTCTCACAGAAGACCCATTAAGTAGGTACCATCCTAATCCCAGTTTTATTTATGAGGAAACTGAGGTGTAGGTTTCTGAAAATTTAAATGGAAGTGCAAGGGACATCCAAGTTCAAAGAATGTCCAAGCAACGTTGATTAAAGGAAACTAAGTTGGAGAACTGATGCTCTCTGATTTATTATTAAGCTACTAGGTTGACACGTGTGATATTGGCACAATGAAAGGTTTTTAAATTAATGGTATAGTCTCAAGAGTCCAGGAATAAACTCAAACTTATAGGCTAAAATGACTTTTGATGAGGTCACCAAAGCAATTCACTAGGAAACAAAAATAAACCTTGATCTCTTCCTTATACTATACAAAAATAATCAATCTGAGATGGATCATAGAATTAAGTATAAAAGTCAGAAGTATAAAGGTCTAGAAGAAAATATAAGTGAATAACTGCGCACACAATGGGGGAATGGTTAAAAATTTCTTAAGTAGAACTCACACCAGAAAGAAAATAAATGGCAAGTTAGAATTCATCAAAATTAAATATTTTTGTTCTTCAAAAATCACCATTCAGAAAATTAACCAAGAAGCCATAGATTGTGAAAAAATATTTGCAAAACACATATCTGATAAATGACTTGCATCAGAATATATTAATATAAGGACTACCTGCAAGTCAATAACAAAAAAACCCCATACAACTTAATTAAAAATGAACAAAGCCTTGAACTCTCTCAGAAACAAAGGCATATGAATTTTGAATAAGCACAGAAATGCACTCAACCTTGTCAGTCATCAGAGAAATGCACAACTAAAGCCACAGTGACCTATCCCTACACCCTCTCCTGAATAGCCCAAACTAAGAAAACCTGACAACACCAAATGCGGGCAAGAATGTGGAGAAACTAGAACTTGTCTTCATTGCTGGTGGGTGGGTAAAATGTTACAACTACCTTGGGAAGAACTGGCAGCCTCTGTCCAATAAGTCAGCAATTCCACTCCTAGGTATATACCAGGGGTCCCCAAACTATGGCCCGTGGGCCGCATGCGGCCCCCTAAGGCCATTTATCCAGCCCCTGCCGCACTTCCAGAAGGGGCACCTCTTTCATTGGTGGTCAGTGAGAGAAGCATAGTTCCCATTGAAATACTGGTCAGTTTGTCGATTTAAATTTACTTGTTCTTTATTTTAAATATTGTATTTGTTCCCGTTTTGTTTTTTTACTTTAAAATAAGATATGTGCAGCGTGCATAGGGATTTGTTCATAGTTTTTTTTATAGTCCGGCCCTCCAATGGTCTGAGAGTAAGTGAACTGGCCCCCTGTGTAAAAAGTTTGGGGGCCCCTGGTATATACCGAAGAGAAATGAAATCATATCACCACAATAAAAAGCTTTTACAAGAATGCTGATCGCAGCTTCTTCATAATACCTAAATATTGGAAATAACCAAAATAGCCATTAACAAGAAGATGTAGGAACAATTTGTAGCGTATTTATCTGATGAATTAACAACTCAACAATAAATAAGAATGAGCATGTAACAAAATATATAAATCACTTCAATATTATGCTGGGTAAAAGAAGCCAGAAGTAAAAGAGAACATACTGTATAATTCCAATTATATAAAGTTTTAAAATAGATACATCTTATCAACAGTGAAAAACACAGAAAAAATGACTAACTTGTGGGAAATTAACTGGAAACTGAGGCTTAAGGGAACTTACTGGCAGGATAAAAATGCAGTCTATATTGATAAAATTGTGAGTTGCAAAGATGTTAGCATTTTCCAATTTATGCGTTTCATTTTTTGTAAGCTTTACCTTAAAAAAGAATTAAAAACAAAATTTGAGCTCCAGTTAATTGGTTTGCTTTTCACAGTGCTATGAGTTAGCAATTCTAAAACTACTTTTTGTGTATCCTGGGCTTGAACAAAAGAGTAAATATTTTGAAGATAATGAGGTCCAGGTTTCTCACAGTTAGAAAAGGCGGTTTCAAATATGAAAAAGGGGGAAACTGGAATGTTTCATGTATTATTGGATTAGAATTAGAGGTATCAGTAAAAGCCATGGTTTTTAAGATAGGGGACTCTGTGTGTGTGTAGACATATATGTATATTCTAGTGCTGGCTGCTGGGAAGGTCAAAAGCAATGAGACAGTAGCATCAGTGAGCACATCGAGGCCCAGATCTTCAGTTCCAAACATGCTTCTCCCCTGAAAGAAACCCAGATTCCTTGGGGAAAGGCCAAATCCAGGGCTGGGTAAAGGAAAGTATAAATTGAGCCCAGAATTTTTTTTTTGCATCAGAAAGTAAGAAAGTGCTCAAGGACAATGTGGATTTGTCAGAAAAGCACATGGGATCAACAGGAAGGCGTCCTACTGGCTCAGTCTGGTCCAGTTTGATGTGACAATAAATGATAACAATAGATTATAACTCATTGGATAAAGTAAGAATATGTGAGTTCATATATGAATAAATTAGTCAATGGGGAATAAAGAAACTCTGCCTCCCCATAAAATATCAACGAATAAATAGAGAGAGATTGACAGAGTGGGGGAAATCATGTCAGAGCTAAGCCTTTGTTGTGAAGGTTTGATAAAAGAATAGGATACACACACAGTTTCAAAGTATCTACGCACAGGCTGTTTATTAACCACAAAGGGCAAATGGTGACTAGACAGTGGAGAAACCTGGAAGACACGTTCCCTAAGTGGTTTTGAGGAACAGTTTACAAAAGAACTCATCAGAATTCTTAAAAAATACCAAGCTCAAGAAAGAGAAAGAGAGGCTGAGGAACATTCTAGAAGAAAGAAGGCTAAAGAGACAGGATAACCAAATGCAGTGTAATCTTGGAGTGAACAGTGGAGTGGCGGGGGCGGGGGGGGGGGCGGCGATGATGACAACAAAAGGCATTGTGGGAAAAATGACAGCATTTGAACAAAGGCTGGATTTCAAGATAGTTTTATATCACTGTTAAATTTTTTGAAGTTGATAATTACACTGTAGTTTTGAAAGAAAATATTCTTGATCCAAAGAAATACACACCAAAATTAATAGTAAAGGGCTGTGATCACCAACTTCTCAGATGCCTCAGAAAAAATACATCTATAGAGTGATGAATAAAATGGAGCAAAAGTTAAGAATATGATTAAAGGGTATTGGGATTCCTCTACACTCATCTTCACCTTGCTGCTTTTCTGTGAGTTTGAAATTATATCAAATGGTGGGGGACGGGGGGGAGAAAAAGAGAGAGAGGAAAAAAAGAGACTCAGAATGTGATTCCTGAAGAACAGGGCCTTGGGCCGGACTGTTAAGCTCAGTAAGGTCTTAGCTAAACACACCCAGACTGTCCCTGGGATGGTAGGCCCTGTCAGGGAGAAAGTGATTACAAGTCTGGAAATCAGAGAGCTGGTTTAGACCATAAAATTGGAAGTTAAAAAAACTCATGTTGAGCTGCAGGCAATGAAATCCCCTTGCATATATTATTCTGAGAGTTACTTTATAATTACAAGCATAACTAATATAAAGTTACATACTTTGTTAGTAAAGATTTTGTGGAGTAAGGAAAACACATCAGGATGGGAAGGTGACATTTCTCTGCCTGCCTGTGCGCCTGACACCAGGCAAACAATACTTCCCAGAATCTTCCCGGCAACCCTCCTGGTGGCTGTTAACATCTGCATCTTACAGAAGAGTCTTGGTTCACAAACTGGCTCTGTACCTCAAAGACAGGGGAGGACCTCAGAAAGAGCCCAGCCACTGTAGATGGGTACGTGGCAGTTTTAACAAACAAGGGAACTTACATAGAAGGCTTGTCTTGGGTCGCCAGAATCTTAAAGTTTATGTTGAAGCCTTAATGGGGCTCCATCACCTATACCAGTAGTAGTCAACCTGGTCCCTATTGCCCACTAGTGGGCGTCCCAATTTCATGGTGGGCGGTAGCAGAGCAACCAAAGTATAAATAAAAAGATAGATTTAACTATAGTGAGTTGTTTTATAAAGATATATTCTGCCAAACTTAGCGAAAATCTGTCATAAAGTACTTGGTAAGTAATTATTATTAATATGCTTTAACTTGCTGTAACTCTGTTTTATAAATTTTATAAAGTAAAGTTACTTCCCTACTTTATAAATCACCATTACTGTGGAACCTGTGGGCGGTTCGGAAATTTTACTACTAACAGAGATACAAAAGTGGGCGGTAGGTATAAAAAGGCTGTCTACCCCTGACCTATACCATTCTGATGGCCTAAACATCTCAATCTCTCAGGCCGCATCCCTGACGCAGCAGTGACTCTTGTGGGAAAAATGGGTGGGACGTACGTTCCAAAGACAAAGGAGAGGGGAAGAGCCTTGAGTCTCCTGGATCCAACTCAAGCATCACTGTTGGCCATGTACTCTCGATGACCTCTTTCAACAAGGAGGGAATTGAAAGATCGAAAGTGTGTCTCACAAGGTCACCCAAGGTCACACAGGTAGAGAGTGTCTCAAGTAGGATGGGAGCTACAGAGAGAATGGAAAGAGTGCTGGCTTACTACCTCATCACTCCCCTCTGGAAGGTGAGCTCCTGTTACGTTCACAGATAGATGCCAGAACCTGGAGCAAACGTTGTTTAGAGAAGTGCTCAATGAGTGGCTGTTGAATGAATGAATGAATTCCCCATTGGCGTTGGCAAGATCTCGGTCACTGTCCTCTTTCGGTAATAGTCATCATGACTGGGCAGTAGGCTGAGGTGAGCAGAGGTGAGGGAGCAAAGACCATGAGGAAAGTCAACTTATTTTTTTTTTTTTTTGAGGAATTTTGCTCTGTAAGTCAGAAGAGAAATTGGGTATTATCCTGAGAGAATGAGGGTCAATGGAAGAACTTCCTGTAGGACGTGTTAAGTTCCATTTATAAACCAGGGGAGAAACAATGCAGGAGAGAAAGGGGATGCCAGGGTGACATGGGGTTACAGCGAGTGAGTCCGGGCAGCAGGGACAGAGTGGCAGCACAGGGTGCCCGGTGGGCGGCCCCAACGCAGTTAGGATGGAATGTGCGTTTTCACACAACGGGGCTTCATGACACGTCGTGCCTCAGTATGTGCAGTGGACGTGACCATGGCTCTGTAGGTCCCGGGGAGGTTGCTCAGTGTTAGAATCTGTTATGCAATTCTTCCCTGCAAGTCAAAAATTTTCTTTACATTTTTTTTTTCTGAAGAAAATATCCATAAGAATTTCATTTCTCTATGAAGCTTCTGGAAACCTCAGTCTGAGAAGTCATCCCTTTCCGAAAATGCATTTTGTTACTACATGTCAAGATTTACCAGATGCCTCGTGAAACCTCACAATAATATGAAAAAGCTTGTACTATAAAAACTTACTTTATGAAGTGGGATCTGAGGGCGACACCATGAAAATGACTTTCTAAACATCGTGCGGCTCAGAGTTGCCTCCAGAAATGGAGTCCAGGTGGCCCGTCTCGGTTCTGGCTTTGTTACTACCTCTTAGAAAACGTCATTGAGTCTTTGCTGGCAGCACTTCCCGGGCTCCCTGGACCCACAGTCCAGCCTGAAGGGACAGCCCCTGGGCCCAGCTGTGTGGCTCCTGCCGCTTCGGGCCAGCCGCTTCTCCAGGAATAATCCCAGCAAGTGTCGGCCCTTCTCCTGCCAACGTGCTGAGACAGAGCGCGACAGGCCCGGCCAGTTGTGATGTCACAGCGGTGACAACCATGCTTTTGCTTCAGTAGGACTAGCCCTCTTTCTCTTTCCACAGACAACTTTTCCAAATATCAGCATTTCCTCATTTAAAATGAGCCTTCTTTTAATAGAAAAGTGGACGAACAAACTGGAGTCTATTTATTCATTTAAAAAAAAACAAACCCTAAACTACTACTACATGCAAAAACATGAATGAATCTCAAAATCATGTTGGGCAAAGAGGAAGACACCAGAGTGCAGAGACCGTATGATTCCATTTATACCAAGTTCCAGGGAAGGCAGGACGAGTCTGTGGTGGCAGTAGTCAGAATGGTGGTTGGTGCCCATTTAGAAGGGAGCAGGGCGAGATTTCCTGGTATGACAAAAATATACACCATCTTGATCTGGGTGGTTGTTTCACAAGGGTTTGAATATGTAAAAATTAATTGCGTTGAGCATTTAAGAATGATGTGTTTGTTTTTTTGTTTGGGGTTTTTTGTTTTTGTTTTTGTTTTTACAGAGACAGAGAGTCAGAGAAAGGGATAGACAAGGACAGACAGACAGGAACAGAGAGAGATGAGAAGCATCAATCATCAGTTTTTCGTTGCGACACCTTAGTTGTTCATTGATTGCTTTCTCATATGTGCCTTGACCGTGGGCCTTCAGCAGACCGAGTAACCCCTTGCTCGAGCCAGCAACCTTGGGGCCAAGCTGGTGAGCTTTGCTCAAACCAGATGAGCCCGCGCTCAAGCTGGCGACCTTGGGGTCTCGAATCTGGGTCCTCGGCATCCCAGTCTGACACTCTATCCATTGCACCACCTCCTGGTCAGGCAAGGATGATGTGTTTTATAGGTAAATTATATATATATATCTCAGTTTTAAATTATGCCTTCCCTAAGGACCTGGTCTCATGGAGAAGGAACACCCAGAAACAACATGGTGTAGAGAGTCTCCCAGAAAAGGACACATTGGATGAAGGCGGGTGGGTGAAGGAAAAACCAGTGGGGTCTGCAATTGAGATGGCTAAGGGGCAGGTCTCCGCTGGCCACCAGGGCACTCACAGGAGCCTGGATTTCCTTAACAGGGGTGGGGGGCTGTCCACACCCTCAGCTTGGTTACTGGCAAGGCTGTTGTCCAACCTGAGGTCCCGGGTGGGAGACTTTTCCTTGCTCTCTGCCCGCTTAGTTGCTGGGGCAGGAGCGGGGTCTTGGCATACAGGCTCTGCACAACGCCAGTCCGGGTTGAAACCTGGTTTGTGTTCAAATGGCCTTGTTTCCGAGAAGCATGGAGCTCGCCCAGAGGGAGAGCCTGCACAGTCAGCTCTGTAAGATGGCTGCATCCAACACCACCCTCTCTCATCCCCCTTCCCCAGCTTTTATTTAGCACTCGCTAATCCAAGGCTGCTGTGGACGGAGTTTCGGTCGATGCTCTCTCTTCTTCCATCTCTCAGAGACATTATTTGTGGTTTCATTAAAGAGTAGGTTTCACAGCATATTTCAAACAAAGTCGCAGGTCACAGGCTGTTCTCATGACCTGTGTAAGGGAGGGAGGGAGGAGTGGAGGGTTGAGGGCAGGGGAAGGAGGGAAGGGAGGGAGGAAGAGGAAATGAAGACAATGGGATTGAGAGGGAAGAGAGGCAGTGGGAGGAGTGAGGTCATGATGGGAAGGAGGGACAGAAGAGATGGGAAGGAGAGAATAGCTTTCTCCTTTGCTCACATTTTCTCCCCCTTTCTCACGCTAATCTCAGTATCCCCGTGTTCATCAGAGAATGTTGCTAAGAAGCATGGAAGAAAGAGTGACAAAGATGAATGAATGGATAAAGAAGATGTGTTACATAAACACAGACATAGACATAAACATAAAGAAGTAAATGTAAATATTTTCACCCACGAGAAAGGAAAGCCTGTCCTTTGCAGCCACATGGATGGACCATGCAGGCATTATGCTAAGTGAGGTAAGTCAGACAGAGGAAGACAAATATTGTCTAAGCTCACTTATCTGTGGAATTATGCAAGTCAGACTCAAAGAAACAGAGAGCGGAGTGGTGGTTACCCGGTGCTGGAGGTGGGGGGGGGGGACTGCTTGTATAACATTGTAGTGTTCCCTGACATTTCAACCATATTTATTAAAGTTTCCGGACAAGAAATCTTGTCAACCTCTTTAAATGAGAGAATAAGGAGAGAGAAAAAAAAAAGTAAACCTCAGGCTATTTCATCTTTACAATGCCTGGGAGGTAAGGCATAAACAACCCAACTTTGTTTAACTTAAAATCCTTTCTCCCTTTGACGCTGGGCTCCTCCCTGGGTCCACAAACGTTCAGTGATCACCTGCTGTGTACAGAGCTCTGACATGCTTCGCTATGCAGAGGTGCAAAAGAAATGAAAAAGAGAACAAAAACACATAAATACACAGTGTATCAGCTATGACAAGAAATGTAAATAGATATGGTTCTCTCTGATAAGGCAAAAACTCCTTGTAAAATACTGTCTTAAAAATCCCAGTGATGTTGCTTGTAAGGGTCTTAAAGGACAAATAAAGGTAACAAAGTAAAATCAGCAGGTAAACCTCAGAAAAAAAATTGAAAAGAGAAAGGAAAACCTCAGAACGATAGAGGCTATACTACAATCAAATTCAAGGTGGTATAAAGCGCTGAAAACAACCTGGGCTTTGCACTTAGATCTGAGTTTATATCTTAACCTTAACCAATCATCAACTACCTTATTGAAAAAGTTGGCATTAAATAATAACTACATTTCTGGGTTCTTGTGACCATTAAAAAGAATACTAAAGCATATGTAAAAATAAATATTCTGGCTCATGGCAGCTTGCCCAACAGGGTAATGTTTGTTAGTTTTCACTATCTTAAAATAGATTTTTTGCTCTACACGCAAAAAAAATGAAATACAGTAGACCGCTGACAGTTTCAAGAGCTAAGTTCTAAAATACATATGAATTCTTCGATTCATATACAGGAACAACTAAATGACCAGTTCTTATTTGTTGTAAAACTCCCTGGTGGCTCATGCATAGATCAAACCTCATATTGGCAAGACCTCACATGCTATTGGGCTTTTGAAATCGATCGTCTAGACCAGGGGCTGAAAATCAAAATCCATGCAGAGATCAGCTAGAAATGAAAATGAACAATGCTGTATGAGTTAGGCTGTGCTTTGGACACAAACTGTTTTATATGTGAAACACACAGGATATATTTCAATTCTGTAATTGTAAATTTTCTTGAAAGGTGTGGCCCTGTCAGTCTGTGTCTTGTTTTCCTCCATTTGATAGACTTGGTATAATAAATATTTTGCTTTTCCCTTAATTACCCTGAAAGGAAAAATAAGCCAAGGGCAATGATAAATGTCAAGGAGCACTTGGATTTGGACTCAGGGAGGCGATAGGGAGCGGTGGGAAGAGTAGACAGTAGACATTGTCGGCTCCAACAGATGGTTGCCAAGTGGGCTTACTATTGTTAAATTTCCCAATCTTTCCAAAGACACAGAATGTTTGGATCTTTATGGGGCATGTCCCAATATTGTAATTTTATTGTTTTAATGGGATGTGAGCTGACATTTCTTTTTGTTTTTTTTCTTCTTTTCCAAGTGAGAGCAGGGAAGATTGAGAGACAAACTCCTGCATGCTCCCCGACCAGGATCCGCTCGGCAATCCCCATCTGGGGGCGATGCTCTACCTATCTGGGGCCATGCTCACAACTGAGCTACTTTTAGCTTCTGAGGTGGAGGCTCCATGGAGCCATCCTCGGCACCAGGGGCTAATGCGCTCGAATCAAGCGAGCCATGGCTGCGGGAGAAGAAGAGAGAGAGAAAGAGAGAAAGGGGAAGGGGAGGGGTGGAGAAGCAGATGATCGCTTCTTCTGTGTGCCCTGACTAGGAATCAAACCCGGGACATCCACATGCCGGGCTGACCTCTACCACTGAGCCAACCGGCCAGGGCCATGAGCTGGCATTATGTGAGCCAAACAAAACATATCTGTAGATGTTTGAGCAGCAAAGGCCCCTGATCAAAATCTCCTGGCCACCAAGTCAGCTCATAAATATTACACAGTCATTAGTTTATTCCACACATATCCACTCCTGCCCTGTTCAAAGCATCCATGCTAGACGTGGGAAGAAACCTCAGCACGGAGGAACTGGGTTTTGAAATCAGACATCCTTCTTTTGATTCCTGGCTCTGCCGTGTTGCAGCTGTGGGCTGTCGGGCAATATTCTTAACTCTCAGACCATCTCTGGGTTGTTATGAGAATTAAATGAGATAATGCATTGATTATTCATAGTGGATATCTATTTGTTGATTGTCCCTAGCTCTTATAATAAAGACAGCCCAGAAATACAGCCCTGGCATTTTTATCCTATGTGTTTTTTATTTCCCTCCCCGGCCAGCTTCCTGCTAGCTCCTTTCTTGATAACGTCCCCTTATACTGCTACTATCCAAATTAACACAGCCGATGCAGATAAACACACATGCCTCCTCTCTGGACATTTCAGCCATCATGTTGAATTATGCAGCTTGTGCCTTCTTGTGCCGCCGTGTTTTGTAACATCAGATGCCGTGAGTCACCCAGTCCCGTTTGACCTGATTTATGTCCAGCGGCAGAGCTGTGTTTTCTGGTGTCATGTCTTGTTATAAGCATCCTCATTGACTGACTAAGGCTGTGGCTGCAAAGTCCCTGAAACTCAGAGTCCTGGACTGTGCTGCTTTCAAAGACCTCCTTTTCCTTCTAGCTTCGTGCATCCACGCTCAGCCTGCCTGGAAGACTCTACCTTGTTCCGAACAGAAAATTCACTTTCTAATGTGCCCCAATTCCTGCTACTTGCCTTTTCTGCTTCAAGACATCCCCAAATGCTTGTCCAATCTGCTTATTTGTCTCTGATAAAGAATTGATGCTGACTACACTCCAGGTTGTATATGAGGACCATTAGTTCCTCCTGAATCCGCTTTCTGCTCTTGTATATATATATATATTTATTTTCCTACTCTTATTCAATTCTGAGGACTTCCCAAACTCTGCTCATATTCTGTGACATTTCTCACAGTTGGGAGTGTCATTTATGGACAGCATGGTGTAAAGGAAAGTATAAAATCTCTGGGGTCAGATGGCCATGCAGGTGAGCGCTGTTACCTCACAGCTGTTTGACTTCTGGCTAGTTCCTCCTTCGCTTGAGCTAGGATTCATCATGTGCGAAATGAGGTTGTTAATGGTAACTGATTCAAACAGTTGTAAAGATTGAGTAGACATTTCTGGCACATAATTAGCACCCAACAAATGTTTACTCCTTCATTCGATCAGGAAAAAAATATGTTTATTAATAACATGTCACAGGATTTCAACACCTGAGGGTAAGGACTGTGTCTTAATCATTTCTAAACTCACAGGGGCGTCACAGTGCCTAATGCGGGGAAAAAGGAGAGGGAAGAAAGTCTAATCACCAGGAGCTGGCTCAAACACAGATGAATGGGTCCCACTCCCACAATTCTAATTCAGCAGGTTTTGATGGGGCCCAATAGCCTGCATTTCTAACCTGTTCCCAGACGCTGCTTCAGGTCTGAGGACCACCGTTTGAGAACCATTGCCTTTTTTTTTTTTTTTACTACACTCCCCTCTTTCTCAGTGGTTCTCAGCCAGGGGTTGATTTTGCCTTTTCCAGAGGATGTTTGGCAATGTCTGGAGACATTTTTGGTTGTTACAACTGGGTTGAGGTGGATGCTACTGGCATGAGTGGGCGGAGGCCAGAGACGCTGCTACACATCTCACAGTGCACAGGATGGCCCCACGACAGAGAGTTATATGTCAGTCATGTCCAGGTTGAGAAGTCCTGCTCTTCCTGCCCCATGCCGGAAGTATTCAGAATGACGATGTCCACCTGTCCCCCAGCAGGCCCTCCAGTGCTGTCTTTCTCTCTCTCCTCCCGCTTCACAGAAACAGCCTAATGGCCTCGTTCTAGCCCAGGGCTTCATTGTTCTACAGCCAGAGCTTTCTGATTGTATCACTTCCCCACCTGGCGCCTTTCCGTGGCTCCTCCCTGCCCCTTTGAGAGACTGAGACCTTTCTTCCTGCACTCACAGGGCCGGCTTGTCCGGCATCCTCTCCCGCCTGCACCTCGCTGACTCTGCCCTCCAGCCACTCAGCTCTGCCCTCACATTCCTGACAGTGGGAAGCCCTCTCTCACCCTGGACCTTAGCGCATTTGCTCCACTGGTTTAGAATGTTCTTCCTTATCTCTTGGTGTATTAATTTGCTAGAGCTACCATAGCAAACAAAGTACCAAAGATTGGGTGGCTTAAACAATAGGAATTTATTACCTCACAGTTCTGGAGGCTAGAAGTCCAAAATCAAGGTGTTGGCAGAGTTGGTTCCTTTGAGGCCTTTCTCGTTGGCTGGTGGATGGCCATCTTCTCCCTGTGATCCTCAGATGGTCTTCCTTCTGTACGTATCTGTGTCCTAATCTCGTCTCACAAGGACACCAGTCAAGTAGATTAGGGCCCATTTTAATGAACTCCTTTAAACGTAATTGCCTCTTAAAAACTCTATCTCCTAATGCAGTCTCATCTATGGTATTGGGGCTTCGAATGCCTACATATGAATTTCAGGGGACACACTTCAGCCCATAACAGTGGGCAACCAAAATGTTCTCTGAGCTTTAGGGTCCTCCTCTCTCACCTTAGGGAAGATGGTACACAGAGAGCCTCATCCCAGAGGAAGAGTCTGCTCGACAAAAATGTCCTCTCTGCCAACTCAGTGGCCTGTCATTCATCTAGCTTCTTCTCAGGGGATGGCAGGGCAGGAGGAGAAGGACAGACAAGTGCCTCGTGTAAACTTTACAATCTGGAACCTCATTCTTCAAAGTGTGGTCCCTGAACCATCAGTGTCACCGGGAAGCTTGTTGGAAATGCAGAATCTGGCCCTGGCTGGTTGGCTCAGTGGTAGAGCGTCGGCCTGGTGTGCGGAAGTCCCGGGTTCGATGCCCGGCCAGGGCACACAGGAGAGGCGCCCATCTGCTTCTCCACCCCTCCCCCTCTCCTTCCTCTCTGTTTCTCTCTTCCCCTCCCTCCCGCAGCCAAGGCTCCATTGGAGCAAAAGATGGCCCAGGCGCTGGGGATGGCTCCTTGGCCTCTGCCCCAGGCGCTAGAGTGGCTCTGGTTGCGACAGAGCGACACCGGGAGGGGCAGAGCATCGCCCCCTGGTGGGCATGCTGGGTGGATCCCGGTTGGGCGCATGCGGGAGTCTGTCTGACTGCCTCCCTGTTTCTAGCTTCAGAAAAATACAAAAAAAAAAAAAAAAAAAAAGAAAGAAAGAAAAAAAAAGGAAATGCAGAATCTTGGACCCCAGCCCAGACCCGCTGCGTGAGAAGCTGCATTTTATCAAGGTCTTCAGGTGATGCGCAGGCACGCTGAAATTGAGGAGCACTGGTCTAGACTAGATACAAAGTCATTCGATTACCCCCACCTGCCACTTGCCTCTCCCAGCCCTGGCTGCTTCTCCCAAACTAGAAACTCGGACATACCCTCTTTACCATGCTTCCCAAGTCTTTATGCTCCTTCCCGGTGTCCTTTTCGCCAGCAGGCAAGAAGAGGAAACATTTTCTCAGGAAGCCCAGCCTCCGCCTTGACATTTACTCTCTATGGTTTGTAACCTGTCCATCAGGAGAGGTGTGATGCTCCCCTCCCTGATCTCCCTGTGGCTCAGGCTTCTTGCCTGCTCTGGGGAAGATCCCCACATCTGGCTCTGACTGAGTTCATGCGACAGAAGAGCAAAGCAATCATCACAGGCCATTAACACACATCAGGCAGACAGCGTGGGTGGGAAGCCACGGTCCAGGACATTCAATTGCTCTTAGACCCATCAGGAGGAGCACTCAATTAATTCTGTCCTTCAACATCTTCCCCAAAAGCTTTGCACGTAAGAGTAACTCACACTTTCAGTGTCTGGACCTCTCCTCCGTGCTGCTGGCTTTAGCATCAGCCCCAAGCATGGCTGGCTCCGCACAAGGCAAGCGCATCCCACCATGGGCTGATGCTTTCCGCTGTGGCTGAGAGATTTTACTCCCAACTGCAAAAAAAAGGCTGCATCCTTTTCCAGCATGGGTTCAGTCCATTGTTCCGCTGCTCTGCTCTCTGTAACAGAGCTAATCCCACAAAGCCTATTAGCATCGCAGCCTGTCACCTTCTGCTTCCCGGACTCTGACGCCTGCCATGGGACCCTAGCCACAGTCACCGCAGCTCCAGATGGAGCAGTTTAGGAGACAGAGCAACCATTCCATGTCCTTGTCCACGGGCTTCTTGTCGGTCTGGATGAACGGCTGCACAATTTCCTAGACTCTTTGGTCTATTGCTCAGACACCTGGGAGTCCCAACCCCGTGTCCTTTGCCATGCCTCATTTCTGGTGCCTTATTACACACTCACTGTTCAGTACCATCACCAAATGTCAGGCCGGCATTTGCCTGATATCTGCTTCCTAATGTTTCATCCTGTGCTTCAGCTGCAAAAACAGCCTTCTGACCCACAGGAAGCAGCCCCGAGTTGTACCTGGTTCCTGTGCCATGCTGGTATGGATGAATGACGCTCTAAGTATTTAGAGGAGCTCCTTGAACTAACTTCTCATCAGTTCCTAAAAGGTGAATGGTTTTGACTGGATTTGATTCCTCAGCCCCTGAGCTAAATCTTTTCAATCCCACTATCTTGTTGTAAAATTAAACTTTTTATTTTAAGATAATGTAAATCGGCCTGAAGTGTAAGAATTAATACAGAGAGAGCCACTGTCATCCAGTTTCCCCCAAATATAACATCTTGCAAAACTGTGTGGAAGGTCATAACCAGGATATTGATATTGGGACAGCCAAGACACAGACACTGTTGTCACCACAAGGAGCCTCCCTTCTTTTCCCTTTTATAGTCACACAACTTCCCTCCTTAACCCTAATCCACTGAAATCTCTTTTTCTACAATGTAATCTCCATTTCTACAATTTTATCATCTCAAGAATGTCATATAAATGGAGCCATGCAGTATGTAACTGTTTGAGATTGGCTTTTTTCACTCAAGATATTTCTGTAGAGATTTGTACACGTTGTCTGTATGTATCATTTTTTTTTTTTTTTATGGTTAGGCAGTATTTCATGGTATAGATTTAGCCGTTTGTTTAACTACCCACCCACTGAAGGACATCTGGGCTTTTGGCCATTATGAATAAAGTTTCTGTAGACATCTGTGTTCAGATTTCGTGGTAACATAAGTCTTCATTTCTCTGGGATAAATGCCTAGTGCAATTGTTGGATGATGTGGTGTTTGTATGTTTAATTTTTAAAGAAATGGCAAACAGTTTAGGCCCTGGCTGGCTGACTCAGTGGATAGAGCGTCGGCCCAGCATGCAGATGTCCCGGCTTCGATCCCTGGTGAAGGCACACAGGAGAAGCAACTATCTACTTCTCTTCCCCTCCCCCTCCTCCTTCTCTCTCTCTTCTCCTCCTGCAGAGGAAGCCAGTGGCTTGACTGGTTTGAGTGTTGGCCCTGGGCACTGAGGACAGCTTGGTTGATTCATTCATCGGCCCTAGACAGGGGTTGCTGGGTGGATCCCGGTTGGAGTGCAGATGGGAGTCTGTCTCTCTATCTCTCCTCTCACTTAAAGAAAAAAGAAAAAGAAAGAAAGAAAAAGAAACTGGCAAACAGTTTTCCATAGTGGCTATACCCTTTTACATTCTCATCAGAAATGTATGAGTGATCCAGTTTCTCCACATCATCACCAGCATTTGGTGTTGTCACTTTTTTATTTTAGCCATTCTGATAGATGTGCAATAACATCTCATTTGTTTTCATTTGCATTTTCCTGGTGGCTAACGATGTTGAACATCTTTTCACATGCTTATTTCTACCTGTGTATCCTCTTCAGTAAAACATTTCTTCATAAGGCCCTGGCCGGTTGGCTCAGCGGTAGAGCGTTGGCCTGGCGTGCGGGGGACCCGGGTTCGATTCCCGGCCAGGGCACATAGGAGAAGCGCCCGTTTGCTTCTCTGCGCCCCCCCCATCCTTCCTCTCTGTCTCTCTCTTCCCCTCCCGCAGCCAAGGCTCCATTGGAGCAAAGATGGCCCGGGCGCTGGGGATGGCTCCTTGGCCTCTGCCCCAGGCGCTAGAGTGGCTCTGGTCAAGGCAGAGCGATGCCCTGGAGGGGCAGAGCATCACCCCCTGGTGGGCAGAGCGTCGCCCCTGGTGGGCGTGCCGGGTGAATCCCGGTCGGGCACATGCGGGAGTCTGTCTGACTGTCTCTCCCCATTTCCAGCTTCAGAAAAATACAAAAAAAAAAGTTTCTTCATATTTTTGGACCATTTTCTAATTGGATGATTTCATGTTCTTCACGAGCGAGTTTTGAAAGTTCTTTTATATATTTTTTGTCAGAAACAAGGTTTGCAGATATCTTCCCATCAGTAACTTTCACAGAAAAAAAACTCTGAATTTTGAAGTCCAGTGTATCAACTTTTTCTTTATGGATTATGTTTTTGGTATCCAGTCTAAGAACTCTGCCTAACCCTGTGTTCTTTTCTAAAGGTTTTATGGTTTTACATTTAAGTCTGTAGTTTCGTTTTGAGGGGTTTTTTTTCTTTGAATAAAGTATGAGACTTAGGTTGAGGCTTGATTTTGTTTGGCCCCTGGATGTCCAAGTTCACCGGCATCTTTCATTGAAAAGGTTATCTTTCGTCTGCCAAATTACTTTTGTATTTTTGCAGTTCAAGGTCGTGTTTAAGTTGTATTTATGTGAGTCTATTTCTGAATTCTCTCTTCTGTTCCATTAGTGACTGTGTTTATCTCTCCATCAATACCAAGATTCTCAATTACTATAATTATGTAATAAATCTTGAATTCAAGGAGACTGATTCTTCCTACTTTTCCCTCTTTTTCAAAATTGTTTAGTGATTCTAGATTCTTTGGTTTTCCATATCAAGTTTAGAATAATGTTGTTGTCTACAACCCTTGCTGAACTCATCTATTAGTTCCAGGAGCTTTTTTTTTTTTTTGAGGTTTTCCACATACATAATTTATGTCACATGCAAATAGGGAAACAGTTTATTTATTTTTTCTGGAATTATTACATTTGTTGGAACAAAAGGGGCAAAAATGGACATTCTTCTCTTGCTCCCAATCAATCTTAGAGGGAAAATACTCAGAATGGTTTGTCAAATTACGAATGTTTCTATTCCTATCTTTCTTTTTAATCAAAAATGGGTATTAAGTTTTGTCAAATGCTTTTTTTTTTTTTTTTGCCAATTGATATGACCATGTGATTTTTTTCTTTAGTCTGTTAATACAGTGGGCTCAATTAATTGACTTTCAAATATTATAACCTTGTGATAAACCTTACTTGGTCAGGTGTATAATTCTTTTCACATATTGACAAATTTCGTTGGCTAACATTTTGTTAAGGAATTTTGTGCCTATATTCATGAGGAATATTTTTGTCTGGTTTTGGTATTAGAGAATCAGGGTAATACTAGCTTCTTAAAATGAATTGGTAGTTTTCTCTTCTTTACCATTTTCTGGAAAAAACTATGCAGAATTGGTGTTGTTTCTTTTTATATGTTTATTAGAATTCTTCAGGGAAACTATCTAGGCCTGAAGGTTTCTTTTTTAGAAGTTTTGTATTACAAATTCAATTTCCTTAATAGCTATAGAGCTATTCACATTTTCTATTTTATATTGACTGAGTTGTGGTACTTCGTTTTTTTTCAGAGAAGTGGCCCATTTCATCTGTGTTGTCAGATTTATGTTCATAGAGCTTTTTAAAAGCATTCTCATATCATTCTGATGGGTGTAGTTTCTGTTTTATTTCTGATAGTGATGATTTGTGTCTTCTCTCTTTTTTCCTTCGTCAGTCTTACTAGAGGTGGGTCAATTTCTTTGTTAAAAAAAAAACCGGTTCTTTGTTTCATTATTGTCTTTAATGTTTTCCTGTTTTCAATTTCATTGATTTCTGCTCTTTTATTTATTATTTCCTGTATTTTACTTGTTTTGGGTTTATTTTCTTCTTCTTTTTCTAGTTCCCTGAGGTAGGAGCTTAGATTATTGATTATAAACATTCACTGTTTTCCAATATATATACCTAGAGCTATAAATTTCTTTTTCAGCATTGCTTTCACGGTGGGCCACAAATTTTCATGTTATATTTATCTTTTTCATTTAGTTCAGTGTATTTTAAAATTTCTCTTGATGCTTTCTTTTCAACCCATGGATTATTTAGAAATGTGTTGTTTAGTTTCCAATTCTTTGGAGATTTGTTACCTTTCTGTTATTGATACCTAATTTGATTACGTTATGGCTGGAGAACACCTTCTGCACGAATTTAATTTTCTTCATTACTTGAGGGTTGTTGTATGGCCCTGGACACAGGCTTCTTGCAATATGTTCCGTGGGCACTTGGGAAGAATATGTATCTCGTTGTTGTCAGGTGGCGTGTTCTAAAAATTTGAATAGATCTTATTGATGATAGTGCTGTTGTGTCCTTCTATATCCTTCTCAATTTTCTGTCTAACTATTCTATCAATTGTAGAGAGAGGGGTTGAAGTCTTCACTATAATTGTGCATCTATTTCTTTCATTTCTATCAAGTTTTGCTTTACATATTTTGTTGCTCTATTGCTTGGTGCTTACGTATTTAAGATTGTTTTATCTTCTTGTCTGATTAACACTTTTATATTGTGTAAAAATAAATATAATACAATATAAAATTTATTTTATATTGTATTTATATTGTATAAAAGTGTTAATCAGACAAGAAGATCAAATTGTATTTTTATTTATTGTATAAATTTCTGTTTCTGGTATTTTTTTTCTTTTTTTGCTATGATAGTTACTTTATCTGATATTAACATCAACATTCCCCTTTTCCTTTTAATAATGTTTACTTACTATATCTTTTCCAGCTTTTTACTTAAAAACTGTCTATATTGTATATTTGAAATGAGTTTCTTGTAGAAGACATATATTTGGCTTATGTTTTTAAATTCATTCTGTCATTCTATGTCTTTCAATTAGTGTATTTAGATCATTTAATGTAGTTAATGATTTGTAAGGCCCTAAGTATGGTTTTGGGTGTTTTTTTTTTTAACTTGTTCTTTCTGTTATTCGTTTCTCTGTTTGTTTTTTTCTTGCCTTCTTGTGAGTTACTTGACCATTCAGAATTCCACTGTGCATGTTTATAGTATTTTTAGTGTATTTCTTGTATAAATTCTTCTGTCTTGCTGTAGTTATTCCATTATATATACAAAACTTATCACAGTTTACTCCTGTCTTCATTTTATCAGTTCCAGCAAAGTATAATAATTTTTGCCTACCTTTATGTCCCTTTACCATCCCCAATTTATAATATAATTATCCTCTGGTTGGGGCTTCTTTTAGTCAATTCTTAATTGCATTTCTAGGTTACCAGTTTCTGCATCTCTATATCTTGGACTCTGAGACAAAAAGAAAACCTAAGGAACAGGCCCTGGCCGGTTGGCTCAGTGGTAGAGCGTCGGCCTGGCGTGCGGGGGACCCGGGTTTGATTCCCGGCCAAGGCACATGGGAGAAGCGCCCATTTGCTTCTCCAGCCCCCCCTTCCTCTCTGTCTCTCTCTTCCCCTCCCGCAGCCAAGGCTCCATTGGAGCAAAGATGGCCCGGGCGCTGGGGATGGCTCCTTGGCCTCTGCCCCAGGCGCTAGAGTGGCTCTGGTCGTGGCAGAGCGACGCCCTGGAGGGGCAGAGCATCGCCCCCTGGTGGGCAGAGCGTTGCCTCTGGTGGGCGTGCCGGGTGGATCCCGGTCGGGTGCATGCGGGAGTCTGTCTGACTGTCTCTCCCTGTTTCCAGCTTCAGAAAAAAAAACAAAAAACAAAAACAAACAAACAAAAAAATCCCAAGGAACACATCGCAGTGCCAGTCCTCAGGCTCCAAGTACATATCAGTATATAATTCCTTTTTATGCTTCAATAATATCCCATTGTATAGTTAGAGAACATTTTGCTTATCACTACGTCAGCTGATATATAGTTAGCTTATTTCCTCTTTTTTATTATTATGAATAATACTGCTATAAATATTCATTACAAGTTTTTGTATGGACATAAGTTTTAATATTTTTAGGTAAATACTTAGTGTACTTGTTGGGTCATGTAGTAACTTTATATTTAACATTTTGAGAAAGTGCTAAACTATTTTCAAAGCATCTGTATCATTTTATAGTACCATCAACAATGTCTGAGGGTGACATCATGTTTTTTTAACATCTCTGAAATTGGGATGTATCTTTTACTTGATAGCCGTTAAAAATGATTAGATTGCAATGTCTTTTTTCTTTCTTAGCAGCAACTAAAGTGTTGCATTCTGCAATCCACAGAACCTTAGGATTGATGACATGTGGTAACTGTTTATCATCACATAAATACTATCAGTCTGGATAATAAGGTAAAATACAGATGACAGAAATTGGGAAGTGGAAGAGGGAGCAGTTATGGGTTAACTTTAGATTTTATCTATAGTTGAAAAAACAAGGAAAGAAGATATATAAGGAATATTTGCAATAGAGGACTTATAAATGTGTTACATAACAGAGAAGAGAAAATGTGAAGTACTTTAAGTGAAGAAAGTCCTCAACTATCATAGCCAGAAATCAATAAATAATTTCTAAAACTCACTGATCTATTAATAGCAGAATAATCACATTATGTAAAAATATGGAATTAACTGTCATGGAAAACAATGAAAGGTGACAAGGGTGATGTCTTTGTCATTATGTGTTCTGGGAGTGGGAAGGATGTGGGGTCGGTGATGGACAGGACTGGTCCTCTGTAAGCCCTTTTGTTCTGTTTGAAGTTTTACCATGGGTATGACTTTAATAAAAACAAAACTTTAAAATACATACTAAAATGATTTTAAAGATATGCTTTATTGAGTTATACTCTCTTGTGGTGAACACTTTGCAAGTACTAAAAAATGTAAGGTGTAGTAGATTCTGAATAAGATGAAAATAAGGAAGAGGAGTAATGCCAGGCAATGGATTGATTAAAATGGTCTACATTGCAGTTGATTTTATCCAATGTGGTTCCATGATACCCACTGCTTATGTTCTTCTCCAGAACCCAAGGATAGCAGAAGCTCAAGAAGAGGACAGGAGAGGAAAGCATCTTCTCAGTTTTATCACCTATTCGTGGCTCTGAGTTTCCAGATGAGAGGAGGTTGACACTGGGATTCACATTCTGTTTTCAGCTTTCTCCAGGTGTATGACTACACCAGCTCTTTCATCTCTCTGTGAGTCAGTTTTCTCATCCCTGACTTCAGGATATAACACTCAGTCGACAAAACTCTTATGGAAATTAGATATAATCAAGAATGTTAAGTCTGACCAGGCAGTGGTGCAGTGGATAGAGTGTCGTACTGGGATGCAGAGGACCCAGGTTCGAGACCCTGAGGTCGTCAGCTTGAGCGCGGGCTTATCTGGTTTGAGCAAAAGCTCACCAGCTTGAACCCAAGGTTGCTGGCTCGAGCAAGGGGTTACTCCATCTGCTGAAGGCCCGCGGTCAAGGCATATATGAGAAAGCAATCAATGAACAACTAAGGTGTTGCAATGTGCAACGAAAAACTAATGATTGACGCTTCTCATCTCTCCATTCTTGTCTATCCCTGTCTATCCCTCTCTCTGACTCTCTTTCTGTCTCTGTAAAAAAAAAAAAAAAAAAAAAAGAATGTTAAAACTGTTTTTAAAAATGTTATAAATAAATGTTCTTTGTTAAGGTTTTTTTTTTTTTGTACATTAGCAAAATAGGTGAGATTACATCATGGAACTCTCCACACTATACTGAAAATAATAAATATTTGACATGTAAGCTATTAAGCTTTCAAGTTTTACTTTCTCCTCTCATTTAAAAATATTAAATATTAAGATTTAAAACATTTGCACATCCAGAAACCCATTTGCACATCTTTGTAGAAATTGTGACATCAGAAGTGAATCTGTTACATACCAGTTGGAAATAAAGTGTGAATCTCAAGTCTTGTGCAATGTTCCATGGACGAGAAAACACGCCTTAGGCATCTGTGAAATATTTTAATGTGATAAATGACCAAGGGCTTCTGTTTATGTATGTATTTTAGGATCCACCATCTGGTTCCCTCGTCCCAATCCATGTGGACATGGAGCCTCACAGGCAATTTCCAATCACCCACAATGAAACCAAAAGCACTTTCTAGACAATGATTATTTATTTGGCTTTCAAACATATTTCACATATCAGAACAGAGTCAATTCTCCTTCTGTCCTTTACGTGAACTCCAAGGGCTTAGTAATAAAAATTTGTTGACACCTGTGGGCTGCATACAATGAGCTGTGGCACTTAGCTATTTACTGGGCACATACTCCCTGATCTAACTGTTATGCAAACTTAAGGTGCGGTACTCTTATTATCCCCATCTTACCAGTGAGGACACAAGCTTAGGCAGATTGTAGAGAGATTAGAGAGAAGTAAAACAGAGCTCCAGGGTCAGAACTGGTAGGCACGCAGCCTGTGGGAGTGGGGAGGACAGAGGAAGACAGTGTTGGAAGGCAGAAGCTGAGAGACAGGGGAGGGGTGCTAAGGCTCTCAGGCCAGTGCTCTGCTATATTATGATGTGCTCTGGCTTGAAATTATCATGAGTCAACTTACTTCTAATGAAACTTGGAGCTGCCCATGGGCAACTAGGCTAGAAGAAAGGAAACGTGTTGCTGGAGACCTCTTTGCCACCATTTGGAAGCAGATAATGAAGTCAACAGAGAGGATACCAGAATCAAGAGGTGAGGAGTGAACTATTCCTGTTGCTGTCATTTCAGCACCAGGATCCAGCTACGCCTGAAGTCCCCACTGGACTTTCTGTTATGCTGGCTGCTGCCAGTCTCTGTTGTTCTTAGTTTGAGATGGGTTCCCATGAGCTTTAGTTACAAGAGTCCTGAAAACAGATGCTTACAGCTTTTCAAGGCATAGACATCCAACTGTTCTTTCCACAGGACCACGATACTACCTGGACAGGAGGAGCTGACCTGAGGGATTTCCCCAAGGTCACACAGCTGGTGAACACCGGGGCCGACATCAAAAGATCCAGAGTTCAAATCCTGATCCCCACCCCCCATCCTCAGTTAAAACAAAGAAGTCAACTTTTCAGGAAATTTATTGTTTAGAATGCTGACCTTTCTTAAATTTTATTTTGGACACTTCAGATTGTGTTACATAACCAAAGTTTCACACACACACAACAAAAAAAAACCCTGAAGAATAGTTCCTTTTTGTAGTACCTATTAGGATTCTCTTGGGGGATAAAAGGGTGAAGAGAGGATGAATAAAGGAAACTGGCACTTACTGAATATTCCTTATTGTCTGAGGCTGTAGAGCAGGGGTCAGGAACCTATGGCTCGCGAGCCAGATGTGGCACTTTTGATGGCTGCATCTGGCTCGCAGACAAATCTTTAATAAAAAAAATAATAACGTTAAAAATATAAAACATTCTCACGTATTAAAATCCATTCATTTCCTATTGCTCATGTTCATGGTTGCGGGTGGCTGGAGCCAATCACAGCTGTCCTCCGGGACAACACCAAATTTTTATTGGATAATGCATAACACAGGTCGTTGTATGGCTCTCACAGAATTACATTTTAAAATATGTGGCGTTCATGGCTCTCTCAGCCAAAAAGTTTCCCGCCCCCTGCTGTAGAGGCATTTTAGCATAGATTATCTCATTTATTTCTCAAAAAAACCCATTACAGGTGGTTATCCTCATTTCCACTCTGGATAAAAAACTAAGAGTTGATCCAACTGTCTAGCTCTAAATTGCATACTTTTAATAGCTACACTATCAGGCCTCTGAGCCCACAGTGAAGTGGGAGAGAGGCTCTCTTTCTGCAAAGGGCTCGTACTCGTTCTATAGGATTCATAGCAGAGAGAGCAGACAGTCTTGAGGTCAAGTCCGTGCCTCCCTCTATTAACTGTGACCTTGGACAAGTCATTTCACTCCTCTGAAGCTTAGTTTTCCATCTGTAAATTTAGGATAGTACAATGTATTGTACTACAGGAGTATTGTGAGAATTCTTGATTGAATGTATTGTAGTTCTCACCACACAAGAATGAGAACTATATGAGGTGATGGGTGTGTTAATTAGCATGACTGTAGAAGTTATTGCACTATATATATACATATATATATCATTGCACTGTACACTTTAAATAAACACAACTTCTATTTGTCACGCCTCAATAAAGCTTGGGGCAAAAAACTGCATATGGAGCATCACCTATCTGTCAATAGAGGGCGGCAGAGAGCCTGAAGAAAGCCGTAAGACGGGTAGAGAACAGAGGTCCAGATGTCAAGGGAATTGATGGCCAGGATCTCTCACCTACTAGTTGAGTGACTTTGAGTCAAGCACTCAACCTCTTTAGACTTCATTTTCCTCCTATGTAATATAAAGATAACAATAGTTGCTACCTTTTAGAATGGATGTATAATGAATGACACAATGCATCTAAATCACAAAGCATGATGCCTAGGTCACACAAGGGATCAATAAATATTAGCTGCTGTTGCTGTTACCAAACCTCAATACTCGATGCCAGATGGTGGTTTTCAACCTTTAGCTGCTTGCATATTAGGGGCACCTAGGGAACTTTTAAAATTTTGATTCACAGCCATCTTCCAGGCCAGATAAATCATAATCCTTGTAGATGAAAGCCAGGGATCAATATTTTGAAAGGTCCCCAGGTGACTCCAAGGTTTATTCAAGATGAGCCTTGTACCACGGAATAGAGATGATTTCAGGGAGCGCTCCCTCCCTCTGGGGAGCTCACAGCCTTCTCGAGAAGAACAGCATGTATAGAGATGTGATATGATGACTCTATTCACCAAGAAAGGAGCGAGGAGAAGAAAGGCAGGGGTGGTCAGGCCGAAGGTGTCTTTGAACCCAAAAGGCTTATAAAAAGAAACCTCAGACTATTTTTTGTTTGTGTTATCTACAGAAGAAAGTAATTACCCCATGACTCATATTTTGGCAAAAGTTGATTCTCCTGGAAGTAACTAGGTCATTGTAACCCAACCACTAGCAGTTCTAAATAGGCCCCAGGTGTCCATTAACCTCCTTGCTTGCTTCTTCTTGAGATTGGGGCAGGGGGGGGGGTGTAATTGTGATGTTCTTTACAGGGCCTGCCAGATGGTGAAAAGAAAAGCTGTTGTCACCTGCCCCAAAGAAGTGGCAAAAGATTCAATCAGGCATGGAAACCCTGAGACAAGTTTCAGTCCCGTCCAGGTGTGTGAGATCCGAACTATCCTTTGCCAGCTCACACTCCACGATTTCTCTGGTTTCTTTTGGTTAAAGAGTCTCTTTTTTTTGTTAATTATATATGTGTGTGTGTAATTGAGTTTATTGGGATGACATTGGTTCTCAAAACCATACAGGTTTCGAGTGCACAACTGACAAACTGTCACCTGTCCACGGCATTGCGTGCCCTGTGCCCCTAGCAATGTCCCTTTCCATCCCCCTCTCCCCGCCTCTGCCCACCCCCACCCCACCCCCACCCCCTTTCCCCTCTGGCCACCAGCACACTTGACTGTGTCTATGTGTCATGTGTATGATTTTTGGCTAATCTCTTCACCTTCTTTCATTCAGTGCCCCCACCCTCCTCTGACAGCTGTCAGTCTGTTTCATGGATTCATGCCTCTGTCTCTATTTTGTTCATTAGTTTATTCGGTTCATTAGATTCTACATATAAGTGACAGCATATGGTACTTGTCTTTCTCTGACTGGAGTCTTGATGAAGTCAATTTCCCCATTCAGAGTCACACCGAGAACAAAGAAGTCTGATAAAACAAGTTTGACTGGTGTTGTGCCTTGAGTTGTGTCCCCCAAAGTGATATGTTAAATTCTTAACCCCCAGGGCCTCTGAATGGAACCTTATTTAAAACTAAGGTCTTTGTAGATGTGATCAAGTTAAGATGAGATCACACTGGATTAGGATGGGGGTCTAAATCTAATGATGGGGGTCCTTATAATGCCAGAAAGATACAAAGACACAGAGGGAAGCAGGCCAAGAGATTACAGAGGCAGAGATGGGAGTGATGCAGCTACAAGCAAAGGAGAGCCAAGAATTGCTGCTACCCACAGATGCTGCAAAGGATTGCTGGTACCCACAGACACTGCAAAGAATTGCTGGTATCCACAGACGCTGCAAAGGATTGCTGGTACCCACAGATGCTGTAAAGGATTGCTGGTACCCACAGATGCTACAAAGAACTGCTGGTACCCACAGACACTGCAAAAGATTGCTGGTACCTACAGATGCTACAAAGAACTGTTGGTACCCGCAGATGCTACAAAGAACTGCTGGTACCCACAGATGCTGCAAAGGATTGCTGGTACCCACAGATGCTGCAAAGGATTGCTGATACCCATAGACGCTACAAAGAACTGCTGGTACCCATAGACGCTACAAAGAACTGCTGGTACCCACAGACGCTATAAAGAACTGCTGGTACCCACAGACACTATAAAGGATTGCTGGTACCCACAGACGCTGCAAAGGATTGCTGATACCCATAGACGCTACAAAGAACTGTTGGTACCCATAGACGCTACAAAGAACTGCTGGTACCCACAGACACTGCAAAGGATTTCTGGTACCCACAGATGCTACAAAGAACTGCTGGTACCCACAGACGCTACAAAGAACTGCTGGTACCCACAGACACTGCAAAGGATTGCTGGTACCCACAGATGCTGCAAAGGATTGCTGGTACCCATAGATGCTACAAAGAACTGCTGGTACCCACAGACGCTACAAAGGATTGCTGATACCCACAGATGCTACAAAGAACTGCTGGTACCCACAGATGCTGCAAAGGATTGCTGGTACCCACAGACGCTGCAAAGGATTTCTGGTACCCACAGACGCTGCAAAGAACTGCTGATACCCACAGACGCTACAAAGAACTGCTGGTACCCACAGACGCTGCAAAGGATTGCTGATACCCACAGATGCTACAAAGAACTGCTGGTACCCACAGATGCTGCAAAGGATTGCTGGTACCCACAGATGCTGCAAAGGATTGCTGGTACCCACAGACGCTGCAAAGGATTTCTGGTACCCACAGACGCTGCAAAGAACTGCTGATACCCACAGACGCTACAAAGAACTGCTGGTACCCACAGACGCTGCAAAGGATTGCTGGTACCCATAGACGCTACAAAGACGCAAAGAAGGATCCTCCCCTAGAACTTTCAGTGGAAAAATAGCCCTGCTGATGTCTTGATTTTGGTTTTCTGTTGCCCCAAAAGGTAACATAATAAATTTCTGTTGTTTTAAACTGTAGTAATTCATGGTAATTTGTTACTGCAGCCCTTGGAAACTAATACAGCTGGTCACCTATCATTTAGGGCAGTGATCCCCAACCTTTTTTGGGCCACGGACCGGTTTAATGTTAGAAAATATTTTCACGGACCGGCCTTTAGGGTGGGATGGATAAATGTATCACGTGACCGAGACAAGCATCAAGAGTGAGTCTTAGACGGATGTAACAGAGGGAATCTGGTCATTATTTAAAAATAAAACATTGTTCAGACTTAAAGATAAATAAAACGGAAATAATGTAAGTTATTTATTCTTTCTCTGCAGACTGGTACCAAATGGCCCACGGATCGGTACCGGTCCGCGGCCCAGGGGTTCGAGACCACTGATTTAGGGTCCCCAGCTCTGATCAAGAGCAGCAGAGCCCGACAAATCACCATCTACTTGGGATGGAGTTGAGTAAACTGACTCTCATTAGTCAACATCTCAGGCATCTTAAGCTTCATAAGTACCTTTCAAAGTGTTCACTACTTTTATTTTGCTCAAGGCAAAGACGAAGCCTGGTTTTGATAGAATTTGTTAAAATCAATTGGATTTTAAGAGTCTCAAGTGAAGATGTCTATCTGTGTTGGATCAGTCTGACCACGTGGGCACCAATACCAGGACCCTCCTTGATATCCACAGTAAAAAAAAAAAAAAAAGAGAGATGCTTTTTAGCTTCCTGAAAGGAGACAATACTTAGCTTCAAGTCAGACTCATCCAACATTACAATGCTGTCTCCAGTGTCTTTCCCATCCTGCTCTCTTTGCTTATTATAATGCATAGCCCGGGGTGCCTCACAAAACACATGCTTGTTTTCATCTTTCCAGGACTTTGCAACTTCACTGCAATCATCTTTTAGGTCCTATTATTTCACCGGTGGCCAAAGCAGCCTTATCGTTCATTGGCCATGCTTGTGGCGTCCTTTCTCTGTGCCAAGAACTGACGTGGATGCTGGCGATGGATGGGGTGGAGAGAATACATCAGACCAGCTTGCTCCCCTTAGCTCAGGTGTGGCATGGTCAAAAAACCCTACAATAGAGAAACTCTAAATAACAAAGATGGGTTCATTTAGGCCTCTGTTTTAAGAGCTTTAACCTAATATAGGTAAGAGGGAAAAAAATAGGAGGTGACAGGGTTCATTCAGGTCAGGTCGCCCCCGAATGTGCCGCTTTGGCATGAGGACTGTTTTGAGCTGAGGATAATCAAGGCCGAATAGACTCAAGAGCCTTTCGCGTTCCCTCTTAACTGCAGAGAATAATTCAGCTAGGGGGCTTGCACCAGGGCGGGAGCTGTCACAGAGATCATTTTTACATCAGAGGGGCTTATCTGCACGGCAGGCAAACATCTGTTTACCAAACGTTTGCTCATCCCATGTCTCGTGCATTGGCTTCCTGGCCTTTGAAGGCCCAGATTCCTACCTTCTTCTTGGCTCGGGACGGCAGAGGCGCCTCGGTCGTCTCACTGCTGGGGAGCCTCACGTCTTAGCCATTTTCATATGTATGAAATCAAATTTGGGTTTTTTTCCCCCTTCTGTTAATCTCTCTTAAGTCAAATTAATTATTAGACCAGCCAAAGAACTTTAAAGGGAAGAAGAAAAAAGTTTTCCTCCCCTGTAGTGGTAGAACAGATTTGAAAGCAGAGAGGGAGAGAGAGAGAGAGAGAGAGAGAGAGAGAGAGGGAGAAAAGAGAATCAATTATGGAAATAAAGGGATTAGTTGTTGAGAAACCTAGAGATACCTGTTGGAACACAAAGATGGAGGGCGAGGGAGTTAATTTCACTTTTGTCCTTCAGCAGTCGGTCATTTCATTGAGTATGTTGGAATATTCAGCCGCTGACTGGTTGGTTGATGGTCCTGCTGCTGGCTATCAACCGTCGGTTTTCAGACTGAGGGAGACGGGAGAGCAGGGTGGGCAATAAAGACCAAATCCAGCCTCAGCACTGGCCAGCCCTGTGATGCTGACCCTTTCCCTAACTCCTGTCTACCCTGGTTTTCCCATCTCTCTGTACTTTCCACCAAACAGCATCCTGTAAAAGGAATCGCCTACCTTATTCGGCAGCTGCAGAGGACCAAATGAGATAATGCTTATAAAATGCACCTAGAGTGGTTGGCAAGCACCGTTCGATATTATTTTCACAAGTTGTATGTGAAATATTTACTGATAATAGCACTCTTACTTGGCAGCTTTATTTTCCATGCTCAGATTCACAAGCCCCTAATTTGTTTTCCCTGCGGATGCCAAGTACTGCCTTCCATTTCTATTCTCATCTCAAATTTGAAATTCAAGATAGGCAGCTCCTTCTATGGGGGGTAATGGTGGCTCTTCCTTGCTTTATTTATCCAACAAACATTGACGTAGTGCCTCTCCCTGGTGCTGGAGACAGAGCAGTGAGCTAAAGATACAAAGTCTCTGACGTGCTGTGGCTTAAATTCCAGGGGTAGAGAAAATCAAAGGCACCTTGTAAAATAAGGTCAGGTAGTGCTAAATGTTATGAAAGACATACAAGGTAAAATTAACCAGTCATTGGGGGACATCTATTAGATCTCTGGGGCTGTGGAGCTGGGGCCACAGCCACCTGATGCAAACACAAGTGGCATTCTGAGGGGGACTAATGGCAACACAGAGTAATTGGAGATCTTTGTTTGGGTGACTAAACTGTCCTGGCAGAGAAATAACCATAGGCATGCTGACCAACCAGCAAAAACAAACGCACACAAGCAAAAGGTAAGGACTTCATCATTAACGCTTATAAATTTGTCTTCTAACCCAGGGGTCCCCAACCGCCGGGCCGCGGACCGGTACCGGTCCGTGAGCCATTTGGTACCAGTCCGCAGAGAAAGAATAAATAACTTACATTATTTCCATTTTATTTATCTTTAAGTCTGAATGATGTTTTATTTTTAAAAAGTGACCAGAATACCTCTGTTGACGCTTGTCTCGGTCATGTGATACATTTATCCGTCCCACCCTAAAGGCCGGTCCGTGAAAATATTTTCTGACATTAAACCGGTCTGTGGCCCAAAAAAGGTTGGGGACCACTGCTCTAACCCCCAGTGATGTTAACTACCTTTGTTCTAGACTGAGATGTAAATCTGCAAGGAGGGGAAGGAAGGGAGGAGAGGAGGGGGGCCGCTAGAATGGATATACAGGGATAAAACCGGCCTTGATCTTTCTAAAAGGTCAATGTGGGATTTTAATTTCTTCTCTAAAGCAGGAAATAGAGATCGAGTTTGCCCAAAATAATTGGAGAGCATTGCTTCTTCGTTTAATTAGAAAATTCCTCCAGAAGTGTTTCCACTGAAAAATTCAGTTAAATATCATTTAAAAGATAAGCAGGTAGATCCTCATTTGGGAGCAGGGACAGCATCTCAACACCCTGGGAAGCCTTCCTGGGGACCCGCTTACCTCCCCTCTCTCCAGGAAGCTTTGTTCTTTTAAAGATTTTCCTCTGTCAACCAGATGAAGGGACCAAGGTGCTTTGGCAAAACAGCACGCCCCGCCCTGGGGTAGTCAGCCCTGTTGGGCAGGTGACCGGCACCTGCACCTGCAAAGGGACTGTAGCAGCACCCTGCTTGGGTTCAGAGGCGAAAGCATTTGTTTCCTCACCATCATCCTTGTAGCCCTTGGCAATTACAAAATCCTGTGGCCCTTGGGGACAGTGATCTGTGAAACACCTTCAGAGCCAGAAAAATACGGGCTTGATTACCTCCTCTGCTAATTATCAGTGGTGTGGCCTTGGACGGGACCTTAGCCTCTCTGATGGTCTTTCCTTCTCCGTACAATAAGGGTCTGTACCGAGGGATTAAACACCAGCGTAGGTGCCCATTATCTGGCCCAGAATGAGTGCTCAGCAGTGGTCTTCAGGACTGTTATTATTGACTTCAGGTAAGTGAAAGTCCACTTAGAGCCTGTGGGTCCTAAAAGCAGAGAAGAATTCACAGATTGGCTGAGGATGGACAGATCATGGAAGCGGGAAGAAGACAGATGTGGGAGGTTATAATTCCATCCCTTCTGTCTCTCTGGCTCCTCTGTGCTCCCTCTCGCGAGAGTCACTTTAGTCCTAGTTCATCTGGTCTCGTATGTAAAATGAAGACTTGAATAGATGCAACTAAGGCTTCTTCTCTTCCTGATCCTGTCACCTGACACTCACTGGTGCCACAGGAAGCACCCTGACGTCCCACTAACACGATGACCTTCAGAGCAGTACTTTTCAGCTTGCAGATGTACCATTTCATTTCATCATCACAAACTTTTTTTTTTTTTTAGGTCTCATTTTCCAGATGAGTAATTGAGGTCCGGGGCCACAAAGGGACTTGTACCAAACCCCAGGGAGATGCAGAGTCAGATTTAAACCCAGTTTTCACAACCACAGGGCAAAGCCAAAGTCCTAAATGGACTCTTCTCTACAGTGCATACAGTGAGCGTGCCCAGGATGTGGTAGGCACAGGCTTATGCTGAAACCGAGTGACTTGGCATCCACGATGAGCAGGAGAAGCAAACTCCAGAGACCTGGAGGAAAACTATCGAACAGGATAAAACAGCTTCGTGGTTCTGAGGCCGGGGGAGGGCACAAAGCCTGGGTCAGCGGACGGATGCTCATTTGGGCTTCCCTGGTCTTTCTCAGCGCAGTTTCCACAGCTGAAGCCGCTGCCACACTCTGTAGCATCTTTCTATGCCTTTGATCAATTGCACCTTTCATGATTCATACCGCCTAATTGCCTTCCAAATGAGTATCCCTGGGTGGTACCCTTATGAGGGGAGGTTTGTGCCTCTCTGGCATGTCTTAAGTATATTGTTGCAAAGCTACAGAGAAATGAGGCATGCTCTTCTGACTACACAGCAGACACAGAAAGGGTGTGGGGCCTTTTCTCTGCAGCGACGCTGTTCCACAGAACCTTCTCGCCGATGGCGATGTTCAGTATCTGCACTCACTACTGCAGTGGCTATTGTCTGAGTGTGGGTATTGGACACTTCAAATGTTGCTGGTGCAACTTGGAACTAAATTTTATTTCATTTGAATCAATTTAACTTTATATGTAAATAGCCGTGTGTCTGGTGGCTACTATGTTGGACTGGGAAGCTCTAGCAGGGGTCCCCAAACATTTACACAGGGGGCCAGTTCACTGTCCCTCAGACCGTTGGAGGGCCACCACATACAGTGCTCCTCTCACTGACCACCAATGAAAGAGGTGCCCCTTTCGGAAGTGCGGCAGGGGGCCGGATAAATGGCCTCAGGGGGCCGCATGTGGCCCGCGGGCCGTAGTTTGGGGACGCCTGCTCTAGAGTAATCAAAAGATTGATTTTATGGAATGATCTTCAAATTCTAGTTCTGCCACTCACTGCCGGCATCACCTTGGACACATACGTACAGCTGCATGCGTGGGGAGAGTCAAAGCACACAGGAAACCTGAATGGCAACATTTGCCATCTCTTGGGCTCTCACGGCCTGAAGAAGGAATCCGGGACTGACTTCACTGGGATTCATCCATCCAGCATTATCCATATTCACACGGAGGTTATGGAGGGAGGCTGTGAAGGTAGTTTACCGCAGGAACGGTCACCTACTTAGAACACATGTCTGGGCGTGTGGAGGCCCAGGAATCTCCTGTGGCCGTGAATGTAACTTGAGAATGTTCTGAGGAGTCACCCGTTCTGCTGACGACTGCAGGGCTCTTCTGATCCCTGACCGAGTTTGGTGCCAGGTTGCCAGGAAACAGAACTCCCTGAATGCACCTTGCAGATCTGGGTCTTGATGCCTTTCCTCTGCCTAGGATGTTATCTTGCATCCTAAACAGCATCCCTTTGTCTGTCTTACCAATTTCTTTTCTTAGACCTCCTTAAAGCGTCAGTTAAGAAAATCGGTCCTTTTGAAAGTTGTCATTTATTTCTTCTCTGTGCCCCTGAAACATGCCTGTGTTGTAACACTTGTGGATACCTACATGCCAACTTCCTGGTAGAGGGTCATGTCTTTCCATCTCCAGAGATTCTCCAAACCCAGTTCAGAACCTGGTATGTACCAGGATCTAAGTAAACATTTCACAAGACAGTAATGAGGACAATAAAAAGATGATGATGGTAGATGATGGTGATGATGGTGGTGGTGTGGTGATGATGGTGCTGGTAGCTGATGATGGTGATGATGATGATGATGATGGTGGTGGTGCTATTGCTGCTAATATCATCATGATGATGATAAAATGATGTTGGTGGTGATTATAAACATTTATATAGTGGTTGCTATGTCCCAGAAATTGTTATAAATGCTCCACATAGCGTTCAATAACTCCCCATAGTAGCTATTATTTTGATCTCTATCTTAAATCTAAGTAGAATGAAGATCAGTGATTGTAAATGATTCTCCCAAGGTTGACTGAGCTTGGCAATGGATTCTTTGCTAAGGCGGCTACACCTTCAGAGGGCTGAAGGGTCCGCCCTTCTGGGAGAGCTGGCCTCCTGGCACCTTCTCCCTGTGGACACCGCCGTGACAACAAATGTTGTTCTGATGCCTGTGGGTTTTGGAGCTGAGGGGCCATCACCCCTGCATTTCAGCGTGAAGTGCCGAGCCCTGGAAATAGCCCTGTGTGGCTCCTGAGGGAGGGAGCATGTCCCCAGGTCCCTCCCCAATTCCCAGGCACTTAGCACTCAGACAGCTGCAGTGGAATGATTTACAACCACTCGGTGTTTTCCAGCAAGAAGCTGAAAAGTGTCACATACTGTGGAATACCAATTGCACAGCCTCTCACAGAAAGCAGGCGCCGCTGACTTTCTGCAGACCTGCCTCCCCCGAGCCCACGTACACTTTCTAACGAAGGGCTTGCCCAGTGGCAGTCCTGCCTTGACCGGCTCTGAGCAGTAGGAAGGAAAAGACATTAGGGATGGAGTGCAATAAAATCTATACCAGGTGGGTTTCCCCCTGCCTCCACTGAGCTTAAGGATTTTTCCTTCACATTCTCCTTTCCCTCCATCACAAATTGACTCACTTCACAAATATTTATTAAACCCCTTGCATGTGCTAGATGCTGGGGACACTGGCTTTAAAAAGTACCCAGCCTCTGCTCCTTAGTATATTTGGGCTTCTTTCTTTCTTCCTTTCTTTCTTTCTTTCTTTCTTTCTTTCTTTCTTTCTTTCTTTCTTTCTTTCTTTCTTTCTTTCTTTCATTCTGTGAGAGGAGAGGAGGCAGAGAGACATACTGCCACATGTAACCAGACTGGGATCCCTTAGCAAGCCCACTAAGGGGTGATGCTCTGCTCATCTGGGGTGTTGCTCTATTGCTCAGCAACTGAGATCTTCTAAGCGTACAAAGCATAGGCCGTGGAGCCATCCTCAGTGCCTGGGGCCAACTTGCTCTAATTGAGCCATGGCTGCAGGAGGAGAAAGAGAGAGAGAGAGAGAGAGAGACGAGAGGGGGAGGGGTGGAGAAGCAGATGGCGCTTCTCCAGTGTGCCCTGACTGAGAATCAAACCCGGGACATCCACACACCAGGCTGACACTTTATCATTGAGCCAACCAGCCAGGTCCCTACTTGGGATTAAAGGGGCCAGGAGTAAGTATTTGCTGAGCAGTGTGATGAATGATAACAGAATGAAGACTGGGGTACTATGAGAGCATAAGGGAGGGCTATCACCTTGCTTGAGGAAATCTGGGAAGGCTTCACAAAGGAGGGAGCATTTAGGCTGTTCAGTTAAGGCTCATGAAACTGCGAAGGCTGGCAGGGAAGCCCAGACAGAAGGAATAGCTTTCAAAAGGCATGGGAGTGTGAAAGGATGCTCGGATGGTTGGTTTATGTGTCCACTTGCCTAGGCTGTGATACCCTTTTACTTAATCAAACTTAATTTTACCAATCAGAGATTGGTTAGTTACTAATCTAGGTGTTGCTGTGAAGGCATTTTGTAAATGTGTTTAACACCTATAATCAGTTATTTTTTAATGTAAAGAACTCATAGTCTTTGCCATGTGCCCCTCACATACTAAGAATTCAATTCATGGTATTGTGGATTAGCTATTATTACCATATTGTTATTATATTTATTATAATAAAACTGAGATACAAAGAGGCCATTTGACTTGCTTAAGGTCATATAAGTAGCTTTAATTTAGCACAAACCCTGCATATGTGAGCTGTGTTGTACACACAGTAACCATCAGCAGTCATTACCATTCTTATCCCCATTTACAGGCGAGAAAACTGAGGCACAGAAAGACTAAGACACCAGGCCAAGTTTGCACAGCCAGTAAAGGGCAGACTCTGGATTCAAACCCAGAATTTTGGGACTTGCCCCGCCCTTCAGTCCCATCCTGACACATGACTGATAGTCTACCCTGCACCTTCCTGCTTCTTCAGTCAAGATGTCCCCGCTTCTTGTCACAGCCATCTCTACCTTCGGAGTGGGGATCAGACTGTGAGTTCATCTGTCTACAGAAGCTATGAGGGATTGGGACATATGTGGGGCAGAGACGGGCAAAGTCAGTCCGATGTGTAATTTATTGCCAGAAGACTTTCTGGCATTGAATCAGAACAGTGCCTCCCGATCTGCCAGAACAGCGCCCCCGTCGGCCCCCCATCATTTGGATGCTGTGGAGGGTCTGTCAGGCAGTCGGCTGCGTCAGCGCCCCAGGAGGGGGCTCGCAGGGTATGCCCCAGTCCTGCTGGATTGCCCACGGCCCAGGCTGACAACCTCCGATACTGAGTTTCTCATGCCGGGGAGTTCGGGTCAATACTGCACTGTCATCGGCTACAGCCTGAGGCTGGGCAGCTAGTCATCCATCATGCCTTCCCAGCCTGCTGGAGCCGCGTCGTCGGGACCCTGCCGCCTGTTCTTTCAGGCTGGGGCCAACGATTTCACAGTCAGAATTGAAAGGCACCTGCTCTGACTTCTGATTTGAAATTTCATTGTATCTGAATTGTTGGTATTTGCTGAGCCTCTCTCTTCATGAGTGTTTGATGTCAGAGTACTGGGGCTTTGAGGTTCAGCAATTCCCTTAATTTTATTTCAATTTCTTTTTCTTTTGTTGTATCCAGAGAAAAACAATTTAACATTGCTATTTTTTTTTAAAAAAAGTCAGGATACTGTGATCCTTTCTTATAATTTTATTTCTAGCTGTTGACCTCTTGTCCATTAGTATATAAGCATAAAAAGATGTCTGGAATGATCTTCATCAAGTGTTAACTGAGGTTATTTTGGGGTGATAGGATGTGGGGTACATTTGGCATCTTTTGTTTTGTACTTCTGGATTGTTTAAAGTGTTTTATGACAGTCAGGTATATATATATATATATATATATATATATATATATTTTTTTTTTTTTTTTTTTTTTTTTTTTTTTTTTTTACCAAGACAGTCATAATAAAACATAGAGAGGGAGAAAGAGTCAGAGAGGTATAGAAGCTCAGGACTAAGAAGAGGGCCCTACAGGTCTTTAGTCCAAGCCGCTATAATGATGAAATGGAGGCTCGGGGTAGGCAATGTATTTACATTGGGTCACACAGTAATTTGATTGTTGAGACAAGACTAGAACCATAACATAGATCTCAGTCTAGGTTTTCTCCCAAAATTCATTTGTTCATTCATCAAAAACGTAGTGAACATGTACTTGGAAATAGGATGAAGCCAATGCAGTCCCTGCCCTCAAGGAGTCAGAGTTAAATCAAGGTTTATAGTTATGATGAAATTATGGAGGAGACCGCAGGCAGGGGAACCTAGTCCAGGCAGGAGAGGAGAGAGGAAGACCAGGTAAGCCCTTTGGAGAAGATATGAATAGCCATTGGTCCCACACAAAAGGGGACAGGGAGGAATCCAGGCATGAACCCATCCTGGAACCATGCAAGAGAGAACATGGGCCATGTATCAGATGAAGAATAGTCACCATGTGGCTAAAACAGAAGTGAGTCGTGGTTAGGATTGGGGAGGCTTCGAGCTGGAAGGCTAGACACAGACAGGTAAGAGTCAAACTCCCTAGAATCTGCATGGAAATGACCTGAGAACATGACCCTTGCTCTCCTTATTCATCGAAGCACCACCGCACCTAGAATCGATGCACATTAGGTATTTGTTACATACCGTATTTCCCCATGTATAAGACACTCCCATGTATAAGATGCATCTTAATTTTGGGGCCTGAAATTTGAAGAAAAAAATATATTACATGAAATTATTGACCTCAAGTTTTATTCATCATATAATTCATACAACTCCTCATCACTGTCAAAACTCCCATCCGTTACCTTGTCCTCATCTGTGTCTGATGACAAATCACTATCTTTAATAATGAGCATAAAAACAAGCACGAAAAAACGGGAAATGCAAGTAAAAAAACCTACAACCACTGTATAAGATGCACCTGGGTTTTAGACCCCACATTTTTGAAAAAAAAGTGCATCTTATATATGGAGAAATATGGTAAATGGCTCAGAAAAAAATAGCTTTCCCTCCAGGGAGCCTTCTTCAACTCTCTCCTTTCTCCAGTGCCAAAATTAATCTCTCCATTATTTCTATTTCCTAAGCCTTTGTCCATTTATCTTATCACCTATTAAAATATGTCTGATGGAAGTGATCATTTTTCCATGTCTGCTTCCCCACTAGACCACAGGCTGTAAAAAGAAAGGTGGAGGTTAATATATCTGCTTCCTCTCCTTGTCACTCCCAAGTACCTGGCACACAGTAGGTACTCAATAAAGGATACCTATTATGCTCCCTGACCCCAAGTCTTTCCTCCCAACTTATGCGGAGCTTTTTACTACACCTGGCCACAGTACTACAATTCCAAACACCTAAGGAGCTCTGCAAGAGGGATCTGTTGGGATGGCAAAGACTGCCGGGAACATATTTCGGTTCCACCTGTTCAGGAGTTGTTCCCTTTCTTTTGGTGACCAACACTTTTATTCCCCTTGTTAAACTACTCATCAAATGCAATTTCAGTGGGAGTGACAATCAGGGTAACCTATTCAATCCCAACCTGTGGTTGATCTACAGGCTGGATCAATCAGTTCCTCTTTCCCAGGATTTTCAAAAATAAGCAGAGTAATGCAAAGACCAAAACAATATGGAAACTAATTTGCACTGATGTCCTTCCTCGTATCCTTCCTTGTGGGTGATAGAGTCTGTTTTTGTTGCTTGCAACTAACAGGTCTCGGCAAACACAGGCTTTGACTCATTCACTGTTTGGCACATTTCATTAATTCTCTAGGGAGACAGGCTGCCTGCAATGGGCCATGATTTCTGTTCTCAGTCAGCTATTCGACAAGTCTTTTTGAGTGCTGACTTTGTTCAGGGCACTGTGCTATCCTTTTGAAATTTATATTCCCTGGATATTAACATGGAAATGTCGGTAACCTCAATTTAAAAAAAAAAAAGGGAAAGTATATAATTAGCCAATGTCTAGAGCAGAAAGCCTAAAGACAACCAAACATATGAAGAGATGCTTAAACTCATTAGTAATTAGAAAAATGCAAATGGAGCCTGACCAGGTGGTGGCCCAGTGGATAGAGCATCAACCTGGGAGGCTGAGGACCCAGGTTCTAAACTTCAAGGTCGCTGGCTTGAGCACGAGCTCATCTGACTTGAGCAAGGGGTCACTGGCTCAGCTGGAGCCCCTGGGGTCAAGGTACATATGAGAAGCAATCAGTGAACAATTTAGAGTGCCACAACTACAAGTTGATACTTCTCATCTCTCTCCCTTCCTCTCTGTCTCTATTTCACTATAAGAAAAGAAAGAAAAATGCAAATGGAAACAACAACACAATATCAATTTACACCTATGAGATTGGCAGACGTGAGAAAACTGGGTGATATGAGTGAGGGTTGTGGGAAGACATGGATGTGCTCCTGCTAGAGCAGTGGTCCCCAACCCCCGGGCTGCGGACCAGTACCAGTCCGTGGGCCATTTGGTACCGGTCCGCAGAGAAAGAATAAATAACTTACATTATTTCCGTTTTATTTATCTTTAAGTCTGAACGATGTTTTATTTTTAAAAAAATGACCAGAATCCCTCTGTTACATCCGTCTAAGACTCACTCTTGATGCTTGTCTCGGTCACGTGATACATTTATCCATCCCACCCTAAAGGCCAGTCCGTGAAAATATTTTCTGACGTTAAACCGGTCCGTGGCCCAAAATGGTTGGGGCCACTGTGCTAGAGGAAGTGTGGTGTGGTTCAGGTATTCTGGAGCCATCTAGCTGTGCTTGGTCATATGAAGTATATTCATAGCCTGTGGGCCAACAATATAGTCCCTAGGGCTACGCCCCATACCAACTTTCTCACTGGTCCATAAGGGAACATAAATGAGAACTGAGGCACTGTTTGTGGTAACAGGAAATTGGAGAGGTTTGGGGTGTCCATACAGGGAAAGGGGACAGGTAAGAAGTGAAGAACGTCCCTCAAGGAGTACTAAACAGTAGTTAAAAGAAGTAGACTAGCTTCCCACTTAGCAATACAGACAGGATGCAAAAACAGAGTGTAGGGGAAATAAAAGAGAAAGAAACAGAATGAGATAGGGCACAATGCCATTAATAAGTTAAAAGACCAATCACCGAAAGAATACTATTTTGAAAGAACATATACTGACCAAAGATGCACATTAAATGCATCGGAATGCTTGTCTGTGGGGAAGGCAAAACGAAATGAGAAGCTGAATTTCAGTGGAATAAATAAATAAAACAAAAAAGGATGGGGAACGTGGACAATGTTGCATCTTTTGCCAAAAAGCACGAGAGAGGGAAGTTGGCTTTAAAAAGGCAGGACGACAGGACCTTGAGAATTGGTAGAATCTGACCGAGGACAAGTGTTGGCATCATCCAGGGACTGATGTGGCAGGCACCACTGCTTCCAACAGCTTCTGCAGACAGGTCCCGTGAGCACAAGGCTGTTTTCTGAAAGACTACACGGGCATGACTGAGGTGGTTGGCTGCAGTCTGTGTGTCTCCTGGGTACTGCGTGTTCTGATATTAGGGAGTTACGTACCAGTGACACTGCCCAGACCAGGAGAGGGACGCCTTCCTACTCTGATTACGTAAGTCACTACGTCTTAGGGAAGAAGGATCAGATGTTAGCAACAATTGCTTGAGAAGGTGGTAGTGCAGTGAATAGAGTGTTGATCTAGGACACTGAAAACCCAAGTGTGATACCTCAAGCTTACTGGCTTGAGTGCTGGCTTACCAGCTTGAGCATGGGGTTTCCAGCTTGAGCGTGGGATCATAGATGTGGCTTGAGCCCAAAGGTTGCTGGCTTGAGCCCAAGGTCACTGGCTTGAGCCCAAGATCATGGGCTTGAGCAAGGGGTAACTGGCTCGGCTGGAGCCCCCACCCAGATCAAGGCACATATGAGAAAGCAATCAATGAACAACTAAGGAGCTGCAACTACAAGTTGATGCTTCTCATCTCTTTTCCTTCTTGTCTGTCTGTCCCTCTCTTCCCCCTCTTCTCTCTAAAAAAAAAGTTAGCAGCAGAATGCCACTACCTTAATATTTGTTTTGGGGTATTTTAGTTTAAGTCAGCTTAGGGTATTCTAATTTCATAATTGTTTTAAAATCCCTGAAGCAAAAGAAACCTGTAAGTATTAGTATAGGTGAATGGTTGAAAGAGCAGTTCTTACTAAAAAATAATGTGGTCAAGATTCTGGGGTTCTCTAGCAATTCTACGGCTTAGTATCCACCCAAGAGAAATGAAACACGGTGCAGGTGGAACTGCGCTCGTGCGCAATTACTGAGCAACCTGATTTCCAATATCTAAATCCTGGAAACAACCCCAAAGTCCACCATCTTGACGAACAGATGACCAACCATCCTGTATCCATACAATGTGATACCGCTTAGCAATGAAAAGGGACAAACCACTCACACATCCTCATGGGCGAGTCTCAGAAGCACTATGTTGAGTGAAAGAAGCCAAACACAAGAGAGTACTTTCTGCATGATCCCATTTACAAGAAATTCAATAAAAACAGATATAATCCGTAGTGTCAGGAAGCAGACCAATACTTCACCGAGGCTGAGGATGATGGGGGCTGACTCAAGAAAACAAGGGTAACATTTGGGGTGATGGGAAGGTTCTACCCAGGTACAATCATTTGAACAAAGTCCATGAATGATCCACTTGAAATGTGAACAGTTTATTTTATGTTTACTAATAACTCAATCAAGTTGATTTTAAAAAGGCAATGGGCTGTTAAGTCAATACAACAGAGAAGAATTCCCCTCTATTAGGGTGCTAGCATTGCGAACCCTATTCCTCTCTGAGTGGGCTACACTACTTTATAGAGAGGGGGGAAAGAGAGAGAGAGAGAAGGGGGGAGGAGCAGGAAGCATCAACTCCCATATGTGCCTTGACCAGGCAAACCCAGAGTTTTGAACCGGCAACCTCAGTGTTTCCAGGTTGACGTTTTATCCACTGCACCACCACAGGTCAGGCTACACTACTTTAAAATGATGCTATTTTTCTTTTCTTACAGGATGATGAGAAAAATCTAATGAGATAGCCTACTGGAAATAAGAACAACAATAATGAAGAGGGTGTGGAAGAGGAGAGAAGGGGCATTTATTGATGACTACCTGTGGGCTAGGACCTCCAGCAACACTATAAGATTAGGTACTATTATTAATCTCATTCCATGTAATGAAATTGAAACATTGAGAATATCAGTAACTTGTTTAAATTCACAAAGAAAGTGATGGAATAAAGGTTCAATCCCAGATAGTCTGAGCACATATGCAACCTTTAACCCTTTGAGTAGTACAAACGTTCATGCACGTCCTCACTCAAAGGGTTAACAAAAAACTCACTACTCAAAGGTTAAGCTCTAACCCATACAAGCTACAGAGCTTCCTTTTATTATAAATGTCTTAATCAAAAGAAAAAAATGAAGGATGAGAAGTTCATGCATTAAAGCCACAGGAGGAATATTGAGACCCTCATGCCTTACAAGTGACAGCTATCTGTCAACTATTAGTCACAAGGTCCTTCAAATGGTTGAGAACGAACAAGGCTACCTTCTATTTTTTTCTAAGCTTTCTCCTAATGGGACTCTCTTGTTTACTTTCATAGCTGCCACTGAAGTTGCCACAAAACCAATTAACAAATTAATGCAAGGGATCAATGAGTAACGGCTGTCTTGCTCTCATGGTTACCAAGTGTGCACAAGATAAATGACACTGAAGGATGACTCTGATGATCTGGACAGAGGGACACGAATAATCATACGGCCCTCAACAGCTGCTGGGCCCCCCACTCACTGGAAAGTCAAGCTGCCAGCACTCACACAGCAGATCTGTGCAGGCAGTGTGGCCCGGCCGGTCTCCAGCCTGCAGGTGCCTGTCTTCTCCACTGAGGCAGCGAGTATGTGACATTCTCAGTTGCACTCGGTCCGGCATGGGAGAAGCGAGCATAGACGGGAAAGCGGCATGCGCAAAGGCGCGGGATGCATCACTGGGTAAGGACCGAGCCCCCTTCAGTCTCAGCCATTAGTACTCAGCTCATCAACTGTCCCCAAAAGCAATTGAGGGGAGAAAAGCCCATTCTGGGAACCCGAGCTGGGCCCAGGTGGTAAAGCTTGGTCATATGTCCTGATTATCAAGTTCTGGAGCCAGACTGCCACATTCAAGTCCCAACTCAGTCAGTTCGAACAGGGTGACTGAGGGGAAGTGTGTTAACTTCTCTCCATCTCAGTTTTCCCATTTGTATTTTCTGAGTTTTAAATGAAGAGTGCTTAGTTAGCACAGAGTCTGGTACACAGTAAAAACTCAGGGAATGTCAGCCATGATCATCATAATTATAGAAATTGCCGTAATTCCGAGATGCAGTTTCACATTTTGAAGTTCAGAATGTATACTAAGATGTGTTTTCTGGCAATCTAAAATTACCCCAAATAAAAAAAAGTTTATTTAGAAATTGATGTATTTTAATTAAATCTGGTAATAAGGCTCTCGCTATTTTTTAAACATTCCACATTAAAAAATAACATTAATAAACCAGTTGGGTATCTTATAATCACTGGCATCTTAAAATCAAAATAACTAGGTACTAAGGACTCAGATTTGTGCTGTGAATGGGGATACAATGAGGGGCTTTATATTGTAGTCAGATGCTCATTGAGTGGAGTCACACTGACTTATGTCAAGCCTTCTTATGCACAATGATCTCACCACAGGACCTATGCACATGATCTTCTTTTGTGTTCTCCACCTACCTTTTCTTCTTTTCTTCTTCACCTAGCTAATACCTCATCAGACTATACTTTAGTTCCCAGCCCTACCATTTTATTTCCTCAGGGAAGTCTTCTCCAATTTCCCGATCTAGGTTCAAACCTTCTACATCATTTGCCATTTCATTCTAGTCCTTGTGACAGTTGCGATTTCATGTATAAATATATTGCACAAACATTTGGCTGCTACCTGTGGCTTTCAGTAGACTCTAAACTTCACAGGAGGAAGAGACTGTATCTTCTTTTATTCATCATTGTATCTTCAGCACCCAGCATGGTGTCTGGCCCAGAGCAGGAGCAGACTAAGTATCCTTTGTAAGAAGGAACAAATACATAAATGAGTTTTGGAGACACCACGGATCTGATTGGAGAGTTTGGCACCTGAATTTTTCATATACATTTACATGATAATTTAATTCATGTCTCTTCAATTGCACTGCAACCCACGCTTTGTGAGAGCAGGGTCTTGTCTGTTCTGGTCTGCTGTAATCGAGCACTTGTCGCATTTTATATTGTACTAAAAGATTCCTGCCTATACCAAACCTCATCTTTGTAAGTTATAGTCATAAGAGTAGGTATTATATCCTGGCTACTGATACAGCAATGAGTCATAAATCTGCAGCTAAAGCTTCAATTGGTTTCCCAAGCTTCAGCTCAGTGAGTCCATCTCTCTCTGAGAAATTGCTCTTGGCTCCCCATAGACAAGTTAACGTGCACATAATATTCAAAGTTGGATCCGCCATGCCCCTCATTGAACTCACTCATTGGACAAATGAACAAATGTAGGTTCTTCTAGTATGTGGGCTCTCCTTAGCTGTGTCACAGGTGACTCACAAGAGGGCATAACTTCACCCCTGCCATTGTATTCTCACAGAGGCAGGGGTGAGAATGCAGGCAGCATGGGGAAGCCACAGGAACATGAGCTGGGGGATTGCTGGCCTGGGTTCAAGGTCCAACTCTATTTAACATCATGACAAAGGAAGAGGGAAGGAGTAATAGAAAGAGGATTATTAAGCAGTATAGATGACATCAAGACCTTTTGACATAACAGTTTTGTTCAATTTATAATAAATCTATGGAGTTGGCATTACTATACCATTTAATAACTAGGAAAGGGTTATTAAATGTTAATAAGCAGAGCAGAGATTAAAACCCAGATCTCTCTGACCTCAAAAGAGAGCTTTTCTCTTTATACCATCTTGCGTGATTCCCTGGCTGTGTGATCTTGAGCAAGCTGCTTAACCTCTCTGCTCCTTCATTTTCTAGTCTGTAACTGTGATGATTCCCACATCTACCCCCGATGGCTTCCCTGAGGGTCTAATGATAATGCATTTGAGGCAACATATAAATTCCAGTTATTACAGCACTCAATATCCACGAACAGGTAGATCGGAAGAAATAAATTCTTCTGTTGGTCTGTTTAGGGCAAAAGAGAGCTTTTATTATTCCTGAAAAAGTTTCACAGCTGGAGAAGCCACAATACAATTCATGCAATAAAAAGTGGCTGTGTGGGCGAAGGGGATCAAAAGGCAACACAACCCTGTCTTCCAATCCAACCTTTTAAAAAAAAGTTTTACCAAAATACAATTTCAGATTAGGTAGCTTATTCTTCACCTGAAGTCTGAGCATTTAGAGCTCAGCTGTTGGGAGCAGAGCACCGCAGCTCAATACGGCTCCACGCCCTGGCCCTGTGCCAGCGCCTGGTGGATGACTCAGCACCCAGATCTCACAGTGAGCACTGTTTCCCCTGAACGATTTCCCTGGTGCGGCTTCCAGCATCTCACCTCATGCCTAGCTTTTGTCTGCACAGGTGCTGGTTTGCATGGGAACATGTCAGCTCTCTGTACTGTCACCTGTTGAAATGACCAATCATAGCCACTAGGCTACAGTTGGCATGACATGCTGGCTAGCCCCAAATGCTGGTGCGTCTGCTGCAGCTCCAGGCCTATCTTGGCTCAGTTTACCTGTTTGCTGAAATTTGCTTCTGGGTGAGTTTCCCCCATGATGAAACCTGGGGTAAAGGCTCACAATGCCCAGAAACCCAGTCTCCCTTTGCAATAGATGGAAGCAAAGACAGCAGACAATAAGCACTCAGGGAACAGAGGGGGAGAAGCCACAGTCGGTGCCCTCAAAGACGTTTCAGTTTACAAGGAGAGAGAAACCTGAGCAAACAAAACAACAGCCACCATTCCCAGAGTGCGTGGTATGTGCCAGGCACTGCTTCGAAATGTGTTCAAGATTTACCACATGTCAACCTCACCACAATTCCAAGAGAAAGGGACTATTCTTGTCCCTCATTTGACAGATGGGAAAACTGAGGTTAACTGGTCCCAGTCATGGCTAGAAAGTAGTAGAAGCAGAAAGTTGGATTTAAAGAGTCTGTGCTCTTAATGATTATACAGTGTGTCCGTAAAGTCATGGTGCACTTTTGACCGGTCACAGGAAAACAACAAAAGATGATAGAGATGTGAAATCTGCACCAAATAAAAAGAAAACTCTCCCAGTTTCATACCCATTCAGTGCAGTTCGATGTGGGCTCATGCACAGATTTTTTAGGGCTCCTTAGGTAGCTATCCCGTATAGCCTCTACAGATTCGTCACTGACTGATGGCCTACCAGAACGGGGTTTCTCCACCAAACTGCCCGTTTCCTTCAACTGCTTATCCCACTGAGTAATGTTATTCCTATGTGGTGGCGCTTCGTTATAAACGCACCGATATTCATGTTGCACTTTGATCACGGATTCAAATTTAGCGAGCCACAGAACACACTGAACTTTCCTCTGCACCGTCCACATCTCGACTGTCATGGCCGTGGGCTGCTCCGCTGTATACACGGGGTTATGTCATCATCTGCGCATGCGCACATGCTGCCACATCATCCTACAGAAACTGGGAAGGTTTTCCTTTTCTTTGGTGCAGATTTCACATTTCTATCGTTTTATGTTGCTTTCCTGTGACCGGTCAAAAGTGCACCATGACTTCACGGACACACTGTATTATAGCTTCTCTCAGATGACTAGAATATAGTGTAGGCTTAATGGAGAGGGAGGTTTAAAGATTGTTCATGGACAAAGGTGTTTCAGATAAGCAATCACATATACAAAGGCCCTGAGGTGCCCAAAAGTCTGCACATGCAGGAAACAAAAAACAGCTCATTGCAGTTAAAGCATAACAAGAAATGTTCAACAGAAGGTGGAACATGTGGAAGACACCGCTGGAAAGGCAGGTTGTGGTCAGCCTGGAAAAAGCCCTGAATGCCAAGTTAGAATCTTGGATTTGACCTAGTAAGATGGGGACCCAGTGATATTGCGAGAGGCAAGGGACATGAACAGCTCAGAGTTAAGAATAGTCTTTCCAGTAGTAGCACGGGGAATGGATCTCAGAGGAAGACTGGAGGGGTCAGGAAGGGAGAGAGGCTGTTACAAGGTGGTGCCAGAGAACGGAGGGTGTCCCATCTTCCGTCTCCTGGTTATTTGAGGGCTATGTGCCCCTAAGGCTCTCCCTACCCTAAGTGACCCATCAGCCTATGGCTTGGCAGTAGCAGGCTAGGATACAATCAACACCTACATATAAATTGGATTGTAAGGCTTCCAAGGAAGGAGGGTTGGCCAAATGACACCATTGACAGAGAAGCCAGTATGCCCTTTCAAGTCTGAAAACTCTAATGATAAAATCAATTCTCTGAACACCTGCAGGGAATAAGGGAACCACTCACAGTAGCAAGGAACTCTGGAGAACATTTGGATTTTGCCTATCTTGGGGAAGCTCCTCTTCCTCCATCAAGAGTAAACCTGGGTGCCTGCCTGCCCACCCTACCTCCCCACAGCTGGACCATCACAGAACTTCATCTTCCCCACTGCGACTGGCCCAAGGGGAGGTATGTGCAAGCAATAGGACCAATCAAGAGTTCTGCAAAATCTGACATGAGGGTGACGGGTCAGAGAAGAGCCCTGCTGGTAGCCAGCATTCCTGACATATGTGAAGGATGAACTTGAAAATGAAGCAACATTGAGGAAAACGGGACCAGAGATAGAGAAGGACAGAGTCTTTTTTAAATTGAATTTATTGGGGTGACACTGGTTAACATAATTATAGAAGTTGAAGGTGCCCAATTTTACAACACACCTCTGTACATTATGTTGTGTTTATGGTTTTGTCCACCACCATTTACTTTCCATCATACTCTCTTCTACTCCCCTCCTACCCCTCAATTACCACACTGTTGTCTATGTGGTTTTTTGGGGGAGGGGGGGTTATCCCTTTTTGCTCAATCTCTCTATGCCCCCCACTACCACCTATTCCCCGCCCTCCACAGCTGTCAGCCTGCTTTCTATGTATCAATATAAGTCTGTCCTTATTTTTTTTTGTTGTTAGTTCATTTTGTTCATTAGATTCCACATATGAGCGAAATCATATGGTACTTGTCTATCTCTTACTGGCTTATTTTACTTAGCATAGTGCTCTCCAGGTCCATCCATGCTGTTGCAGAAGGTAAGGTTTTGAGGACAGAGTCTTGATTCTATAAATGAGCCTAAGGATCTAGCTGTGCCTAAAGTCAATTAGGTCTACTTACAATTTACATCTCCCACATTTCCAACAAACGGCAGTTGAATCTCATTGGCTCATTCGAGAGTCAATTGTTGAGGCCAAGGGGATGGAATAGGATGATTGGCCGGGTTTGAGTCACATGACCCCTTTTGGAGACAAGTGCTGGGGTGTGAGTTGGAGGAGTGGGAGCCACCACGTCAGAATCACAGAGGCTGAAAGGAGGGTGGGCTGTGGCTTCCCAAACAAAGTTGAGGTCTTATTACCAGAAAAAAGAGAAATGGTTTCCGGGCAGGCAAAATATAATAGATGTGCTCCAAAACCTTTGGCAATACAAATGTTCAAATTGCATCAATCTTTCAAACTCATTAGTTCTTGAGCTGGCTTATTTAGAGAGTAATTCCATTGAGCTGAGAGCTCTTGGGATGGGAGTACCTGGCAAGCGGCTCTTCTTGGTCTCAATCCCTGTTTTTAATTGTATCTCTTTGTCCCTCTGCCCTAGTGAAAGCCACTAGGTCAGCTGAAACACAAAGTTTTGTTTCTGTAAGCCTGAGGCCTTTATCTTAACTTCTCCTGGCTTTGCCCTCCTATTAGCATTCACGAACTCAAATTGTCAGAGTGTCTTGGGTAATTAGAGGTGATAAACAAATGCTAATCAGCACTCTGGCTGTACCCAAAGAATGCCACAGGCCAATGTTTGTGTTTCCAGGATTCCTTGAACTTCCACATTGAAGACCCCTTTATGAACCTTCTTTATATAATACAAAAAAAGAGCTCAGAGCCAGTATAGCATTTGTGAAAGGCATTGCCCTTCTGGTTTACTCACTTGCATTTCAGTCTCAACTCTGCCCCTTACAAGAGCTATATACGTAGGCAAGTCAATTAACTTCACTGAGTCTCAGTTTTGTCATCCATAAAATGGGAAGAGTAATCTCGACTTGAACGTGTTTTAATTATGTGAGTTAGATACTGAAAGCAATGAATGCAGGACTTGGCACATGGTAAGTGTTCAATAAATGAGTTCCTGTGAGTTTATGTAATTTACAAGGAGGAAATAGAAGGTTAGACATGAAATCAGGGTATAAATTCTTCTCTGCTCCGTCCATTCTCATTACCGCTGTTTGCTTGAAGCGTCACACCTCTTGTGTGAACCAGGACAATATTCCTCCGTTGGAGCACAGTTCTTTTTCTACCTTCTCTTTCCAAATCATTCTGCATTCGCTTCCTAGGATTGCCATAACAAATTGTCACAAAACCGCAGGCTTAAAACAATGTAACTTTGTTGTCTTACAGCTCTGTGTACCCTAGAAGTATAAATCGAGGAGTCAACAGGGTTGGCTCCCTTTGGAGGTGCCGAGGGAGAATCCATCTCCTGCCTCCCTCCTCGGGTCTGGCACTTGCCGGCCACTCCTGGCCTTCCTTGGCTTGTAGACCCATCACTCCCATCCCTGCCTCAGCCTTCACATGGCCTCCCCTCTCCTTTCTGCTTCTTCTCTTTTGTCTAATTTCCTTCTAGGCTTTGCCCTTATGAGGACATCTGCCATTGAATCTAGGGTCCAGTCAAGTAATTCAGGGTTTTTTTCTTAAGAACCTTTAGTTAATTACATCTGCCAAAAGCTCTTTCGGTCAGATCACAGATCAAATCGGTCAGATTCACAGATTCCTAGACATATCTTTTATTTGGGAGTGGGGGGTATCTTTCAACTGACTACACATCCCAGATCCTGCATCCCCACTGCATGGTCAGTGTTCCCCAGACACACCTCTATTCCTGACATCACGTCATTCCCAGCCTGAAAATCCACAAAGCCTAATCATTTCGACCTAAAAGACTTCCAACCACATAGCCTGCCCTCGGAGTCCGCCTGGAGGAGGTCTCAGCCTCTCCCTCTGCGCACCCTGCGCTGGGGCCGCTGAGCTGCCCGCCCACTGTTTATACACCCTGCCCCTTGGGCTGTGCCTCCATCCATGTTTCCATCCTGGACTCTGTATTCATTTTCTGTCGCTGCCGAGGAAATTACCACCAACTCAGGGCCTTAAAGCGACATGAATTTATTATCCCAGTCTGTGAGTCAGAAGTCTGGGCACAGCCTAGTCAGGCCCTCTGCTCAGGGGCTCCCAAAGCTACCATCCGAGGGTCTGTTGGCCAGCCTCTGTACTTCTGTGGAGGTCGGACCAGGGAAGAATCCACTCCCCAACTCATGCAGGTGGTGGTGGAAGTATTTCCCTGCAGTTGTGGGACTGAGGGCTCAGCTGACTGTCGGCTGGAGGCCACCCACAGTTCCCGCCACGCAGCGCTCCTCCAGGTGGCTGCTCACTTCATCAAGCCGGCAGGGAGGAATCCTCACCTCAGGGAGTGCCTCGTGTCCCTTTTAAGAGCTTTCACCTGGTTATTAAGTGGGTCCTATTCAGAATAATGTCCTTTTTAATAAACCCAAATGAAAAAACCCATATTGAGACCTTAATTACAGCTGCTGAGTCCCTGTCCCTTGGCTCTATTCTCCTGCCTAGGACACATCACAGGTCCGGCCCGCACTCAAAGGGAGGGCCAAAGACTCGCACATGGGTTTCAAAGGGGAGCTTCCCATCCTGCCTCCCCCAGGAAGCCACGGCCGAGCCTATCCTACTGGGTCACGTCGGCCTCTTCCTTATTCCGGAGTCTTCGTTTTGACCGTCTACAGCAGTGGTCCCTAACCTTTTTTGGGCCACGGACCGGTTTAATGTCAGAAAATATTTTCACGGACCGGCCTTTAGGGTGGGATGGATAAACGCACAAAATAAAATTATGCGACCTGTGTAAAAACTGTGGTAATTTTAAATATAATTGTCCAACTTACGAGACAAGCGTCAAGAGTGAGTCTTAGACGGATGTAACAGAGGGAATCTGGTCATTTTTTAAAAATAAAACATCATTCAGACTTAAATATAAATAAAACAAAAATATTGTAAGTTATTTATTCTTTCTCTGCGGAACGGTACCAAATGGCCCACGGACCGGTACCGGTTCGCAGCTCGGGTGTAGGGGACCACTGCTCTACAGCACTAACTGTTCTATTTGAGAGGCAGTGACTGGCACCACACAGGAGAAAAGAATGAGGAGTTGGGAGTTAGACCACCTGGGTCCATCTGGCTTCTGTACAATCTTTTTTTTTTTTTTTTACAGAGACAGAGAGAGAGTCAGAGAGAGGGATAGACAGGGACAGACAGACAGGAATGGAGAGAGATGAGAAACATCAATCATCAGTTTTTCATTGTGACACCTTAGTTGTTCATTGGCTTTCTCATATGTGCCTTGACCACGGGCCTTCAGCAGACTGAGTAACCCCTTGCTCGAGCCAGCGACCTTGAGTCCAAGCTGGTGAGCTTTTTGTTCAAGCCAGATGAGCCCGCGCTCAAGCTGGCAACTTCGGGGTCTCAAACCTGGGTCCTCCGCACCCCAGTCCGACATCCTATCCACTGTGCTACCACCTGGTCAGGCTGTACGATCTTTAAGTATGAGCCTGGGCTACTCAACTTTCAAAGCTCAATTTAAAAAAAAAAAAAGAAACATGCAGACGAATCTTTTTGTAGACTTATTATAAGATGATTGAATGTGCTAAATTTTGTGATGCAATTAACAGTGTCTGGTTCACAGCAAGGATCAAATATATGGTTATTTTGTCTAAGTCAGGATAGGCTAGGTGATATTGCAGTAACAAACAACTCCTGAATGAGAAACTCACTGGCTTAAGATAAATATTTCTTTCTTTCACATACTGTGAGCCCACTGAAAGTTAGCAGAAGAGCTCTGTGCGTCTTCATCACTCAGGGTCCCCAGGTGGATGGAGCACCCATCACATTGAATGCTGCTGGTTGCTGGGCTGATGGGGAAAGAGTCCAGGGGCTCACACCAGGCAAACGAGTGGTCCAGCTCAGACGTGACACGGGACACTTGTGCTCCCAACCCATTGGCCAGAATGAGTGATATGATCCTGCCATGGAGCCAGGAGCTAAAAACCTCTCAAGTACCTAAATGGGGGAGGTCCACTTGTGAGTGCTCATAATATTGCATATTATCTCTATTAATATAATCCTCATTTCCCCTGAAAGGAAATCATCTTTTATCTATAGCAGCACCAATCACAGCACCTTGCATATAGATAGAACTTCAGAGCAAAATGTTAGAAAACCTGACTTTAAAAAGAGAAGTTATGATGCATAGAAAAGATGGACACAATCCTTTTTGCAATGCAGGGGGTCCTTGTGTTACGACATAGTTCCATTCCTATGACAGTGACGTAACCCGGATTTTGGTGTAAGTTGAAACACACCCTAGCCTAAGTCTTACTTACCTATCCTAACACAGTTGTAAAATCATAATCTAGAACATAAAAATACAACTAAGCCACAGAAAAAGGAAAAGAACATAAATATACTGTACTGTACACTGTACTGTACTAACAGAAAAAAAATGAGTGTAAAAAAATTCCTTACCTTGAGACTTGTTTGGAGGTTCTAGCAGGGGAGTGCAGCTACTCGTATACCCTTGACCGAAGAACAGTCCTCTCCTCTAGCGGGGAAGGTCGTCCTCTTCGACCGAGCACGCAGCTTCGGGACGGACACACATGGAGCAGTAAGGGAGGAAGGGGACACTCGCCTAGCCAGCCAGATCAGCCGAATCAACCCTGGCGATCATTGTGGTGACAGATGTCGCAGCCAGATCGCCCTCACATCCAATTCCTTACCTTTATTCTTGTGGTTGGCTTGCACACTGGATAGGTATTGCAAGGTGGGAGAGATTGACCTATTGGGAGGAGGAAGCTGGAGAGGCAGGAGAACCTGCAGAAGGTGCTGGAGATACTGGGTCAGGTGAATCAGGGTTGCCTAAGGAACATGCAGGAGATGCTGGAGATGATTCTACCTGTACAACAGGTGTTTCATCATGAGAAGCAGCTGATGTAGAGGGTACAGGATCTGTTGCAGGCTTCTCCATCTTCTTAAAGAATTGTTCCAGGCTAGTCTGGAAGGTGACTTCTTCTCTTCCAAAACCTGCCTATAGCATTGCAAGGCATCCATAACAGCTCTGTAGACCTTACTGAATCTGTCATCGCTGGGGTCCTCAGCCTGAAATTTGCCAACCCGTCCTCTATCATAGAAAAACCTTCTGCCAAACCCTTGGTAGTAAACGTCTTGGGTTCTGGGGTTTCTCTCTCTTCCTCTTCAGTCAGCTGCTTCTCCAGCTGAATGAGGTCCTCAGCAGACAGCTCCTCTCCATGTGATGCCAGTAGCTCTGTGACATCCATCGTGATGGCTTTCTTCCTCTTTGAAGCATTACCAATCTGAAGACTCTGACTTCCATTTAGGAGCCATGATAAGGGCCAAAAAGTTGCCAAAACAACACAAACGGAATGCTTGCGCTTTTTAGCAGTCCAAAATGGTGTACTTAAGTGTCCTGGGGACGCCAACTCCCTCTCTCATATGCCGCGTTACTGCATAGTCTTCTGCCGTGCACAACCAAATTGGTTCGCCCACGTAGTCATAAATATGACGCTAATGGCTTTCACTGAAACACTCACGACTCCATTTTTTTAAAAAAGTTTTTATGGGAGTGAGCATGGTAAACTTGTTGTATATTGAGATTGTTGTAATCTGAGGACCCCCTATATAATTTGAGGAGACAAAAATTTCTATCTGCCCTTAAACATTTCCTCTCTTCACCTGCTACCCTGTCTAATATTTCTGCCAGGATCTTGACCCGTTAGGGTCTTTAAAGGTGCATTTGTAACAGCCGAAGGCATTTATTGCACTGCTTAGGCAGGGTAAGATATTTGTGAATATACCATTTACTCATTTAGCCTGTTACCAGGGCTTCCATTCAATTCAACCAGCATCTGCTGAATTTGCTGCCAGGCAGCATGCTTGAAGCTGGCATAGGTTCTAACATGGTCCCAATCCTCAAAAAGTCATCATTTAGAAATCTTAATAGCAAGCAGGGTCCCGGGAATGGGACAGAAGACTAATTCGTTTCGAGGGAGGAAATACTATAGTAACGCCAGCTAATAACTATATATATAAAGAACTTGGGTGAGCAAACATAGATGTGTGAGATTTAATCCTCCCTAGGAGAGGGAGACTGCAATTTCCTTTTACAATAGGCAAATCGAAAAGAATTTCCATCCCCACTTCAGGACGGGTCCTTGTAGAATGCAGGGGTATAATATAATCAGGACTCAAATCACGTGGGGCAAGAGAAAACTCCGTCATTACAGTTTGCCTGAAGCTGGTTCTGATAAAAACCTTGCCTTGGTCACTCACAGGCAGTGTGACAGCAGGAAACTTGCTTAACCTCTCTGTGCCCCCCACCCTGCACCACCTGGTCTTGGCTGTAACTGAGTACCTCCCCTGGGGCCTCGCATGCCATGTGGTGGTCTTGGCATCCCTCTCTGTCTCTGTCTCCTCCCTCTACTCCAAGTGCAGCAGCAGGAGCACAGGGACACTGAACAAGCCTCCCTGATGGAAACTAAGAAACTTTTGAATGAATGAAAACTATTTTTTCAAATAAGTTTTACAAATTATTTCTAGAGCCACCTAATAGCCCTGATTAGGGCTGGGAATGGAAGAGCTAAAGCTTTGGAAAACAAAAGCTATTAAACTCTATTAAAAAGCCCTATGTGCACTTTTTTATATAATGCAGAGAAAGTAAGTCCAACCGTTGGATGTTTCTGTGTGAACAAGACTGGGCTCCAGCGACTTGGGGAGTTGAAATGAAAACCCCTGCAGCATGTGCGCAGCCGCGGAGGCATGCTTCCAGCCTCGAGCAGCACGATCCGTGTGCGTGATTGTTTGGGACTTGGCGGCAAGGAGCAGTGGAAAGAATTATTTGGAAATGAAGAGAATCAGCAAAACAGGAGGAAAAAAAAATAGACAAAAGAGGAGAGCAAATGCAACAAGAGAAAGACAGTCGGGAACAGGCCAATTTTCTCTGCCTCACGCGGCTTTGGTGGCGTGCGGTAAATGAGTTTCTAATGATGTTTTTAAATAGTGGTTCTTATTCAGTGGGGCTGCTGCAACTCCTGCTGCTTCCTGGCTGTGTCCTGGGGAACCTGATGAAAGCAGGAGGGACAAGCCTTGAACCTGGGGGTGGCATTTTCTTTGTCCTCCTGGGAAGGTCGCCAGCCAAACGCTCCTCCCTTTCCCACTCCCTGCACTGGATATTCAACTAGCTCCTACTATGTGCCAGCAATTCTGACCTTCAAGGATCACAGTTCTGTGTGAGGCAGAGACAGAGACAGAGACAGTGACAATCCCGTGCTAATAAGAGGTTCTTTCGTGCCTACTGTGTGTCAGGCTTGGGTGTTTGTTTGTTTTTTTTAATTTAAGGATGGAAGAATGAATGAGTGAGGAAATGAAACTCAAGATGCTCAAGAGATAGAGCACCCCCACCTTTGGGATGAAGTAGGAAAAAGGGAAGGCTTCCTGGAGGAGGAGATGCATTAGCATTCAGGAAGACACAAAGGGGTTTAAGGCAGAAGAGAGGGTGGAAGCAAGTGCATGAAGGACCGTCAGAAAGGACATGTCAGTCTAGGGAAGTTCTAGTCATTGGACTTAGGAGGCTTTTAGAGGCAGGTGGCGGGAGATAAAAATGATAGCCCTTATTGAGCATTTAGAGTGTGCCTGGGGACATTTGGCAAGATCCAGAGACATTTTTGGTTACTACAACTGGGGGAAGGAGTGCCACAGGCATCTAGGGCAGTGGTCCCCAACCAGTTTTGGGCCACGAACTGGATTAATGTCAGAAATATTTTCACGGACCAGCCTGTAGGGTAGGACTGATAAATGTATCATGTGACCGAGACCAGCATCAAGAATGAGTCTTAGACGGAAGTAATAGAGGGAATCTGGTCATTTTTTAAAAATAAAACATCATTCAGACTTAAATATAAATAAAACGGAAATAATGTAAGTTATTTATTCTTTCTCTGCAGACAGGTACCAAATGGCCCACGGACCGTTACCGGTCCGCAGCCCGGGGGGGGGGGGGGGTTGGGGACCACTGATCTAGGGGACATGGGGCAGGATGCTCTAAGCATCCTTTAGTCCATGAGACGGCTCTCCCTCCAACGCCAGCACCTCCGAGGGTGGGAAACCCGGCTGTGTGCCAGGCTCATGCTAATCACGTTATAGACTTTAAACCACTTTGTCATTGTCCGAGTCCCATGAGGTAGTGGATTTATTCCCATTTCTCAGACATAGCATATGAGTCTCTGAGCACTTAAGGCACTTGCTTAAGATCACACAGCTAGTAAGAGGCAGAGTGTGGATTTGAACTCAGGAAGCCGAGCTCCAGCTCCCTGCTAAGAACAACTACAGGAGAAAAATCCACTGGCCATATTGTAAAGGCCCTTGATGCAATGTTACAGAATTGGGGCTATTTTTTATCCGCAGATTTTCTTACTTTCTCATTCACTAGAGTACTTTCCCCCTAAGAACCAGGTGCTGGTGAGAAATAAAATTCCCAATTGTAAGCAGAGAGCGAGAGCGAGAGAGAGAGAGAGAGAGAGAGAGGAGACATAGCAAAGATTTTCAATGTACCCATCATATTACCCCACCACACCACCACTGCCCCCACTCAGGCCGGCTGTGACCCATTACTAAATGCAACTGCAAAAAAACAACAACAACAAAAAAACTGCCTTGTTCTAGTTTATTCAGAAAGAGCCTTACAATGGAAGTAATGGAAGTCTCTCCACACGGCTTCGGGTTGTCCCTCCTCTGTGGCAGGAATACCAAGCCCTGGCGGGTCTGTATCATGAGACTTCCTTGAAGCTCTGATCACGTGTGCAGCCATTTCTCTGCCGTTTCTCATGGAGTGGCGGTGTTCTCAGCGCATGCCTGTCAGGTCTTCATTTCCTCCTAGCGGAATCACAGCATTTGGCTTCCCCTGAGCACGTGGGCCAGCACGGCCTGGAGAGGGGGAAGAGCCAAACTCAGAGTATCTGCAAGCTGACATCTGCCAAACAGGAGTTCAAAACAATGCCCACCTCCGCAGCCCTTCACTGGATGCAGCTTCTGAGCAGGACCTTCTCTCGCTAATATCCCTTGTCTTTACCACAGCCAGTGAGATAGGAATTAACCCGCCCCTTGTACAGATAGGAAACTGATGCTTAAAGAATCTAAGAGGCCTGACCTGCGGTGGCGCAGTGGATAACGCATCGACCTGGAAATACTGAGGTTGCCGGTTCGAAACCCTGGGCTTGCCTGGTCAAGGCACATATGGGAGTTGATGCTTCCAGCTCCTCCCTCCTTCTCTCTCTCTGTCTCTCTCTCTCTCCCTCTCTCTCTCCTCTCTAAAAATGAATAAAGAAAAAAAGAAAAAAAAAGATTAGATAAAAAAAAAGAATCTAAGAGACGGTGGAGCTGGAATTCAAACCCAGGCACTTTGCTTTGTATAAGTGCAATGAAATAACTTGTACATTTATTTTTTTTAATGGCTTTAGAGCAGAAATTCTTTCTGGTTTTGTGGCCTGTACTGAGCACTGTGCCTTTGCTCAATGAAGATGAAATCAACCATGAAAACAAACACATCACAGACAAATGACTCCATCAGGGATGTCTTTGACTCTTACATTAATTTTTCTATAAGAAAGTCTAATGGGGCGATAACTTATAGTGAGGTCCCTCTATTTGCAACTCATGTAGAAGAGCACAGGCTCTGGGGAGAGTCAGGTTTGGGTTTGAAACTCAGCTCTGCCCCTCATTGGCTGTGTGACATAGGGCAAGTGAGTGCACCTCTCTGAGCCTCTGTGCTGCTGCTTGTACAATGTGGATAAGAACACACACTTCACGGAGCTGCTATGAGAGTAAATGAGCCAAGAGCAGAGGAATTCCTCTTATGGAACATTTAGTACACACACGAGGTGATCAGATCATTTAATTCCTAAGTCATTCGTTTATGTTCTTCCTCATTTCAACACTAACTTAAGTTTCATTTTCTCTTTGATAGTTGCAGCAAGTTAGGCTCAGAGAGGTAAGCAACTTGCCTGGAGACACACAGCAAGAAGGTGGCACAGCTGGGACTTAAGGGCAAAGCAGCCAGATTCCCAGTTTGTCCCTTTCTCACGTTCCTTGATGCCTTTTTGGAGGGCTTGAGAATCTGGGGTTTTGAGTCCAAATTTAGAGTTTTGGGGAAAGAAGGAGGAGGAAACTTCTTCGACTGGATGGGAAATGGCGGAGGAGACACCTGTCTTTGGAATGTGAGTGCTGGCAGATCTGGGCTCCAGAGCAGCTGTTCCTGCTCCAGGTGTGACGCGCCAGGGTTTTACTTCCTTGAGCAGAGAGCACATCACATCAAATCTCTTCTCTGATGGGAAGAGATTATGGAACAACAACAAAAGGACAGACCTGGTGAAAACAGAAGTATATATATTTCCTAGATTGAAACACAGACACACAGCCAGGAGAAAACACACAGAGGTTGAGGTTTGAAACAAAGTCTAGTCTGTAGGAACTTGGACCTGGAATATACAGTGTGTTCGAAAAGTCATGGTACACTTTTGACTGGTCACAGGAAAGCAACAAAAGACGATAGAAATGTGAAATCTGCACCAAATAAAAGGAAAACCCTCCCAGTTTCTGTAGGATGATGTGGCAGTACATGCGCATGCGCAGATAATGACGTAACACCGTGTATACAGTGTAGCAGCCCATGGCCATGCCAGTTGAGATGTGGACGGTACAGAGGAAAGTTCAGTGTGTTCTGTGGCTCGCTAAATTTGAATCCGTGACCAAAGTGCAACGTGAATATCGGCGCGTTTATAACGAAGCGCCACCACATAGGAATAACATTACTGGGTGGGATAAGCAGTTGAAGGAAATGGGCAGTTTGGTGGAGAAACCCCGTTCTGGTAGGCCATCAGTCAGTGACGAGTCTGTAGAGGCTATACGGGATAGCTACCTAAGGAGCCCTAAAAACTCTGTGCATGAGCCCACATCGAACTGCACTGAATGGGTATGAAACTGGGAGAGTTTTCCTTTTATTTGATGCAGATTTCACATTTCTATTGCTTTTGTTGCTTTCCTGTGACCGGTCAAAAGTACACCATGACTTTACGGACACACTATATAAGAAACTCTCACAAATCAGTAATAAAACAACTAGCCATAATAAAATGGCTATTTTATGGTTTAAAAAAATGATAAAAGGATTTAAATAGACATTTCTCCAAAGATGATATCTGGATGGCCAATGAGCTCATGAGAAGATGTTCAATATCATTAGTGATCAGGGAAACGTACTGGTAAATCAAAGCAACAGTGAGATACACCTTCACACGAGGATGGTTAAAATAAAGCAGACAATAACAAGTGTGGGAGAGGGTGTGGAGAAATCGGAACCCTTACACTTCACTGGTTGAGATGCAAAATGATGCAGCCACCTTGAAAAATAGTATGGCAATTTAAAAACTGTCATACTCGTGTGAGAATTTGTGATTCTCAAATTTTTAAATACAGTAATACCTCAGTTTTCGTTGACTTTCATTATCGTTGGTTTCAGTTTTCATGGATTTTTTCTGAAAAAAATTTGTCTCAGTTTCCACCAGTTGCCTTGAATTTCGTCGGTGTGCCCGTGACCTCACTGCTAATTTTGTGAAAACAAAGGGCGACCCACTCATTCTCCTGCTCAGTGTGGCGTTTCTCGTTGTGTGAGCATCACCCTGTGTGTCTAGCCAAAAAATTTCATTGCTTTCCAGTGGTTTTGTGCTTTTTTTATTGGTTGCAAGTGCTAATACTACAATTACATGTAAATGATTACTATGTATACAGTATTTGGTGTAATGTGCTTTTGGTATGTATTTTAGAGTGTCTAGAACGGGTTAATTGGATTTACATTGATTCATATGGAAATACTTGCCTTGGTTTTCGCCGGTTTCAGATTTTGCCAATTGTTTTCAGACTGATTATCGACGAACACCGAGGAATCATTGCATAGCATTACCATATGACCCAGCAGTTTCACTTCTAGGAGAACGGAAAACATGTTTGTACAAAAACTAGTACATGAATATTCATAGCAATATTATTCCTAATAACCCCAATTTCTTTTCACAAAAGGCAAATTTATTGAGACAAAACATAGATTAGTAGGTGCCTAAGAGTTGTGGTCGGGTGGAGGAGTCAGGGATTGACTGCAAATGGGCTTAAGTTCTTCTTGGCGTGAGGGAAACCTGCTACAATTATACTGTGGTTATGGTTGTATAATTCTGTAAACATACTGAATATCATTGAACTGTGCATGTATAATGGATGAATTGTATGGCATGTAAATTCTACTAATTCTACTAATAAAGCTGTTAAAAAGATGGCTAGCCCATTGCCCCAGCTAGTGCGGGTCAACCACTGAATCCCAAGGAGTCTGACTTCACTCACCCACGGCACAGCCTGACTCCGGGAGAAGGGTCCATCTTAAACTCACTAGGTCACAGAGGCTTTTTTTCAAGGAAAAGACCAGAAGCTGACCAGCTCCCCGCTTTGTTGCTGATGGAGGCAGTACCGGCAGTGGCTCTGTGGGCTGCATCAGTCACCCGCCAGCCCACAGGCGAGAGGGGACCCGCCTCTGATAACATCTCAAGTGTGATTAAGTCAGCAATGTGTCCGATGTGTCTGCTGTATCTGTGTCACAGCTCCCTGCGCCTGGCCAGCCATTCATCCAGAACACACTTGACAGGACTGGGCAGCCAACTAATTAATTGTTGCATCAATAAAATCCAGGCTTGGCCATCTCATGATGAATTACATTGTTTAAATGAACTTAACAGCTGCATTAAAGAAAGGAAACAAAGGAAATCAATATAGGAGAATTTTTTCAGCCAGAGAGTCAGCGTTTCTCACAGACTAGGGTCCATCATGAGATGAGCACCCATCACATGGCAGAGATGGTGTTTATCATTGATGAGACTATCCTAGTTTACAGGCAGGAGTTTAAAATGAAAAAAAGCACAATACTGCAGCCCCAGAAGCAGTGGAGTGTGGTTGGCACGAAGCCCAGACTCTGGATTCAGTAAAACCTTGGTTCAAACAGCAGCTGCTCCACTTCCTCGCCATCAATTTTGGCAAGCCAATTAACCTGGGCCTCAGTTTCTCTTATCTGCAAAAGGGGGATAATAACAGGACCAATATCTTTGTATTGTTAGGACGATTAAATTAGATAATGTGGCGTACCGTGGCAGTTCTTGCTAAGTAAATGTTTAATATAGGTTTGCTATTGATGATGTTACACTTTGCTCTGTTACAGTGTTTGCAGAAGCAGCAGCACCACCATTTCCGTCTTCCTCCGTGGTCCTATCGCTGAACTCCGTATTCTTTCCACTGGTCTACGCATGTCAGTCCTTTCGCTAATCCTATACTGTGCCGATTACTGTGGTTTATAGTAAGTTTTAAAGCTGGGTGGGTGATATGATTCCTCTAACTTTAGTCTTTGTTTTCAAATTATTTTGTTGGTGGATAGTTTTTGGAAGGCTTTTTCTTTATTTTTTTTTTATTTTTATTTTTTTTTACTACTATGGATTCAATTTCTTTCATAGGTCTATGTCCATTTAGGTTATCTATCTCATCTTGGTGTGTTTGGTAGTTTGTACTTTTTAAGAAATTGGTCCATTTCATGCAAATGTTTGCATTTGTGTGTACAGAGTTGTTGGGAGTTTTTATATTAGCTTTTGAATAGCTGCAGGGTAATATCACCCTCTCTCCTAACATTGGTCTTTTGTGTCTTCTCACTTTTTTCTTTTTCAGTCTTGTTGGAGGGTTATCAAATTCATTTATTTTTTTTTCCAAAGAACACTGCAGTATCTTTCAGTTGCATTGATTTTCCATACTCCTTTACCAGTCTCAAGTCCATTGATTGCTACTTTTTCCTTAATCACTTCATTGTTGAAAGCAAATATAATAATGTTGTTCTGTTTGCTTTGGGATAGATATTTAGCTCATTATTTTCAGATTTCTTAAAGTGGAGGTTTAGATTGTTGAGTAGAGACCTTTCTTCTTTTTAATATAGGCACTTAATGCTAATCAATTTCCCTCTGAGCACTACCCTGCTTCCGTGCCACAAACTGTTATATGCTATATTTTATTTTCACAAGGTTCCAGATATTTTGCAATTTTCCTCACATTTTTTTGTGAACCTTGGGACCTTTTTCGGTACCTCAAATAGTTTACAAATTGTGGCTTTGACTATATCTCCTGTACATATATATTTTTTTGTAATGGTTGCTTTAATAATGCTTCACTCTTCACTAGTCTATCTAGAGTCAATTCTTACCACTTCAAGTGGAATATTGAAATATGTAATATATATGCAAATAGACATTAAAATTCTATGACTCAATGTTCTATTTGCTTTCAATAAATTTATTTTGAGGGATTCAAGAGGAGAGGAGTTTATTATATTTGCCCAGGTATTTACCATTTTAAGTTGTTTTGCCTTCATTACCAAGGTTGCAAATTTCTTCCTGGTATAGAAATTTCTTCCTTTATCAGTTCTCTTTGGGAGGATCTGCTGGCAACAAATTCTCCTGTTTTTCCTTCATGTAAGCTTTGTATGGTGCCAGGTGGGTACTAGGCTTATTGGGGACAGGGGATCACTTCATGAATTATATAAACATCTAACTACTATGCAGCACACCTGCAACTAATATAAAATAATATTGACTGTCAACTGTAATTGAAAAATAAAAAAATAAAGATAGTGTTAAAAAAAGAATGTCTATATTTCACCTTCTTAGATTACTTTCTCTGTATATTGAATTCTGAGTGGATAGTTGTTGTTGCTTTTTTTTCCTCCACATTAAAAATATCATCCTGCTTTCTTTTGGCCTCCATAGTTTCTAATGAGAAATTTAGTCACTCACATTATTGTTGCCTTGTAAATATTACACTCACCCTGCCTTTGGCTACATTCAAGGTTTTTCTTTGTCTTTAATTTTTTATTTTATTTTTTGTATTTTTCTGAAGCTGGAAACGGGGAGAGACAGTCAGACAGACTCCCGCATGCACCCGACCGGGATCCACCCGGCACGCCCACCAGGGGGCGATGCTCTGCCCACCAGGGGGCGATGCTCTGCCCCTCCGGGGCATCGCTCCGTTGCGACCAGAGCCACTCCAGCGCCTGGGGCAAAGGCCGAGGAGCCATCCCCAGCGCCAGAGCCATCTTTGCTCCAATGGAGCCTCGCTGCGGGAGGGGAAGAGAGAGACAGAGAGGAAGGAGAGGGGGAGGGGTGGAGAAGCAAATGGGTGCTTCTCCTGTGTGCCCTGGTCGGGAATCGAACCCGGGACCCCTTGCACGCCAGGCCAACGCTCTACCACTGAGCCAATGTCTTTAATTTTTTGAAGTTTGATTATGATATATCTGGCCACGAAGGTTCAGGGTTTTTCCTGTCTGTGGTTCTGTTGGTTTACGAGGTTTGGGGGTGAAGTTTTCTGCAATTATTATTCAAAATATTTTTTCCACTGTGCACTCTATCTACTGGTCTTCAGGTTGTGGCTGTTAAAGCTTTTAGTATTGTCTCTGAGACGGGGTTCAATTTTTTAAAACTCTTGTTCTCTTTTGTTCAGATTGGATCATTTCTACTAATTTTTTTTTAAAGATTTTTATTTATTCCTTTTAGAGAGAAGAAAGAAAGAAAAGGTGAGAGGAGGAGCATGAAGCATCAACTCCCATATGTGCCTTGACCAGGCAAGCCCCGGTTTCAAACCGGCAACCTCAGCTTTCCAGGTCGACCCTTTATCCACTGCGCCACCATGGGTCAGATAATTTCTACTGATCTTAAAATGCACTGATTTTTCTTTGTTATTTTCAAGCTGCTAGTGCATCCTTTCAGTAAGCTTTTTAAATATTATTGTATTTTCAGTTCTAAAATTTCCATTCAGTTTTCTTTCTTCCTTCCTTCCTTTCTTTCTTCCTTCTCTCTTCTCTCTTTCTTCTTTTTTTTTTTTTTTAGAGAAAGAGAGATTGATCAACTCATTGTTCCACTTTTTTGTAGTGGCATTGATTGCTTCTCATATGTGCCCTGACCCCCAGGGCCCTAGCCTGTAACCCCAGGCCTGAACTGGTGACCCTGGCACTCTGGGGTGGTGCCCTATTTACTGCGTCACCAGCCAGGGCTCCACTTGGTCTTTCTTTAGAGCTTCTGACCTGGACTCAAAGTTTCTTTGCTGATACTTTTAAATATTTTCATTCATTTTAAGGGTGTGTGCCTCTTAGAAAATTTTTGTCATACACTTTAATGTTGTTTTCAGATTATTCCAACAGCTGCATCATCTTGGTATTGGCATCTATTGGGTTGTCTTTTTCTATGCAGGTTGAGTTTTTCCTGATTCTTCACATAGTGAGTAATTTTGGATTGCATTTTCTTATTATATTACAAGATTGAATGTTGTTGAAATCTTATCAAGAATGTTGTCCTTGGCTGTTTGGCTCAGTGGATAGAGTGTTTTTGCCCCAGCATGTGGAGGTCCTGGGTTTGATCCCCGGTTAGGGCACACATGAGAAGTGACCATCTGCTTCTTTTCCCTTCCTTCTACCCCTTCTCACTATCTTCCCCTCTCAGCCAGTGGTTTGATTGGTCTGAGCGCCAGCCCCAGGTGCTGAGGATAGCTTGGTTGATTCAAGCATCAGCCCAAGATGGAGGTTGCTAGGTGGATCCCGGTCAGGGCTCATGTGGGAGTCTGACTCACTTAAAAAAAAAAAAGAATGCTGATGTTTTTCCTTTAATGGACAGTTGACCCCATTGGGCTGAGGCCACAATTTTCGACTGCTCTTTTCTAGGCTGTAGTTTCAATGGCTTCCCTACTTTCAAAGCCTTTGAGATGCTATATGGATTTTGGTCCTTGCATGCGCCACCCATTAGTCAGTCTGGGGTCCAGCCTGTGGTCTGTTTCACTGCAGAGAAGCAGCTCCATGACACGGGCACCTCGGGGATGAGCCCTGTGGTTCAAACAACACTATGGAGACACTTTTCTGGGCTTCTACCCTCTACCCTATGATCTTCCCAATATTTTTTGTTTCCTTGATTCTACCTGTTTTGGTCCTGAATATCCCCAGGAGGGAAGAAGAGCAAGTTTTGCTTTACCTTCCTGGGGCCATAGCTTCTTCAATTAGAAACAATCCTTCTCAAGAATTCTAGGCTCCTACTGTTACTCCCGGTTTTTAGAGCCTGACCCCCGGGACTGTCCCTGGAGTTCTGTCTTCACTGATGCCCACATCTTGGTTGGGGGGCTACTTTGCATCCAGGCCAGGGGATACAAGAGGAAACAATGCTAAACTTACCGACGCTCCTGTGGCGCTTCAAACGTTAGTCTTTCCTCCAGCCTGCCTGTTGCTTTTTAACTTCTCAGAGTTCTCAGAAGCTGATTCATGCATGCGCCAGAATGTATAGCTCTATTTAGTCAGGGAGGCAGGGTGCTGAGCAGTTATCCTGTATTACCCAGAATTGGGACAATCTGGCTGACTTTGAATCATAGCAATACCCTTATAGACAAGAATTAGTTAAGTGCTTAGTCATTAAAGTCAGAGTCACTCAAGTTTGATAACTTGTTTTTATAGCTTTGCCCAAATAACTTGTAAAGTAAGTATTATTCCTTTTTCTGAGGGCTTACATAAATTAAAGAAATTCCCTAAGAGCATACAGCTGGTAATTAGCATGAGCAGGACTTGAACCCGGTCTGTGCTAGCTCTAGGGCCCATTTGTCTCACAGTACCATGTTCTGGGATCATATCATCATTTTATTACCTGCAAGCATAAAGCTTATGCTTTCCTTTCTCAGATAATGTTGATTGACGAAGGCCCTTAAGTGCTGGAAATTAGATCCTCAAGTCCCAGTGCAATTCTGTTCAATAAAACAATAAAAGTTTAAGACAATTCATTGCTTTCTAAGCCTTTGTTCCTTCACGGTGATTTGTGAAGGGAACGGCCACCTTCTCCTGCTTTAAGCCTTATCATCCGAACACAGAGCTGCCGGAGAATTCTGACCCTTTACTCCAATGTTGCATATGGCCATTGTGGAAATGAGCAGAGCTGAGCTACTCATGTCAGATGTGGGTAACGTACTTAAGGAGAAAGAATCCATTTTTGTACTTCTGAAAATTAGAGAGAGGTAGCGAGCAGCTGAGACCCAGAGAGGAACTCAGTAATTAGTATACACTTGGTCTCTAGAAGACATCTTCCCAATAGTTTGGCTCTCTCTGGAGCTAAAGTGTCTGATAAATATTGGTCAGTTTTAGGAGAAAAGCTGTGAATTCATGCAAGCATCTTTCTCACCCCTGGAAATATCTCGGTGAGTCGTTAGCTTTTCATCGGATATAAAGAAAGTCCTGTTGTATTCAGACTACAGAGAAAGTGGTGACTAAGGTGACAGCATGGAAAGCTGTAACCTTCTGAGAGAAGAGAGTGGGGCTCTGAAGTCTCTGTCAACAATTTTTACATCACAAATACAAAGGATGGAGCATAAAATAGAAGTCAAGAGATGGGCAGCAGTTGGGATTCTTTTCATTGGTGGTGTCAGAAGCCGTCTCCAATCAGGTTAAGGACAGGTACAAAAATGCATTGGTTTAAAAATGATTGGCTTCCGTGTCTTTAGATCCTAGTAGTTGTGCTGGCAGGTGTGGCTCAGTCAGGGCACTCAGCAAGGCCGGGCCTCTCCCACTCCGCACCCTTTCCTCTGTGTTTGCTTTATTCTCGTGACTGTCCACATGTGATGGCAAGGACATCACCAGCAGCCCCTGACCCCCATCCTAGCTCTATAGCAATCCTATCAGAAAGATGGCATGTCTTTCTCAATAATCTCAGAAAAAGCTTTAGGGCAGATTCTCAATGACTCTTGTTGACCCAGCGTGGCCTATACGATGCTCTCCGGCATCGCTGTGGTCATGAAGATGCATTTCTCTGACTGCCCATGCCTGGACTGCTCGGTCTTCTCTACAGATTGCTAGGAAGGTCCGTTCAACTTGAATCACTGAGACGGGGAAGTGAGTAGAGTTGTCATCCAGAGGAAAATTAAATTCTTGTTGCCAAATGAATGGAGAAGGCAAAGGATGATAGATAGAAAAATAAAATAAAAAAGAATGGAAAGAAGGAAGGAAGGAAGAAAGGAAGGAAGGAAGGAAGGAAGGAAGGAAGGAAGGAAGGAAGGAAGGAAGGGAGGGAGGGAGGAAGGAAGGAAGGAAGGAAAAGAGGGAGGGAGGAAGGAAGGAAGGAGGGAGGGAAGAAGGAAGGAAGGAAGGAAGGAAGGAAGGAAGGAAGGAAGGAAGGAAGGAAGGGAGGGAGGGAGGGAGGGAGGGAGGGAGGGAGGGAGGGAGGGAGGGAGGGAGAATAGAAAGAAAGGTGTGTCCACTACATCTCCTGTCCCATACTGGCCCTGACATTTGCTAATCTCTATGACTTTAAGCAAATCCTTTTGCTCCTCGATCTTCTTTTTCTTCATGTACACACAAGAGGGATGCAGACAATGTGTTTAAGATAATTTCCAGTTCTAAGTCATCTTTGATTATGAATCATGGACATTCAGATGCTCCTCAAATCTCCCATCATAGTCTGGGAGCTCAAAGGAGGCAGGTTTAGGAAAAATAGAGAAACCCGCTTTCTCACAGAACTTAGTGTTGCCCCCAACAGAGACCCTGGGGCCAATCGCTTAGGCTTGCCGCCATTTCACCGCGCAACCTCTGCGAGCACTGAAGCCTCAAGGCCTGACATGTACAATGAGTATCATAAAAATTCCCATCTTCCAGTGCTGCCATGGCCAGTATGGCCAGCAGAATTCTAAGGTGGCCCCAGGATTCTCGCTTCCAGGCATCCCCGCCCCTGCATAATCGCCTGCGCCGAGTGAGGCGAGACCTGCACTTGTTTCTATCCAGCAGAATGTGGCGGAGTGACGGGACGATGACTCCCGTGACCACGTTGCATCAGGCAAGACCCCGTCTCAGCCAGCTGAGCTAGAGGTTCTGCTGCTCATCTTAGAGCAAGAAGCTGTCCTTGCTTCAGCAGTTAAGGGGACCCTGATAGGAGCTAGAAGGCAGCCTTTGGGGTCTTACAGAGCAAGAAAACAGGGACCTCAGTTTTCTACAAGGAGATGACTTCTGCCCAACAATTCGGGGAGACGTGAAGTGGATTCTCCCCTAGTGAAGCCTTAAAACAGGAAGGCAGCCTAGTCAATGCCCCCAGTGCAGCTGGAGGGAACCCTGAGTAGGGCAACCCTCTAAGCCATGCCTGAATCATACCCAATCTATGAAAAAAGGGCGATAATACATGTTTGTTGTTTTAAGCTGCTAAATTATTTATAATTTGTTATATAACAGTAGAAAACTCATACAAGGAGTAAATGAGATAATGCACGTAAAGTACACAAACTTAGCATGGTGCCTGGCTAAGTATTCTGTATTAGCTATTTTTATATTCTAATGAAAGAGTTTGGCATTGTGGATTCAAGATAGCACAAGGCTATAAATCTCCCTGTGTCCATCGGAGGTGACCTTCTGGGCTCGATGGACCCCAATCGGGGGCCGTGCTTCCACAGTGAAAGTGCCATCTTTGTAGACATCTGTACAGTCGAATAATGACCAAGCAGATGCACCATTTATTTGATATACAATTTATAATCATCTACTTTCAGCAGAAACTACTTTAGTATAATGGGAACTGATTCGGAGTATCATTGTTGGAAATGCACTGTGCTTACCCAATAATGAGGTGAGATCAGGTAAGGGTGAACGGGTGTTTCAAACACCTTCAGTGTAAAGTTCTAAAACTGAGTTTATCGAGGCTTTGGAAACTACGAGAAAGGAAAATAACATTTATTGAGCACCTGCCAGATGGTCTCAAACACATTGTTGCCTTTAATACAAGTAGTTCATGGGAAAGAAATTATCCTCTTCATTTTATAGGTGAAATTAAAGAAGGTGAGCCCAGAGAAGTTAAGTGACATGCACAGGGTCACCCCTGTCTAATCCACACCCTCTCACTGACTTGATAACTGGGAGAGTCCTTGGAATCTACCAGGAGGGAATTATAATGTTTGTGAAAGGAATCCAGCCCACTGAAAAGGGAAAAGAGAACAGATGTGTAGGATCAGGAGCTGAACCGTCTCCATTTGGAAACGTTGACATTGGGCTTCATGTAGCCAAATAATGTGTTTGCAAAGTGTGAAGAATCTTAAGGTAGATAACAGGGATATATAGCCACACCTGAACCCCCTAATGGGAGAGAGGAAATAAAGCAACTATTATACCTTCCTTTTTTTGTTGTTGTGAGAGAAAGAGAGAGTGAGAAAGGGAGAGAGATGAGAAGCATCAATTCTTTGTTGTAGCTCCTTAGTTGTTCATTGATTGCTTTCTCATATGTGTCTTGACTGGGGGGGAGGGGGCTCCAGCTTAGCCAGTGACTCCTTGCTCAAACCAGCGACCTTTGGGCTCAAGCCAGCAACAATGAGGTCATGTCTATAATCCCACACTCAAGCCGGTGACCCCACACTCAAGTTAGTGAGCTTGCACTCAAGCCGGTGACTTTGGGGTTTCAAACCTGGGTCCTCAGTGTCCCAGCCAGCACTCTATTCACTGTGCCACCACCTGGGCAGGCTATAACTTCCTCTTTTTAGAATTTATTGTGGTAAGAACACTTAATATGAGATTGACCCTCTTAACAGATTTTCAAGCGTTCAACAATTTTGTTACCTGTAAGCACTGTGCTATAAAGCAGAGCTCTAGAATTTACTCACCTTGCATGACAAAATTTAGACCCGCTCATTAGCAACTCATTTCCTTCCTCCCACCCCCAGGCCTTGGCAACCACCATCCTGCTCTCTCCTTCTCTGAGTTTGACTATTTTAGATCTCATATAAGTGGGAGCATGCAGTATTCATCCTTCTGTGGTTGGCTTAATTCACTTAGTTCTCAACGTTCATCCATGTTGTCACACATGGCAGGATTTTCTTCTTTTTTAGGAGGAATAACACTCCATTGTATGCATATACCACATTTTCTTTATCCTTTCATCCATCAGTAGACATTTAGGTTGCTTCCACATTTTGGCTATTGTGAATAATCCTGCAGTGAACACAGGATGCAGATATCTCTTTGAGATTCCGATTTCAGTTCTTTTGGATAAATACCTAGAGTGAGATTGCTGGGTCATATGGTAGTTCTATTTTTAATGTTTTTGAGGAAACTTCATATTGTTTTCCATAGTGGCTACAACATTTTTGGAACCAATAGTATCCAAGGGTTCCAACTTTTCCCATCCTCACCCACACTTGTTGACTTTCTAAAAAAAATACATAACGACCCATCTTAACAAGTGTGAGGTAATGTGTCATGAGGTTTTGATTTGCATTTCCCTGTTGAATAGTGACAATGAGCATCTTTTTACATACCTGTTGGCCATTTATGTCTTCAGAGAAATTTCTGTTCAAGTCTTCTTCTCACTTTTTAATTGGACTGTTGAAAAGGGACAAACACTTGAAACTAATAAAATAATATATGTCAACTCTAATTGAAAAAAATACATTATTTAAAAGCAAACAAACGAACAAAAAAGCACAAGCAACCAAAGGAAAGATAGACAAGTGGGACTATATCGAACTAAAGTGCTTCTGCACAGCCAAGGAAACAATACAGTGAAAGGCAAGCCGCAGAATGGGAGAGATTATTGGCAAACTGTATATATAACAAAGAGATAATCTTCAAAACGTTCCTGGCCTGACCTGTGGTGGCGCAGTGGGATAAAGAGTCGCCCTGGAATGCTGAGGTCGCTGGTTTGAAACCCCGGGCTTGCCTGGTCAAGGCACATATGGGAGTTGATGCTTCTTGTTCCTCCACACTCTCTCTCTCTCTCTCTCTCTCTCTCTCTCTCTCTCTCTCTGTCTCTCCTCTCTGAAATGAATAAATAAAATAAAATAAAAAGAATATTGCATTTAATTTAGAAAAAAAGATTCCTGTCATTTTTAAAGAGTGGACACTAATCATTTTCTTGGTAGCCTTGATAGTGATTTTTTTTTTATTCCAAATTTTGAAGTTGGCCACTGAAAATTGAAATGCCAGAGGCTGCCAGGGTATTTTTTTCTTTTCTATTAGAACATTTCTATCCTAGCTTGTTCCAAGTCAGATTTGAGGCAGGCATGAAAGATAGATACAATATTTCAGTCATAGTACTAAAGACTAATTAATTAAGAACCTGCAACTATAAAAAAAAAAAAACCCCAACCAAATACACAATGAAGTGAGAAAGAACCTGGACCACATTTATTACACAGAAGCCATTGCTGGAGGGTGGCCACACATTTGCTTCTGTGACTTCCCAGCATGTAACTAGAAGAAGCAAAGATGATTAGTTATAAGGATTACATGGCTATCCTTAGAAACAAACAACAGTGGCATCGAGCGTTTATTGCACTCAGTTTACCAGGTCTCTACATACACATTTTAACACTTCCTATTCATTTGAAAGTATCCCCTAATTTTGTGAGAAGTTGATATTATCTCACCTAATCCTCACAACCAACCTGCAATCTAGGCATTAATATCAGTATTAGCTAAGTATTGAGTAAAAGCTAAGCATTGAGCATTATTCTCCATGCTTGAAGATGAAAGAGAGTTCCAAGTTTACAGAGCTAAAAAGTGGGCCTGATGAAATTCATGCCCGGGGTCGGGCTTCTCCAAGACCGGCTCCAACCTCTACACTGCACCCCACCCCCACCCCCACCGTAGCTGCTTTGGAGAGTACAGCTGAAAACCACAAAGACTTTCTCTCAGGGCATCTCAGAGGGAGGGCCCCCCGGTGATGTCATGAGCATGGCTGTCAACAACAGCCTTAGAGCAAATCCAGGAACAAGTATAGGGGTTATTTCTCACCTGCTCCCTAAATACAAGTGGGCGGCACCATGTCACGGTCAAGTTTCACACAAAGGTGTCCTCCTCTATAGGGAGCTCTCCTATAGGGAGCTATCTGAGACATGACAGGTTGTAATTGTTTTCTATTTTAAACATGCTGATGTCAGACTACTTGAACAGAGAAACCTGTAGTCCACGGCGCTGTCACGGAGGCCCCAGAAATCAAACTCTACATTCTACGTGGGCATCTGACTAATGAACTCCTGAGAGGTCGGCTCGGCTTCACTTAACACCTGCAGGGAGGTAATGAGCTGCAGCCTGGGCTGCAGTAATCACCCCGGTTAGAGGCAGAGGGAGGCTGTGCCACTGTTTCCCCGACAGGGAGATGCCAAGAACCAAAGCTTTGCGGGCATTTGCAAGGAACCAGCAAAAGGGAAGTAGAGGTGGGAGATGGGTTAAGGAGGCTGTGAGTTTCAACTAAGCATAGTCTTAATTAGGACTGAAACAGCTAAAAAAAAAAAAAATCTTCAGGTATTACCATAAGTTCCAGCACAATCTTGGCCTGATCCTAGACCCCAATAGTTTTCAGTCATTTATTTATGAACTACCAATTATGCAGCAGGTCAGGCTCTGGGGATACAGAAGTCCCCTCTGGGTGTTTGGACTCTGTCCCTCCACTGGGGAGCTATGGGAAAAGATTTCAGGAAGGGGCCGTGGAAACAGACTATGTCGCCGTGGGTGGAGACTGAGATGTCAGCTTCCTCGGGAGCCGCACCCTTGGCATCCATAAACCTACCACCCCAGATTCCGGTGGATGAGGGTCAAACCTCCCCATTGTGTTTGTGGGTCACTAAGTCTGGAATTGGACTTCGGTACTGTCTGGCTGTCAAACCCATTTGGTTCCGCGGCATCTCACTGCTTCTTGACCAGACAAGGAGGAGTTCTGAGTCATTGATCCGACAGGTGCATTGAAAATGCCTATCTCAGGTTCTTCATACCCTTCTCCTTTCTGGGGAAAAATCTCAAATGAAATGAGTGCCCTGATGTGTGTTACACAAATACAACACATGGCTAGTGTACCAGTGGTTATTTTTACAGCAGCCTCGCCTCTTCAAATTTCCAGTGACGAGCAGAGATTGAGCCGGCAACCTCCACATCAAAATACAACAGAGGATCCACGAGCAAGGCCATCAGTATTGCTGAAAGCCAACGGTAGTCTCTGAAGTCTACACGGGAGGCAGATTATCAAACACTCTGCACCTAGCTAAAGAAAGAGACAGGGAGAGACACAGGGAAGCAGCAGGGAGCAGGGTGCTCATAGCCCTGCCATGGAGGATACAGAAAACCTGAACAACAGCCAGCACTCAAAAAGCTCGTTATTCCTAAAATCTAGCCCACTCAGCCATGGCTATGTCTGAAGCCTTGCAGAATCATTGAACTTGGTGAAGTTCCCAGAGGCGCCCTGCGCTCACGGATATTAATAAGTCAGAGTCACCTGGGCATAACATCGCTGACATCAAGGTTCAGTATCAGTTAGGCAGGATTGGTATAATGTTTCCCCTACTCGCCAATATTCTGGTAAATAGTATTTGATATTATGTCAAGGAAAATGACCGCGCAAATAGCCAGGCATTAACATAATTGATTTTACTTTCACTCCCACGGGCATTTCTATCACCCCAACTAATTGCTTTAACATACTTATGTTATTTCCATTCATCCTTCAGACAGGTGCTTAAGACATCGATTATGAAAAATATAGATTAACAAGGCCTCTTCAAAGTAGAGGACTGAATAAATTGGTGGTACTGTAAACTTTGGGGTCATTAAATTACATTGTTATCTTTGTGGAGACTGGGACAAAAGCTCTGTCCAAGAACTTTGTTTTTCCTTTTCATAGCGGGACTTCTGTGTCCTGTGTCTGGGCAGAGAAGACCCCTCCGGTATTCACCCAAGCAGGGAGAACACCCAAATGTCACCCATCCTTCAAACAACATGCCTTTCTTCCAATTAATTCCACAGCCTCTTGATGACTTTGCATTCACAGCTCAAAAATCCTTTTAGAGTTTTCTGCACCCCCGCCTCCGCCATTCCCTCCTCCTGGGCTCTTTGTTTAATGAACACTGCTTTCTTCCTCCTTCACAAGCAATTGAGATACTGCCAGCTACTCACCAGAAGGGAGGGAGACTGAGGGAGCAGGTGAGGGTGACCAGTACCCAGTCCCCCATCTGCCAGAAGGGAACAGAAGTTCAATACAGCTTATAGTTACACCTCCCACCCAGAAAAACTCTTCAGGCAGTTCTTATTCTAAAGCCACAGTTTTAAGGATGTGCATTCATAGAGGAAGGCAAATAGATCTAACGAAAGCAAGACTGATGCCAATCGCATACACAGCCTTGTCATTGGGCAGAACTCATACTCCACAGAGACATGCTGGGGGAAAATCAGATCTGTGGTGTCTGTTACTACAAAAAGAGTTTGCATTTCTTTTGGGGGTTCTGAGAACTAGAAAAGATTGTTGTCATCTTGTCAACTATCAGTGAGTGCTAGGCAAGGCTTTATGAATCCCATGAAACAGGGTGGAATTTGAATTCTGCAGGCTAGAGAAGTTAGAGAGAGTCACACAGTAGGAGGTGGGCAGACCTCAGACCACCGAGGAGCTGGTTTTCACCTAAGGACTTTTCATTTTATTCCGAAAGCTGGGTAGTGATGTTCTCAGATCTGTGTTTTGGGAGGTCTCAATGGTGGACATGAGTAAAATGAAGCCAGTTCAGAGACAGGGAGAATGTAAAGTTCCAGAGTCTGATCTAATGTCACAGAGATAATTAGGTGTAAAAAAAGAGTTTGCATGAAGACAAGAGGGTGCTGGCTATCTCCCTAAGGCCAACCCCTCCAACCTGCTCACCTTTGTGGATTAATTCTATTCCCGCAGCTCACCTTCCTTCCTAGCCCTTTCTTGTGGCTTTCAGAGGTCCTAATTCATTGGATGTCCCACTGCAGGTGCTGGCCTCTTCCTGGTTACTGTAAGCCAGGACCTCCTTCATCATTTTCTGGGTTAGACTCCAAGTGTACCCTTCTAACATTATTCTATAGCCTATGCCCTCTCGGGACTAATACTGTTCCTCAAAGAAGTGCCAAGTTTGTCTCTGCCTCAGGACCTTTGCACACACTGTCACTGCTGCCAAGAATGCACTTCCACCTCCATCTTCATTTGCAGATACTGCCTTATTCTTCAACTAATAAATATATTTTTAAAGCAGACTTTCCTGGTTAAACACCAACCCCCTCCAGCTAAATTAGACCGATCCTTTTGTTCTTCTTAATAGCAGTTTTCACAATCTGAAATGACATAATCCATTCAATGTTTAGATTCCATGGCAAGGACTATATCTCTTTTTCAACTCTATATCCCTAGCATGTGTCCCAGTGCTTGGTATAGAGTTGATGGCCAATAAACATTTGTATAAATGTGCTGCCTTAAACTTATATAAACTTGAAGCCTTAAATCTGTTCCTTCCTTGTCTGATACACACCAAGCTATAGGAAATGGGTTTCTGGAATATTAGAACAGTCCTTTAGAAAGGAAGCCTATTTAGTTGACCTTTGGCAGCCCTAAGACCTGGATTTAAATCTCAGCCCTACATCTTGACGGCTAAATGTCTCTGAACATTACCTAATCTGAAACTCTGGTTTTCCAGGAGAAGAATGGAAATTTTCACTTTATTTATAGTGTTTCTCTGAGATTCAAATAAAAAAAAATATATCCATCCCCATGAGTGTCCTTCCTGGCTATAAAGCAAAAGCTGCGATTGGACAGGAAATGGTTTCTATTTGGTAGAATTAAACATCTGCACTATTGACTGGAACTCAAAACATTTTTTTTTTCTTTCTGGAAATAAAATAATATTTTAACTTAGTTCCACTTGAATAAAAATAGTTCCTTTCTTCCACAATGAGCCCACTAAACACTTTCACACACAGTTTAGGCATAGTCCACTGGTTTATATGACATGTCTCCGTATAATACATTCACATTCCCGGGAAGTGCATGAAGTTATATATTTGTGTCTATTTGTGACTTTTGAGTGTGGGTTTGAAGCCTGACTCTGCCACTTATGACTTAAAGGACCTCAGGAAATTTACTCGGCTTCTCTGAGCCTATTTGCTCAAATGGAAAATGTAGATGACTGCATCGGATTATTATGAGAATGCAGTGAATTTATAAAGAAAGCATGTAAAGCGAAGTCTGACACATGTCAAGTTCAATATCAATTTTATTGCTGAATATAGTTAGTGTACTAAGCACAGTGCCTGGTATGCAGTACATATGTTCTCACATTAACCATGATTAATTAACTTTTGCTGAAGTCCATTGGATAAGATCAAGAGCGGTGAGGATTGACAGGGTGAAGGCTTCTTCCGGCTGCTGGAGGCTATGCTGCTGACCAGTTTATGAAACCCTGACGGCTCAGCCACGCAGGCACTGATGGAGTACTGTCACTTTAAGGGAGGGAGTCAAAGGATGCTTTTCCTTTAAAACTACAAACAAGTGAGAATGTCAATGCTTAGAAAGTGCGCTTGGGATTTAGATTTATACATTTCACTTGACCTGACATGTTCTAACCTCATACGTGCAAGCCGCCTCCTCCTCTCTGTGGCGTGCTTTCATAGATATATTGAGTGTCCATCCAGAAGGGGTTTGTTTTTCTTAAGCACTTGGGAATATTTAAGGCTTTTAAGCCAGAGCAGAGTTTGGAGTGCAGCATAGAAAAGAATCCTTATTTTCCCTCTGATATCTTAGAGCTGGGGCTCCTCCCGAGAAATGACACGGGGACAATTTGGCAGCTACTGTCAGAGGCAGGGCACCTCAATCCGGTTGAAGTTTTACTTCATCTTATAACTAGTAAATTAGCACGTGCTTAGATTGCCTGGGACGTAATTTTCTTTAATGACTGGTTTCTCTTAGCCTCTCACAGTGGCTTGTCAAAGAGAAGAAACTGAAGATGCGGAAAGAACACTGCAATCTGCCGGGTTCTGACTTCCGGCTGCGCAGTGATGAAGGCAGCTAGGTACAGAGCGTTGTGTGTCCATTTTACAGAAGGGAACCGCCGCGTGGAGGGCCCACTAGGCCACCCCGTGGGCAAGGTAGCCAGGACTGGGATGAGAACCCAGGACCCTGTGGCCTCCAGGGGCCAGAGCTCTTCTTTCTGATACTTAGGAATCTTTCTTCATTGACTGCCCCACTCCCGGGGATCGCTAACAGAATCCTGTTTATCTGGGCACACACATAGCCCCGGCCAGCGATCCCCGAAGGCGGAGTCTGCTGGGGGGGTGGGGGTGGGAGGGCTTTCCTTCCGGGGAAAGGAAGGACCGAGACATTTACAGCCTCTTTTCTGACCCCGCGGGCACGCCTTTGTGTGATGCGGAACTGTAGCAGCTGCACGGAGGCCGTGAGGTAAGACAAACGTGAGGTAAGACAAACCGTGTATGATGACGGCATATCAGAAGGAGGGAAAAGACGTGAACTTCTGTCGTCATGCTCCTTAATTTTTTTAAACTTGGAACCATCCAGAAGATCTCGTGTTTTTGGACAATGGAAAATGGACTCGATCTCTCCTATATGACAGTTAATAGGGTAGCTTTGATTAAAAAAAAATTACATAAGTGGCATTGTCAGAGTGGTGGGGGTGGGGTTGAATGAAAAGATTAAGTCAAAAATAAAATAAAAAAACCCTCATAGACACAGACAATAGTGTGGTGATTACCAGAGGAGAAGGGGGTAGGGGGAGGTATAGGGAGGATTAATGGTGATGGAGGGAGACGAATCCCAGTACATATGGGGTGGTGAACACACAATGCAATGTATAGCTGATGTATTAGAGAACTGTACCCTGAAACCTGTGTAATTTTATTAATCAATGTCACCACAATAAATTCAATTATATATATAAAATTCAAGTTTAAAAAAAGTGACATGCAGTGTAATCCCTCTATAGTCCCACAGGGGAGGTCTGGTCCACATTCCACCAGGACAGTGCCACCCAGGGGTGGAAAACAGTATTGCTCTCTGTGTACCCTCCCCTTTTTTTTTAGCCTCATGGAGTATTGGCCAGGTTTAAGTCTCAAGCCCAGATTACAATATCAGTCACTTGACAAAAGAAGTAGAATTTCCCTGTCTTAGATCAGTGTCCTCAATGCTGGCTGCCCATCAGAATCACGTGGTGCTGCCTAGAAAACACAGTGATATCTGGGCTCCACTACAAATTAGTTCCCCCTGTGGGCAAGAGTTCTTTCTCCTTATCCCATGCCTTGTGGTCTTGAATCTGGAAAACACCCCTCGTTTGGGGAGGTCAGTTTTTCATGTCATTAATCTGACTTTGTGATACCCATGAAGGCATATGCAGTTAATCATTTGCTCCAGAGCTCTTCACTGAGCACGTCTGCAATGGGGCATGAAATTCTCAGCTTGTTGGAGATGTTATTTCAGTCGGTAAAACAGAGAAGCCCTTGATCTCATGTAGCTTTCTATTTAACTGAAGGGAAACAAAAGTATAAACAGATACCTGTAATACTTTCAGATGGTGTTAAATGCCGTGAATGAAACAGAAGAATTTCATAGAGAGAGACTGGAGACGGGATGCCGGTTTACATAGAGAGTCACGAAAGGCCACTCCGAGACAGGACACACTGGAATGGAGGCTGAATGGCTAGAAGGCAGCGTAACATTCTTGGAAGAGGGAGAAGCATTCCTGATGAAAAATGAGCCTGGTGGGGTTGAGGCACAGTAATGAAGCCCACGTGCTGGAATGAATGGTTTTAATGGGGAGCATGACAGGAGATGAAGTCAGCAGTGGGAGCCCACTGCCCTAAGACACTGTACTGGGCTGAGTGGTGACCCCCCAAATCTATGTCCATCCAGAACCTGTCAATATGACCTTATTTGAAAAAGGAGTCTTTGAAAAAAGGGTTAGTGATCTTGAGATTACATCATCCTGATTATTGTGGACCTTAAATCCAAAGACAAGTGTATCTTTATAAGAGAAAAGAAGAGGAGAAATACTCAGAGAACAGAGTGATGTGAAGACTCAGGAAGAGGTTGGAACAATGCATCTAGAAGCCAAAGAATGCCAAATAATTGTTGACAGCCACCCACAGCTGGAGAGAAACATGGAATGAGTTCTCCCTGAAAGCCTCCAGAAGGAACCAAACCTGACTACACCTTGACTTTGGACTTATGACCCCCAGAACTGTGAGGGAATACATTTCTGTTGTTTCAGGTCACCAGAACTGTGGCCACTTGTTACAGCAGCCACAGGAAACTAATGCAGAAGTCATGACTCAAAGTTGACTCAAAGAGCCTCCCATCGTTCTGCTCAGAATTGTGCTACATGCCGGCACCCCATCCAGCTCCCAGGGAGACAGGCCAGACACCTACAAGCTTGTCCCCTTCCTGGAAACATCTGCCTCTCGATTCCGAATGTTCTAGGAAATGTATAAGAGACCATCATTGCGTTACAGCTCAATTCACTTGAATTCATGCCACTTGAAAATATTACATCAGTATGTTTAAAAATTCGGTTCCATTGTTGAGCAGGTCTTGGCAGCCATCCTTGCACTGAGCTTAAATTATCTTTCTGGTATTATCAAGATTCAACAGTAGCATTAATTGTCCTGGGTCTAGCTCCAATAGCTTTAAATAATTATTAGCAATTGCTTATTATCTCTTTTGGAAACCCTAAATATACACTTATTTTTTAAGCCATTGGCTCATTGGGACTGGAAAAGACAGAGACTTTCATTCTTGGGGCTGACGTGAATCAGGGCATTGTTCGGGAGAATTGAAGTCTGTGGGCTGGAGGCTGCCATCAATTTTGAAGTACTGATAGGCAAATCCTGGATGGCATGTGAAACCTCAGCCTTCAGATCTGAGGCCCAAAGTCAGATGTGGGGAATGAGGAGGAAACGGTTTTACTTTGTTCCCTTAGCCACCTCAGTATCTCTCAGGGTTGCTTTCTCTTTATTTCTCTGACCCCGGCATCTCATACCCTAAAATGTTCAAGTGACCTTGGCTGATCTTGTAGATACATCTGCGGTCAGCTGGAGGATTGGCTGGGGCTGGCCAATCTAGAGGACCTTACCCACAGGCCTGGTGGTTGGCTGATGGTTGGGTGGGGAGGAAAGTGATTGGATCACATGTGTGCCATCATTCAGCAAGCAAGTCTGGGCTTTCTCACATGGCAGTATGTTTCCAAGTACAACAATAGAAACACACAAGGCCTCTTGAGAGCTTGGCTCAGAAATGGCACGTGCTGGTCTGTCACCACATGTTACTGACTAAAGCAAGTCCTGAGGCCAGCTCATGGGCTCTGGAGGTCATCTCTGCCTTCAGGATCCTGATTCTCTGAGGCTGCCTCTGTTCTAGCCTACACTGAGTCAGTGTGAAATTCAGACCTTCCTGAACCCACAGAGTCATGCGTGCGTGCACACGTGCGCGCGCGCGCGCGCACACACACACACACACACACACACACACACACATACAACCACATAGCATTTATGAATGTCATCAGGTTGATTGAATACAAAGACAACTGCGCCCACAGCTTTAAACTGAGTAATAGGCGTATCCTATTTTCTTTTAAATGTCCATTCTCTCCCCCCAAAATTTCCACTAGCCTACAGCCTCACACAGTCTTGGTGACTCCTCACTCCCCTCCTTTTCTTGTCCTTCCCCCTCCCTCTCGAGAGCTGTCAAACTTTCTCTCACCTTTATACACACAGGAAACTTTCTCTCCCCCACCCCCTCACTTGGTCTCCCTCAACCATACCAATATCCCCAAGCTCAAGTTCATCTTTTATACCAAATGGCTTTCCAATGTAATCTTTCAGACACTAAAAGAATTCACGGCCAGTTCTTAAAACAATATCTTCACTTTATATCTCCATAAAAAAAATATCAGAAAGGAAATCCCCCAACATACATGTAGTGGCTGGTTAGATTATAAGTGATTTTCATTTTCTTCTTTTAGAAAAACTGTGTTTCTAACTAACTTTCAGTGGAAGATACATTACATCATTGTATAAATATCCCCAAAAAGAAAATAGCAAAGAGTAAAACTTTATTTGTAGCCTACCCACACAGCAATACTAACTGGTTATTCTTAGACTCACAGAACCTGGGCTCTTCTGACAATACAGAAGTAACATCTAAGATATATGATTCTAGCCTCTCTTTCTGGAAGGACTTCAAGAACACATTTTTCCTGCTCACAGCTCAGAGAGGTTGAGCAATTTCTTCAAGGTCACACAGCTAGAGAGAAGCAGAGCCAAGATTCAGACTCAGATGTCTGACTCTAAAGACAATGGTCATTTTGCTATTGCACATCTCTACCCAGGGAGCCCGGACTGTGGAGAGAGGATATCTGAAGAAGTTAGAAAACACTTGGCCAGGTGTCATTTGTGTGTTTTTTTTTCAATTGTGGTTTTTTACAGGGCTTGCTCCATGACATAATAGTGAGCGTACCGGCTCAGGAACATGCTGCGAGAGGGATGGATAACCTTCTCACTTCCCTCCCGAGGCAACAAGCACGTCTGAGGAGAGATGCCCAGCACTCCTGAGCACCATCAAAGACACGTTATCAGTGTGCAGCCATGCTGGGAATGACCTCCAAAACAATTACTCCTATCAAATAATGTGACTGAAACATGGTCTTACAAAAAAGGATGTGATCAGGCTCAGTTTGGCTGTAGTCATTCGAGACACTGAGTCATCAAACCTTTATTAGAAGCAGAGATTGGTCGCCATGGTTTTCTGCCTGGGCGAGTCTGATCAAGTCTTTCCACCCCCATTCTGGAGCAAAAAGAAAGTAGGCTCTGGATAATGTGAATATGGGTGATCAACGCCCTGAATCTAGGGGCAGGGAAACCAGGGATGCTCACAACAGACCCCGCCTCTGGCAAGGCGGGTTCCCCTTCCCCAACTTCTTCTTCCAGGTTTTGGGCTCTGTTTTATCTCAAAGGCCAGAAGGGAGGTTGTCATGGCATTTCCTTGAAGCCCATTTTGATCTTAAACGTTGTGTGTTCTGACGCAAACCAGCACCTGTCTGCTGGTACAGGCTGGGTCTGGAGACATTCCTGTTGTCCTGACTTGGTCAAGCACGCAACACCATTTCCTGTACCTGGTAGCAGTCACACACTGGTATGCGTGACTGTCTCCCCCCTGCCCTTTGTAATTCTTCGGTGCCTGTTAAGAGGCACGGGTGTCCATTTTGTTTGGCACAGGCGTGGGCATCCATTTTGTTTTACAGCCCCTTAAGACGCACCTCATATGTAAGTTTCCCTTAATAAACTCTACTTATTACCACACTGGCATGGACATTGTAAAGCCAGTAGCCACAGCCACCATCATAGCCGCCTGGCCTGTGCAGGTTCGAATTTGATTCAAACAGACGGTAATGAAACAGAGCCAAGAACTGGTGGGTCATTAGCTTTAATCCTAGCTTGCACCCGGCAGGCAAGAAATACACGCAGTGGGAAAACACTTCCCTTTCCATTCAGGGCTCCCAAAGCCACTGACTTATCCAAGTTTCCTAGAATCAAAGGTTTCTACCTCACCAGCCTTATTCACCTCTCTTCCTCATCTCCTTCTCTCTGCACAAACTCTGCAAAAACTGGCTTCTCCTTCAGCACTCCGCCATTTTGGCTGCTTCTCCTTGCAATGCTAATTTCAGGAACTGAGCAAGAGAGCCTCTGGTCTGCACCATTTTATAGTGTAGAAATCAAAACCTTCAATCCAATATACAAACAAGGAAGTCTCTGATACAAAGTCACTTATCTGAGGCATAAATGGGATTCCTCATAAGAGTGCACCACCCCACATCTTGCAACAGTCAAGGGTGTGGGGAAAAGCTTAGTGTTGAGAAGATTTTAGGATTAAAAGGGTGGGAAAGTCTTAGTCTTAAAACTAAGCCTTAGGCTATAAGGACCCTGCCTGCTTACAGCCTGTCCCCCACACCCAATGCAAACTATAAGCGATCAAACATATACAAACTTATTTGACCCACAGACATCCTCGTTCTTTGGTCTTTCCCTGCTGTAAAGCCAGGAGCCGAGGCCAGGGCCACCATCAAAGCAGCCGCCTGGCCCATGCAGGTTCGCATTGGATTCGGACAGTCGGTAAAGAAACAACGGAGCCACAAACTGGTGGGCCATAGTCTTTAATCCTAGCTTGCACCCGGCGAGCAAGTAAAAATACACACACTGGGCTCCAAAACCCACTCACATTCAGTGCTCACAAAGCCACTGACTTATCCGAGTTTCCTAGAATCAAAGGTTTCTAGCTCACCAGCCTTATTCTCCTCAGTTCCCCATCTCCTTCCTTATCCCAGATACAAACTCTGTACAAACTGGCATCTCACTCAGCACTCTGCCATCTTGGCTGCTTCTCCTGGCCACATGGCCTCTTTCTGCTCTCTGCTCTGCTCCCTCTGCTCTCTCATGCTAATCATCCCAGGAACCAAGAGCTCAAGCTCCCGTTCTGCCCCCATTTTATAGTGTAGATTCAAAACCTTTAATCCAATATACAAAATAGGGAAGTCTCTAATACAAAGTCAATTCTCTAAGGCATGATTGGATTGTACCACCCCACATCAAAAAGGGTGGGAAAGGCTTAATCCCAAAACCAAGCCCCAGGCTACAACGATCCTGCCTGCCCCAACACACATTAATATCACCTGGGTGACAGCCTCCTTAAAGTGCTATCTTTAACAAAGTGAGCATAATATATTTTATCTGCCCAACACCTGCCCTCGGCTTCCAGGTATAGGTTTTCAGGCTCTGGGTCTTCCCTGGGTCTGTGTGTACAAACACAAGCCCAAAGTGATAAGACCTTAACCCTAATTGTGCAAAAGAAAGTAGCAGAGTACAGTGGCTGGGAACTTGACTCAGACTGCCTGGCCCCTTTGATTGTTCCTCTCACAAACATTTATTACACACCTACTGTGTGCCAGGCACCATATTAGGTGCAGTCACTAAGATTGGATCCTTGCTTTCATGTGTCAGGTCAAGTTGAGGGAGGAGACAACATGTAGAGGCCCTGAATAGGAACATAGAACAGGGACAGAGTTCAGTGCCCTGAGGCAAAAGCCACAATGGTGGCAACTGAGGGAAAGTACTGAACGTGCTGAACACAGTACCCTGCTGAACACAGCACAACAGGGATAGAATTAGCAATTCAGATTAAACAATAGGGGTGGACATTGGAGCTACTCCCTTGCCCTTTTATCTCTTCTAAAGAAGTTCCCCTTCCTGACTTCCTCATTCTCTTCTTCTCTGCTTCCTGACTTCCTCATTCTTGTCGTACTTCTATTTGAGTGTATCAATAAATACCTGTAAGGACCAGGGTTGGAGCACCTCATGAATCCTATACAGGGGATTGTGAGGCAGTCTCCCCTAGGTCCCTTGGTGCACTCCATCTGGTCTCTGAGTGGTCATTGTCTCCACGACAACAACATATAAGCAAGAACATAGCAGATGACAGTGACGTGAAGAAAGAAAGGGGTGACAGAGAGGCTGGGGGCTGCTTTAACAGCAGTAGGAGAAGGGTCAGGGAAGACCCCTCTATGGAAGTGACTTTTGAGCTAATACCTGAAGAATGAGAATGAACCAGTGTGTGGATTTCCTGGAGAAGAATTTCAGGCAAACATTGCATTTATCAGTTATGATCTTGAGAAGTTTCTTAGCCCCACCAGGACTCAGTATTGTCACTCAAGAAATGAGGGTCACAAAAGGCCAGTGTTAGAACTGAATGCAATAAGCCATATGAAGCCCAGCATGTTGAGTGAGGATGAACCATAGGAAATTGTAAAGCCAGAAAGCAGGGCCAAGGCCACTATCACAGCCGCCTGGCCCATGCAGGTTCGCATTGGATTCGGACAGTCGGTAAAGAAACAGCAGAGCCAAAAGCTGGTGGGCCATAGTCTTTAATCTAGCTTGCACCCGGCGGGCAAGTAAAAATACACACTGGGCTCCAAAACCCAATCACATTCAGTGCTCACAAAGCTACTGATTTATCCGAGTTTCCTAGAATCAAAGGTTTCTAGCTCACCAGACTTATTCTCCTCAGTTCCCCATCTCCTTCCTTCTCCCAGATACAAACTCTACACAAACTGGCATCTCACTCAGCACTCCGCCATCTTGGCTGCTTTTCCTGGCCTCCTCCACGTGGCCTTTCTCTGCTCTCCTCTGCTCTCTCTTCTAATGATAATCTCAGGAACCAAGAAAGCAAGTTCCCGTTCTACCCCTATTTTATAGTGTAGCTTCACAACCTCTAATCCAATATACAAAATAGGGAAGTCTCTAATACAAAGTCACTTCTCTGAGGCATGATTGGATTGTACCACCCTACATCAAAAAGGGTGGGAAAGGCTTAATCCCAAAACCAAGCCCCAGGCTACAATGATCCTGCCTGCCCCCAACACACATTAATATCACCTGGGCGATGGCATCTTTAACAAAGTGAGCATAATACATTTTATCCGCCCAACAATCCACCCCTATGCTCACTTTACTACCCACAATCTATACCACCGGCATCCCTGTGTAAGGAGATTAGAACATTACACAAATTACAACAGCACAAATCATACAGTTTCAACAATCACAAAGGTACACTTCACCAGTCTCTGAGCACTTTGCCCAAAGCGCAAAATGTCCTCGGCCTTTTTCCTAGCCATGGGAAAAGCTTCCCGGGGCAGGGGAGTGCTTCCAGCAAAGCCACCCCCCACCCCCATCAGGGTATTTCACATTGTCCAAAATCCGTAATCCGTAAGTCCATCCAACAAAGGAGCCAATGCCCACTCCGGTCATAGTCCAGGAAATCAGTCCACGAATATGGGGCATCAGCCACCCCCCTCATTCCTGCCGTCCTGGCAGGTCTTACACTGTCTCAAAGAGGAGCACATGGCAATGGCAGGCAGCATTTCCATCTCTGCTCCGGCTAGCTTGTCCAGCCCTATGTCCCAAAATCGCAGACCTACCAGGGCTGCAGTAGGTGCTCCTTCCAGCTGGGCTCCCATCTTATGGAGACTGCGGATTGCAACTCCAGCTCGACTCTTCTCATCTTCCAAAGAGGAACTGAAAACACCAGCTCGCACTGCCGGGCTCGAGCCTTCGTCCGCTGTTGCCTTCTGCTCCGCAGACCTTGCAGCTCCAGACCCGGCCTCAGCTTCAGCCTCAGCCCTGGCCTCCCGCCGCTGCTGGCTCTCCGCAACATCCAGGGCAAGCTGCAACTCATGAACTTGTGAATCCTCCTCCAGCATTTGCTCCATTTCCAGGCGAATCTCGAACACCTGGTTGGCCTCCTCCTCCAGCATTTCCTCCAGCTCCAGGGTCAGCATCGGTTTCTCCTGCGTTTGCTCCATCTCCTTCCACTGCTTGGTAGGCAGGTCCATGGGCAGCCTCTTTCACAGAGCTCTGTTTCCTCATGCATGGCTGTAAAAGTCAGCCAGCCTACGATCCCCAAAAGGACAGCCATGGGGAACCCTAACACTAGCCAGTCCTCTACTCCACTGCTCAAAGGCTCCTTGCTGATCTGTATCGAATCCTGCCACAGACTACGCCAAATGTAAAGCCAGTAGCCATGGCCAGGGCCACCATCAGAGCAGCCCAGCCCTTGCAGGTTCGCATTGGATTCGGACAGTCGGTAAAGAAACAGCAGAGCCAAAAGCTGGTGGGCCATAGTCTTTAATCTAGCTTGCACCCGGCGGGCAAGTAAAAATACACACTGGGCTCCAAAACCCAATCACATTCAGTGCTCACAAAGCTACTGATTTATCCGAGTTTCCTAGAATCAAAGGTTTCTAGCTCACCAGACTTATTCTCCTCAGTTCCCCATCTCCTTCCTTCTCCCAGATACAAACTCTACACAAACTGGCATCTCACTCAGCACTCCGCCATCTTGGCTGCTTTTCCTGGCCTCCTCCACGTGGCCTTTCTCTACTCTCTTCTGCTCTCTCTTCTAATGATAATCTCAGGAACCAAGAAAGCAAGTTCCCGTTCTACCCCTATTTTATAGTGTAGCTTCACAACCTCTAATCCAATATACAAAATAGGGAAGTCTCTAATACAAAGTCACTTCTCTGAGGCATGATTGGATTGTACCACCCTACATCAAAAAGGGTGGGAAAGGCTTAATCCCAAAACCAAGCCCCAGGCTACAATGATCCTGCCTGCCCCCAACACACATTAATATCACCTGGGCGATGGCATCTTTAACAAAGTGAGCATAATACATTTTATCCGCCCAACAGAAATGAATGAGACGGTGATCATGATGGTGGTGGTGGTGGTGGTGGAAATGGAGGGAAGTGGGTAGAGGTGGGAGAGAGGCAGGAAGGGGCTCTGTTGTGGGGATATGTGGGGCTGAGACAGAACGCAGTGATAAGAATGGTGCCACGCTCTCTGTATTGGGCTTGAAACACGGTGCTGCCAGCCTCTGCAATGGGGCGTTGGGGTGCTGATCTCTGCTGCAGGATGAGTACATGGGCTTTGGATGAGATCAGATTTTCATTTGGGGAGTGTTAAATCTAGTATTATTGTTAGGTATCTGTAAAGCCAGTACCCATGGCCACCATCAAAACAGCCTGTCCCATGCAGGTTCACATAGGATTCGGACAGAAGGTAATGAAACAACAGAGCCAAGAACTGGTGGGCCATTACCTTTAATCCTAGCTTGCAACCAGCAGGCAAGTAAAAACACACACTGGTCTCCAAAACCCACTCATTCAGTACTCACAAAGCTACTGACTTATCCGAGTTTCCTAGAATCAAATGTGTCTATCTACCTCACCAGCCTTATTCACCTCTGTTCCCCATCTCCTTCTGTCTGCACAAACTCTGCACAACTGGCTTCTCCTTCAGCACTCCACCATCTTGGCTACTTCTCCTCTCCTCCACATGGCCTTTCTCGGCTCTCCTCCCTGCTCTCTGCCCTCCTCCTAGAATGCAATCACTCTTCACCAGAACAACATGACCTCTCCTTTTAAAACCTTTTGGCGCGAAAGCCCTCCCCCAACACACATTAACATAATCACGCCCATTCCAAGCAAGAAGGGCAACTAATATCATCACCTGGGCAACAGGCTTCCATGTGGGCAGCGCCATCTTTAACAAAGTGAGCATAATATATTTTATCTGCCCAACAGTGTCCAAATAGAAATGTTGAGTAAGCAAATAAAAATGACTAGTTTGAAGCTCTCTAAGGGGGTTGACATAAGAAATGTGAATTTGAGGGTTGTCAGCCTACAGCTTAGATTGATGTCATGAGGCTGAGTGGGGGCCGAGACAGAGCACAGGGAGAAAGAAGACAGGGGAAATGGAGATGAAGCCTTATGTGCTCTGTAACACACACACACACACACACACACACACACACACACACACCATGGTTAATGAGCTGCGGGACACAGCTGTTAAATTCTGTCTCTGCCCTTTATGACCTTTGTCAAGTTACTTCATCTCTCTGAACCACATTTCCCTTACCCATAAAATAGGAGGATGTTATCTACATATATCCCAAGGTTTTCATGAGGATCTGAATTGATGTGAGCTAACCCCCCTGGGCTCATCCTAAGGGCACTGCACACAAGCGCGGGCTTGGGGCTGTTCTGCCTTAGACCCCTCCCTGGTCTCCCAGCCTGTGTCCTAGCCCTGCACTTTCTTGATTCAAACCACGTTTCTTTCTTAATCTCATTCCCCACCTCCAGCAACAAAAGGCAGATCCCTGAGAACTCTCTGTGGGGTTTCTTCGATTTTAGATTTTCCTCCACTTTCCTGCCTCCCAGTAATATCTGGCTCATTTGAGCAATCTGCAAACTTCTCATGTGGAAAAAAATAAGACTATTTGGGATGAGCCACTTTCTAAGCTGCATGCTAATAAGTAGTGTTCTTATTGTTATATTTGCTTTCAAATCAGCAAGAATTCTGATTAGATTGTATAGACAGGGGACAATAGTAGCCAGTGGTGTGAAGAAAATGTAAGCTATTCTTAGAAAATCTCCCTTCTGATTAGACCCTAATGATTATTGGATAGTTGATGATGTCAGTAGATAATACTGAGATGATGTCAGGGGGTGTTTTGTGGGGGAAGTTGTACGTGATAGAATCCATCGGAGTCCGAAAGCCCAGTGTAACAGGCTTTATTGAGAGAAGACCTGCCGGGCTGTCTCGTAAGAGAGAGCAGCCCCAGGTTCTCTAACAGGTAGGGTTAAATAGGGGATTTGAAGGTGGGGGCTAGTGGTCATTAAGGAAAAACATAGCTTTCAGTGATTTATGTAAGATTAACCATAAATAAGCTAGGGGACCTTCTACACCTGGGTTAGTCACCCAGATGTCCAGGGGGTAGTGACCTGGAACATCCAGTTTGTCAGTGTCCCTTTGTCCACTTAAGGGAGGAGGGGGTCATGGCCTGCACCTGTAACACTATCATTTTAGCCTTTTTTTTTTCTTTCTGAAGTTGGAAACGGAGAGGTAGTCAGATAGACTCCCGCATGCGCCCGACCGGGATCCACCCGGCATGCCCACCAGGGGGCGATGCTCTGCCCATCTGGGGCATCGCTCTGTTGTGACCAGAGCCACTCTAGCGCCTGAGGCAGAGGCCACAGAGCCATCCTCAGTGCCCGGGCCAACTTTGCTCCAATGGAGCCTTGGCTGCGGGAGGGGAAGAGAGAGACAAAGAGGAAGGAGAGGAGGAGGGGTGGAGAAGCAGATGGGCGCTTCTCCTGTGTGCCCTGGCTGGGAATCGAACCCGAGACTCCTGCACGCCAGGCCGACGCTCTACCACTGAGCCAACCGGCCAGGGCTCTAGCCATTTGTTATATGGTTGAGGGGCGATGATCATTGTTCTGTAGCTACTTCCTGCTGGTAAGGGGCGGTGAGTCTGGGGAAGGGATGGCTGGCCTCTGGCTGCAGTGGTGAAGTAGAGACCTTCTGGTAGGTGGCTTGGAGTAACAGCAGTTCGTGGACAGTTCAGTTAGTGAAGGCCTTGGCCTGGTCAGCAAACTGCGGCTCGCGAGCCACATGCTTTAACCACTTGAGTGTGGCTCTTCCACAAAATATTACATGTGGGCGCTACCTCGATAAGGAATGTATCTACCTATATAGTTTAAGGTTAAAAAATTTGGCTCTCAAAAGAAATTTCAATTATTGTACTGTTGATACTTGGCTCTGTTGACTAATGAGTTTGCCGACCACTGCGGGGGTCCTAGAGGAAATTAGAGAAAAAGTGCAGGAGACGGACCACATGCTGAGAAGGCAGAAGGCAGGGTAGGGTTGCAGGGGCGCTGGTCTCTCTTCTGTAACTTCTTCCTGCTGTTTAGGGGGCGTAGTCATAGGGGCTCGGATTTTTCTGCCCGGTGAGTGTAGGTTTCAGGGTTGGTGTGTAGAGCTAGGTAGATTTCCCCAGTTTTCTGGTTGGTGAAGGCCTGCATGCGGTTCTGTAAGAAGCTAGAGAAATAGGCGTAGGAGACAGATCCCAAAAGCCAGAATGACAAATACGAGAGTGAGTGGACCAATACATGGTAGGAGCCAAATAAAAGGGTAGGTGTTGGGATTCTTGAGATGAATAAGGAGGGGAGTGTGATGTTTGGCAATGGAAAGTTGGGAGGTGGCCCAAATGACCGGATTTCCCTCCTCTGGGGGAAGTGGAAGAGGGTTTGTGACCGAGTCTGTGTCTGCCGCCAGCAGAAGGAGGATATTGGCTGAGGAACTGTTATGTGTAGTCGTCAAGGTTAAGGTTGTTTGGAATTCGAAGAGGACATCTCTACCTAGTAGTGGGGCAGGACTTTGTGGGATGACTAAGAAGCGGTGAGTGAATTGGATGTCCTCTGTAGTGTAGTGTATAGAAGGGGTTGAGTTATTAAGGGATTGGTTTTAATTCCCGAGACTCCAACGACTGTTGTGTTGGAGGTGGTGAGAGGGCCGGAAAATTCAGGGAGGGTCAAAGAGGGGCCCCGGTGTCCACAAGAAAGGAGATAGGCTCACCTGCCACACGAAGTTTTACCCTGGGCTCGCGGCGTGTGATGAATACCGGGGCCAGCTGCCCCGGTACTCAATCCTCAGTCACCAGTCCCAGAAAATCTGTCAGAGATCCGGGTGTGGGATTTGTTATGGGGAGGTTTGTTCCAGTTCCCCTTCGGCAACTGGGGCAATCTACCCCCCAATGTCCCTCAAGGTGACAGTGAGGACAGGGACCTGGAGGAGGTCAGGGATTAGGGCACTGTTTAGCCCAGTGGCCATGTTGTCTGTATTTAAAGCAGGAAATCCGATTATTTGGTACAGCTCCCAACCTTCCATTGCACTGGTGGGTTTTGAAGAAGTTCCAGAACGCCCCTTTTGAGGGGTTTTTGAGCTTACTGGAGGGGGTCTCCAGAGGGCCTTCTCTAGCATAAGGTAGTTTTCCTGATCTCTCCTCTTCCGGCCCTCCTTTCCTGTTCCTCCTGGTTATGAAATACTTTAAACGCAAGGTTTAGGAGATCCCTTTGGGGTGTTTCCGGCCCATCCTCCAACTCTAAGTCTTGCCCGAAGGTCTGGGGCGGGTTGAGATATGAAGTGGGAGTGTAAGAGAACCGTGCCAGCCGGGGTTGTTGGGTCTACTCTAGAATATTTTTGGAGGGCCTGGGATAGGCATTCAAGGAATTCTCCAGGGTTTTCTTGGGGGTGCTGGACAATTTCCTTGATTTTTTCATAGTTTGCAGCCTTATTTGCTAATTTGTTTAATGCTTGGAGGAGGTAATCAATCATAAGGTTTCTAGCTGTCTGATTTTGGTGGTCTGTTTGGTAGCTCCAGTTAGGAGCTGTAGTGGTACCTATGGGATTGGCATTATTTCTAGTATGGGCCTCGTCTGCGATTTGCTGGGCAGTAGTAGTCCAGACTTGGTCTTTATGGGAGGGAGTGAGGGAAGAGGTTAGGATTATGTAGAGATCGTGCCGTGTAAGGTCATAGGATTGTGTAGGTATTTGAATTATTTTATGTAAGTGTCTGGGTCAGAGGAAAAGGAGCCTAAATGGCATTCAATTTGGGATAGGTCAGTTAGAGCAGTGGTCCCCAACCTTTTCTGGGCCACAGACCAGTTTAATGTCAGAAGATATTTTCATGGACCGGCCTTTAGGGTGGGATGGATAAATGTATCACGTGACCGAGACAAGCGTCAAGAGTGAGTCTTAGATGGATGTAACAGAGGGAATCTGGTCATTTTTTAAAAATAAAACATCGTTCAGACTTAAAGATAAATAAAACAGAAATAATGTAAGTTATTTATTCTTTCTTTGTGGATCGGTACCAAATGGCCCACAGACCACTACCGGTCCATGGCCCGGGGGTTGGGGACCACTGAGTTAGAGAAAAAAGGATGGAGAGTCAAAGGATGCCTTCCGCCCCGCCACCTCACATAGGGGATAGAGACCAGTCAGGTGTGGGGTTTGAGAGGAGGGATGTGAACGAGGGCGGAGGTTAGAGGGGAAAGCGGTGGGGGCAGGGGAGGTTGGGGAAGTGGTTTCAGGCTCTATGTCGGTTTTATATGGGGGAGGAGGTTGAGGTGCTGGTGGTGATGCCACGTGGTCAGAGGGGTCAAAAAGATCAGAGCTTAGAGGAGAGTTGGAGGAGGACGGGGAAGAAGGGGTTCTTGCTAAAAGTATTTGGTAGGTTGAGCAAGAGGAACAGAGGGAGGGTCGAGATTGGAGAAAGAAAAAAGCCTGTATATAGGGAATTTCTGAGGCCTTCCTTGTCTGGTGGCAAAAATTATTGAGATCTTTGAGAGTATTGTAATCAAAAGTAGTTTATATTGGGGCCATGTGGTAGATCCCCATGATAGGTCAAGGAGGTACACAGGAGTTGGGGAGAAAGGAGGAGTGTCCCCCTTCTTCTTCTTCCAACCATAGAGAAAGGAAGGGGAAGAATTGTCGGGGTCGTCACCTGCGAGAATCCAGTCCCAGTAAGTAGGAGTAGGAGCTTTCTTGGCCAGGCGCCTGGGCTTCCGAAAACGTAGTCTAAGTAGGCAAGAAACCCCGAGGTTCTATCTCCTCTGATTTTTAGGGTGAAAAATTTGGAAGAGCGCCTACAGGAGGAAGGGAAGGTGAAGAAGGATCCATAATCTTGGTCTGGCAGGGGTCCAGAACAGGGTCACGGAGCCGGCCGATCTACCCTGGCTCCCAGGACCAAGCAGAATCAGGGAGTAAGCCCGGAATGAGCTGCCACTGTCCGCTGTTTCCCTGGTAGTAAGCTTGGGTGAGAGCTGGGGGATCGTCCAGGCAACTAGAGCCCCATCCTGGGTTTCAGCTCCAAATGATAGAATCAATAGGAGTTCGAAAGCCCAGTGTAACAGGCTTTATTGAGAGAAGACCTGCCGGGCTGTCTCGTAAGGGAGAGCAGCCCCCAGTTATCTAATAGGTAGGGTTAAATGGGGGATTTGAGGGTGGGGGCTGGTGGTCATTAAGGAAAAATGTAGCTTTCAGTGATTTATGTAAGATTAACCATAAATAAGCTAGGGGACCTTCTACACCCGGGTTAGTCACCCAGATGTCCAGGGGGTAGTGACCTGGAACATCCAGTTTGTCAGTGTCCCTTTGTCCACTTAAGGGAGGAGGGGGTCATGGCACGCATTTGCAACCTTATCAGTATGAGACAGTTGAGAATAAATATTTGCACATAGGAAAATGTTCTCATGTGGACCTTCTGCAACTAGAACATCCTTCAACCAGTGCTGCCCACGTGCAGCCTATACCAGGTGCTTCTTTTTTTTTTTATTTTTCTGAAGCTGGAAACGGGGAGAGACAGTCAGACAAACTCCCGCATGCGCCCGACTGGGATCCACCCGGCACGCCCACCAGGGGCAACGCTCTGCCCACCAGGGGGCGATTCCCTGCCCCTCCAGGGCCACTCTAGTGCCTGGGGCAGAGGCCAAGGAGCCATCCCCAGCGCCCGGGCCATCTTTGCTCCAATGGAGCCTTGGCTGCAGGAGGGGAAGAAAGAGACAGAGAGGAAGGAGGGGGGGGTGGAGAAGCAAATGGGCGCCTCTCCTATGTGCCCTGGCCGGGAATTGAACCCGGGTCCCCCGCACGCCAGGCCGACGCTCTACCGCTGAGCCAACCGGCCAGGGCCACCAGGTGCTTCTTAAATATTGTGCATGACCAAGGGGACGATGGCTGAGACTCTGGGTTCACACAAGGTCGGTTCAAATGTGGTCTTTCCCATCCCCTGTGTGACCTTGGGCGAAGTCCTGAGCACTCTAGGTGTCCACGTCCTCATCCAGAGCGTAGGGGAAGTGACACTGCCTGCCTCACAGCTCCATTGTGAGGAGTAAGTGGGACTACTGTGTAAAGAACAAGGACTTCAGTTGCAATGTGGTGACTGCTCTATAAATGTCAGTTTTTATCATCTTATTTAATTATCATATTATGTAAGGCAGGTGCTAATATTATGTCTATTTTCCTAACGTACCCGAACTGAAGCAAGCTCAAGTTGGATAAAGGCTTGACCGGAAGATGCAGAGAGACAACGTAGGGTCTGGGATTTAATCTACGTATCTACGTCTTCCTTAACTGAGGCCAGTGTTCTTGCTGCCTCACCCATAACCTTGACTCTGCGATGGAAAACTAGCGACCCAACCACCACGAAGGCTTGTAACTGACTGGATGGCAGTGTTCCAGCATGCGAGTGGGTAGGCGGAGGGCTGGACAGAGCCACGAGCAGCCTGACGACGTGCCTGCCATGCTCAACAGCAGCATGCCCACGCTCGGCTGATACCCCCGGGGCTCCTACAACGTCACAAACGGGCTGAACACTGGAGCGAGTGAAAGTGGCAGCTAAGCAGCTGCTCAGCTCTCTGCCCTCGTGGAGCTTACAGTTGAGGGGAAAGGCTGGTGTGATGCAGATAATCACCAAATAAACACAAAATGACAATGAAGATAATGTCTGCACCAAAAATACAGGGTCCCTCTTTTCTATCTGCACACACATCCTGGTGCCTGACCTCGTCTGAGAGCCCAGAGAAGGCTCTCCTGGATGATTGTATCATTGTGTAATAATAATTATTAATGCTTTTATTACACCACTTACTATGTGCCAGGCACTGTGTTTTTGTGTAACACTTTACATATTATCCTCACAGCAGCCCTATTATAGATTGCTACTATTATGCCCATTTTAAAGATGAGGAAACCGAGGCACAGAAAGTTGAAGTGACTTATTTTCCCAAGGTCACGTGGCTAGCAAATGGCAGAGCTGAGCCAGCAGTTGGCTTCAGAGCCCACCGTCTTCACCATGCTGAGGCCTGCAGGACGTGCAAGCACCAACCAGGCCAAGGGCGTCAGTGGGCGTGCTCCTGGAAGAGGACAGCTGCACAGAGCATGCGCGGGACTGAGTGCAGTGGGGCGGAGCTGCAGCGGGGAGGGTGTGCAGAGAGGGCGGGAGGTGAGCCGTGCCAGGCCTCCAGGCTAAGGAAGAGGTTTTAGTCTTTAATCTAAGAACCATGCGCAGCCATGAAGAGTTTTTAAATGAGGAAATCACATGCTTTGCATTTTGTATCATTCATGCTGGCTGTTGGGTGAAGAACGGGTGGAAGAGGCAGCAAAAGAAGCAGCAGGGAAACCAGTGTTCAGAGGACTCTACGATTGTCCAGGATGAGATGACAGCAGCCTGGGCCAGAGTGGTGAGGACAGAGTCAGAGAAACACTGATGGATTTAAAACGAAACAAAACAAAACACTTAGGAGGCAGAATGAACAGGATTTTGTGATTAAATAGTGTTAAGCGTGAAGGAGAAGGAAGATTAAGCATTTACTCATTGGATCAAGGGTGTAGCGAGCTGGTCACCCAATCCAAAACTGGTCCAAAGAGAAAGAAAGAGGGAGATGTTTGACAACAGCTTGTGATCTAAAATCTAAGCAGAAATGCTTGCAATGGGGCTTCTTCTATCCACTCTCCAAGAACATGGGAGGGATGCTATTTCTAATCAGAGCACATGGAGGGGAGACTTTTGAGTCTGAGTCATCTAGAAATATGGTACAAATCATCCGGGTGACATGGCCACCAAATCGACTCCTATTATCTCAGGTTGTCCTCTCAGTGAAAGGGGACACATATCCTTGTCTCTTCTGAGATTATCAGAAGACACCTCAAGTGTGATGCACACAACCCTGCATGTCAGACATTCAAGGAACTGACAGACCCCACGGTGTCTTGGTGATGTGCAGGGTACTGACAGGGAAATGTAAAACATTGTCTGAGCATTTATTTCATATCAAGAACTTGCTAGGCTCTTCACACACTGAGCTTCTAATTCTTCTCCTGACCTTGTAGTATGTTAACCTGTTGATGAGGGGATGGCAGCTCCGGTATTTAAGTGGCTCGTTGAAGGTGGTGTAACTCGTAAGAGACAGGGGACGTTTTCATTTGGGTCGGTCTCACTCAGGTGGCTCTGCTTTCCCCACCATACTGACCTGTCTCTCAGGACAAAAAAGAGCTGATACAATGGGAGAATATTTAGCCTTTTTTTTTTTTTTTTTTTGTATTTTTTGAAGCCAGAAACGAGGAGGCAGTCAGACAGACTCCCGCATGCGCCTGACCGGGATCCACCCGGCATGTCCACCAGGGGGTGATGCTCTGCCCATCGGGGCATCACTCTGTTGTGACCAGAGCCACTCTAGCGCCTGAGGCAGAGGCCATGGAGCCATCCCCAGCGCCTGGGCCATCTTTGCTCCAATGGAGCCTTGGCTGCGGGAGGGGAAGAGAGAGACAGAGAGGAAGGAGAGGGGGAGGAGTGGAGAAGCAGATGGGCGCTTCTCCTGTGTGCCCTGGCCGGGAATCGAATCTGGGACTTCCGCACTCCAGGCTGACACTCTAAATATTTAGCCTTAAAAATAAAGACTTGGTGGAACTTGATGTTTCCTGTCTCATATTTGCCTCAAAACAAAGAACAAAACAACAGAAAAAGAAATGAGAAAAAACTCATGGACACAGACCAGTGTGGAGATCGCCGGGGGATGGGGGGTGAGGGAAGGTGGAGGAGGGTGGAGGGGAGTACATGCGGATGGATGGAGACCTGACTCGGGGTGGTGAACACACAATACTGTGTGGAAATGATGTTTTGTAGAACAGTGAGCCCAAAACCTGGATGATTCTGTTAACTAGTGTCACCCCAATAAATTTAATAAAAAGGGAAAAAATTCAAATTCCTCATTTGTAAACCAGGGCTAATAATAGTACTTAATCTCAGAAGGTTATCTTAGGCCCAAAGTACAAGTGCAGTAAAGCACTCAGTCTCGTGTCTGACACATAGTCCTTCAGCAATGCTAGTTTTTGTTCCCATCATCCTCATCCTCATCCTCATCATCACCACCACCATCATCATTGTTGTTGTTGAAAGAAAGTTTACTCTAGATGAGTCCAGAAGACAAGATGAAGACAAGCGGGGAGAATTGATTGAGAATCGGGTTTGTCTCCCTGGGGCCAGGGGCGTCTTTCAAACAGGGAGCGCTGACCTGCAGTGCGAGGAACAGCCTTGGGAAGGGGTGAGCGCCCCGTCCCCGGGGCTGCCCAGATCTGGGCTAGACAACCACTTACGAGAACAACACATGACGGACCTGCTCGTCAAATTGAGTTACACAACCTGCAGTGGCCCTTTAAACTGAAAATCTGATTCTACCTCCTCCACCTGCTCGAAAAGTGACAGTTTTTGTTGTGACATGGAGTAAATCTAGGGCACCTGTTCCAAAAATAACCACCGAATAAGGCAGGAGGAGGAGTTGAGGTTTTGTGCACGTCACCTTCCCTTTGACTCACTCCTCATGAATATCACAAGGCCAGACGGGCAGGGCGGACCGGAGTCCTTCTGACCCATCCTTTGACTCTCTGCAGCGTCTCACCTTGAACAGGTCCCATTCCCGCCATCTGGTGCTAGTAGTAGACCCAGCTTTGTGGCTGTCCCAAGGGGAGGGGCACCCTAACTCTGGCCAAGGCATTGCCCCAGGAACAGTTGGCCTATTCTCTGTAAGACACTGATTCAGAATTTCAAGAAATCTTCACTATTGAAAGGAGGAGAAGAACGTAGGGCAAGTTCAGTCTGGGGAATCTCTGCAATTCTTATATGGATGATTAATTGACATGAAGCAAAGTCAGAGCTTCTTTAAGATAGAGAATATATTTTATTCATCTTTGTATGTCTCACAGCTTAGTAAAGGGCCTTGCACATAATACATGCTCAGTGGATAGAGGAGGTAATGAACAACTATTTGAATGGAACCAACTTATTTAAATATAGATCTACTGTCTTTCATTTCAGCTTGCTATTTAGGGCAGTGGTCCCCAACCCCCGAGCCGCGGACCGGTACTGTTCCATGGGTCATTTGGTACCAGTCCGCAGAGAAAGAATAAATAACTTATATTATTTCTGTTTTATTTATATTTAAGTCTGAGCAATGTTTTATTTTTAAAAAATGACCAGATTCCCTCTGTTACATCCGTCTAAGACTCACTCTTGATGCTTGTCTCGTAAGTTCAACAATTATATTTAAAAATACCAGTTTTTATTGGTATAATTTTATTTTGTGCATTTATCCGTCCCACCCTAAAGGCTGGTCTGTGAAAATATTTTCTGACATTAAACTGGTCCGTGGCCCAAAAAAAGGCTGGGGACCACTGATTTACGCCATAGGGGTACAATTTAATATAATTGTTAGTGTGTGGTTATAGGTTTAAGAGGTAACTCCAGAATAGGAAAATTTTCAAAAATTTGAGGGGGTACAATTAATACATCACTTTCTATGACCAGGGCTTGGATGGATGAAAGATCTACTCATGTGCAAGAGAAGGTAAAAAAAAAAACAGAAAAATAGTTGAACCACCTTAGATAAATGAGGTCAAACTTTGTCCTCTCTTATAATCAGTTCTCTCTCTCTCTCATCACTTGCTCTCCCTAGACAAACCAGATATCATGTCATTAGCTCTCTCAAGCATCCCTGTAGAGACCCCAGTAGTGAGAAACTGAGTCATCCTGCTAACAGTCACGTGAGTCAACTTGGAGGAGATCCTCTAACCCCTGTCAAGCATTCTAATGACTGAAGCCAACTTGGCTGTAATGTCATGAGAGAGACCCTGTGTCTAAACTACTCAGCTAAGCTGCTTTCAAATTCCTGCCCCAGCTGAAGGTAGTATGTGTTAGTTGTTTGAAGCCACTAAGTTTGGGGACAATTGATTTTGTAGCAGTAGATAAGGAATGTAGTTTTCATTCCCATTCTTGTTGCTAAGTTCTGTATTAGTCAGGGTTTGATCAGATAAGAACTACTGGGAGATTAGATAGATCGATAGATAGATAGATGGATAGATAGATAGATATGAGATAGATTTATTATGTGGGTTTGACCTTATGCAACTGTGGGAGCTGATTAAACAGTGTCTGCAAGGCACTTCATGTCTAATGCTGAAGATTGCTGTCCACGGGAAGGTCAGCAGGAAGGGAAGATTGATGTCAAGGGGAGAGGAAGAGTAAGGGCACTGTGGAACCCATGAGAATAAGCCTGGAACTCATGCTGGGAGGTTGGAACCCCATGTCAATTCTCACTGGCTCCAACTTTGATGGACTAGATGTCTGCTGGAGAAGCTGGGACCTTGTGTCCTAGAGCTCAACATGCACCTGGTTTCAGAGCTGGAGAAGTTTGAGGAGTCACAGGGAGAGGTGGGGCAGTTGCAGGTTGGGATTGACTCCACCCCAATGAGTGAGCCAGCAATAAATAGTAATGTGTGCAGCATTGTTCACAGTGGCCAAGACATGGAAACAACCAAAAAGCCCTTCAATAGAAGACTGGATAAAGAAGATGTGGCACATATACACACTATGGAATACTACTCAGCCATAAGAAATGATGACATCGGATCATCTACAACAAAATGGTGGGATCTTGATAACATTATACAGAGTGAAATAAGCAAATCAGAAAAAAACAAGAACTGCATTATTTCATACGTAGGTGGGACATAAAAACAAGACTAAGAGACATTGACAAGAATGTGGTGGTAACAGGAGGGGGAGAGGGAGAGGGGGAGAGGGAGGGGGAGGGGCACAAAGAAAACTAGATAGAAGGTGACAGAGGACAATCCGACTTTGGGTGATGGGTATGCAACATAATTGATTGACAAGATAACCTGGACATGTTTTCTTTGAACATATGTACCCTGATTTATTGATGTCACCCTAGTAAAATTAATAAAAAAAAATAGTAATGTGTGTGCAAGCACAGACACGACTGCTTTCTCCCTCCAATTCTCCCTCCACATCTCCTGTGATCCACTTTAACCAGGAAGTTGAAACAGCACAAATCCAACACACTCTCTCAAGTGGTCTCATTCACACCCACAGTTTTAATATAATCTGTGTTTTGGTGACTTCCAATTTATCTTAACCTCAATCCTTTTCTTGTGCCCCACACAGCTCACATTCTTTTTTTTTTTTCCACTTTATGAAGGTGTGATTGACATATAAAAAGTTGTATATATTTAATATATAAAACTGGATACGTTTGGGGATAAGTACACATGAATAAAACCATCACCATCATCAAGGCCATAGATATAGCCATGACTTCCCAAAGTTTCTTCTTCTTCTTCTTCTTCTTCTTATTATTATTATTATTATTATTATTAAGAGTACAACATGAGATCTACCCTTTTAGAACATTTTAAGTCTACAATATTGTTAGCTATAAGCTCCACGCTGTATACAGGTCTCCAGTACCTATGGATCTGGCATAACTAAAGTTTTGTGTACTTTGAGCAGCACCGCCCCCAGACCCCTTCCTTACCCCCCGCAATCCCTGGCTGCCACCATTCCACTTTCTGTTTCTATGTGTTTGACTGAGACTCCTCGTATATGTGAGACCATACAGTTTATTTCTCTTTGTTTCTATTTCATTTAGGATCATGTCCTCCAGGTCCATCCATGTTGTCACAAATGGCAACATTTCCTTCCTTTAAAAAAATGTTTTTTCTCCATTGATTTGAGAGAGAGTGAGAAAAGGAGGGGGGAAGGATAAGAGAGAGAAGAAAGAGGGAGAGAGAGAGAGAGAGAGAGAGAAGCATCAACTTGTTTCACTTAATAGTTGCTCCATTTAGTTGTGTGCTCATTGATTGCTTCTCATACGTGCCCTGACAGGGGGTTAAACTTGTGACCTTTGGTGTGCTGGGTTGGTGTATTATTCACTGAGCCACCCATCCAAGGCCAATATTTTCTACCTTTTTAAGGCTAAGTAATATTTCATTGTGTGTATAAGTACTACATCTTCTTTATCCATTCACCCACTGACAGACATTTAGGTTGCTTTCATATCTTGGCTACTGTACATAATGCTGAAGTGAATATGGGAATTCAGGTGTCTCTTTGAGGTCTTGATTTCAATTCCTTTAGCTACATACCCAGCAGTGGGATGGCTGGGTCATGTGGCAGTTCTGTTTTTAATTTTTGAGGAAACTCCGTATTGATTTCTGTAACGACTGCGCCAATTTACATTCCCACCGAACAGTGCACAAGGGTTCCCTTTCTCCACATCCTTGCCAACACTTATCTTTTGTTTTGTAAACAATAGCCATCCTAACAGTTGTGAGGTGATCTCTCACTGTGATTTTGATTCAAATTTCTCTGAAGATTTGTGGTGCTAAACATCTTTTTCATGAACCGGTTGGGTCAATCAGGCCATTATCTTTATGGGGAACTTCACAGTAGGGAAAGTAGACATATTAAAGGAACAAATAACAATCTACGCTGAAAAAGTGTCCAAAAAGTCATAGGAGCTCAAATGTGGAGCCACTTACTCTGTTTGGGGGACTCACAATGTGAGTCAGGACTTACTTAAAAGATAATTATTTTCTAAATCGTGAAAGGACACTCATGAAGAGGAAACAGCATTTTTAAGGACCCACGTGGGAGGTTACGAAGGTTACTTTCTGCTGGGTCAGCATCTGAGTGCCAGGAAGGAGTGGGCGATGAGGTTAGAGAGTCAGTGACAGCAAGAACAGACCCAAAAAATCCTTGCCAGATGTGCCAACGGTTTTTGGTCTTTACACTCCAGGCAACGGGGAGCCACGTAAAGACTCCCAGTTGGGGATGGCATGGTCCCAGCTTTCTTTTAGCACAATTACTGCAGCAGGTAATTGGAGAGACCATGAAAGGTGGGTCAGTATTGGAGGCAGGGAGACATGTTACTAGGCTGTCAGCATACTCCACGGAGGAGGAGATGAGAGCTGACAATCGGCAGTGGGGACGGAAAGCAGGAGGCCTGTGGGAGGACACAGACAGAAATTCACCAAGACTGGGGGAGGGAGGGAGAGAGAGGAGTCAGAAAGACTGAGGGTTTGGCCTGGTGAGTGGGAGCTTATGATGCTCTGCTCTGAGATGGGAAAGAGGAGAAGCAAGTGCTGGCAGCAGGGGGCGGAGGGACATTCTGTTTTGAATATGTTGAGTTTGGAGCGCCTTCAAGATATGCTAGAGGTGGCTGAAAATATGTTTCTGTGTTATTATTTTTACTTACCTTATCTTTGATGGATAATGTAAGCTTTATGACCCTTATAGCCAAATATCAAAAATATCCCAAACCTGTAAAGTGCTTTCAAGGTCTGAAGGTAATTCCAATGCTCACACTTCTTCCTCTGCAGGTGATGGTGAAATGTGAGTTCTTCAAATGATGGGAAGGGATTGGGAAAGATGTCAAATGTGGTTTATGGTTTAACCCATAATAATAGATTTGGGATGCCTGGATTATAAAACCTCCTGTGTATGTTGATTGCACTGATACAGGCCCATTATTACCATAGTTCTTGTTCTGATGGTGTCTGTACATCTTGTAGTCAGTAAAATAAGCCATGGTTCCATGTGCCAGACAAGAGTCTGACTTTTTTGCATTACTCTGAGCATGCTCGGGAGACCACAGATAATCACCTTCTTGAACCACAGCATTATAATTCTTCAACTGGGAAGTCTGTGTGCTTGTTGTTCATTGTGCTTGGTGACAGGAGACAGAATGGGATCTGGGTGCTGTTTGATAAGGGACGACCTTCTCTTCCTTGGCCCCAAGCAATCAAACATAACAAAAGCAGTGAGCATATTTGATGCCGCCAGTTCCCCGGGACCCCAGCCTCTGAAATGGTGACCAGAATTTCTTATCTGCTTGGGAAGAAATGCAAGAGGAGGAGGCTGTCAGTTAGAACAGAGGGCCGCCTGCAGTACTGCTGAGTTTAGAAGGACAAGGCTGCTGTTTCTTCCTCAACAGGAACAGAGACAAAGTGAGAAGAAGTCAAGAAAAAGGGAAAGTTTCTGAAATATCCTCACATGTCAGTGGGTGGTGGGACATGGAAGAGAGTTGGACATTTTCTCTAGAGACAAAGAATTTCAAATGGAAAGTCACAGTATAGTCTGCTCCTGGCTTCTGCCAGCACACAGGCTGAAAGGAAGCTCTTGCTGAACCAGAGTGCATCAGACTTTGCATATCCATCCCCAGACATTTTAGCACCCTGGGGATTCCAGAAGCAAAAATGTGGATCTCGTTTCTATCTGCTGTTTTAGGAGAGTAGTGAAGGCTTTGCACATACAGCCCTGAAGTTTTCAGCACCGCGGATAGCTCAGAGATTAAAAAAATAAAATGCCTGTGGCCACTTTTCTCTCTGCTTCCTCAGGGGAAAGGCCTGGCCGATGACCTCTAATTCATGGACCATTTTCACTTCCAGGAAAAGACATTCTCTGTCCCCAATAAAGCTGGGGTCAGATGTCATGGGCATCCAGCCATTTCATAAGGAAGCTGTTTTTCTTTGGACATATCCTAAGCACAACTTCTAAATTTTGGAACTAAAAAAAGTGCAACAGGCATTATATTTTGTATTATATGCTTAACCATGTCTCTGCCTATGATGAGGGCAGAGTTGGAACTGAAGATTCTCATTTTACAGATATGTATGAGAAGACAATAGGAAGAATCAGAGAGTTGGAGTGACTGGCCAAAGGTCATAAAGCTAGGATATGGCCAAGAACCCAAGACTTTCTGGTTCATCTTTCTGCTACATGCTTATTTTTAAATATTTATGGAGCATTTAGATTGTATAAAGAACTAGGGACACAGAGGCAGTTCCTACTTATACTTAATGGATATATTGATATGTAATAGTGAGCATGGAAACAGAGACCATCATGAGATGTGAACTCCAGCTGACATGTGCTCACCCCTGACCCCTGCTTCATAACCACTTGGGTCATTTCAACTCTCTGACCTTTGGTTTCTTAATATGTAAAAGGGAGACTATAATTCCGGCTATGTAGCAGTGCTCTAAATATTTCTAAATATAAGTTAGCTTAATGAACTTTGACAAATTTCATCAGGACTCTTGGAAAAGAAGGTAAATGATCCTAATCACTCTATTTTTAGCAGAAGTCTACAGAGCCTTCCAAGAGAAACATTTTTTTTTTTTTTTTGGTTTTACCCTTAGAATTATAGCACATTTGACTGGTAAGTAAGAGATTTTTCCCTCCTACAGGGCCAGAACTGCCTGTTAATTAAGTTTGCTCGGCTGTCTGGTCATCTGGCTTCAGCCAGCAGAATCTTGGGGGAGCAAAAGAGAAGTGAGCCATTCTGGATAGCCGTGCCACTGGCAGAAGCAAACGTCCCGAGTCCCAACTATAAATCGCTCCTAATTAGGAAATAATTATGCCCCCAAATGGGGCTACATGGATGTAAAGGCATCTCACAAATTGCCAATTAGTTTCATAGCAGTGATGGTATTTAGTGCCACTTTGGTTCATGGAAAATGTGTTGGAAACGGCCCATCTTTAGTTGCTCAAAAAAAAAAAAAAAAAAAAAAGAAGAAGAAGAAGAAGAAAAAGCTGGAGATGAGAAGAGACTCAAAAACAGGGAATGAGGCAAAAGGGAAAATTTTATCCTCTTTCTTGGAGAGTGTACTGTAATATGAGTTTGGGACGTGAAGTTAGAATGTGAAGAATTTTGATATTATTCTGACCATCATGGAAAAGTATTGACATATCGAGAGAAGGTGAGGGATATGATCTATTTAGCATCTTTAAAGATGACCCTGGCTTCTGGCTGGAGAATGGATGAACATGGAGGAAGAGAAAAAGCAGGCTAGAGAGCTACTGCAGGGGTGTGGAGGGGAGGTGATGGACTGGGGGGCAGTGACGAGGAGCAGATGGGCCCTCAGTGTATTTAAAGATCCTCCACACAGAGCTGGCCGCTGGATTGGACGTGAGGGGGAAGAGGAGTGAAGGGTGGCCGGTAGGCACTTGGCCTGAAAACCAGGTCAGTAGCAGTGACCCGAGTTCAGAAACCTGCGGAGGATCAGATTTCTGTGTGTGCTGGGGGGGGTGGGGGGGTCCAGAGTGCTTTTGAAGACATTTTGGGTTTTGGATGTCTTTAACATCTTTAGGTGGAGATATAAAATATAGATATGTATATGTGAGTCTAGAGCTTACAGGGGAGACTAGACCCAAATAGAAAAAATTGGGGGTCCTCAGTGACATTGGAAAGCAAAGGACTGGGTGAGATATTGTGAGGAAGGTAGAGAGGGAGGTAAATCAAGAACAGATTCCAAAGCACTTCATCTGTCTGTGCATCCAACCTCACACCCACTCGTCCGCTATCCACTCTCACCGCTAGCCGGCCTTCTACCCGTCCACAAATGTTCAGGGTGTGCCCTCGCTGTGTCAGATGCTGGCTGGGGCGCTGGGATTCAAAGGTAAAAAATGCTGTGCCGCCCCCACCCCCGGGAAAAGCTGACATTCTAAGGAGAAATAGCACACATAAAAAATATAGTAGAGCCTGCCAAATTATGTAATAGAAGTGTGCACAAGAGGCTGGATCAGTCAACTGCTAACTCCACTGCTGGAGGAGAGCTTGGGAAGGCTGAGAAGAGGTTTCTCCTGACAATCCATCTCCGAGTAGGATGAAGAGTGGACGAGGAGACGCGGAGGAGACCAGCATTCCCGGAGGGCGGAAGAGCCGAGTGAAAGCCTGGGAATACGAGGGCATAGGGGGTCTCCTTTGCAGAGGAGAAGGGGCTCTGACACAGCGTAAGGTTGGCGGTCGACAAGAAAGCGCCGGACGCTGGGCCGCGGAATCTGGGCTCTTCCTGCAGGCCATTGTGTTCACCTAAAGGCTTTAAGGGAGAGCTGAAGTGAACACGGTCTTATTTCAGTTTTAGAAATGTCACTTCATTTGGGGATGAGCGTTGTCAAAAAATAAAGAAAATTAAATTTGGCTTAGGTAGGAGTGACTTCCTTTAGAAAAATTACTTTAAGGGCAAGAAAAGTACTGTAGTAATAAGGGAGAGGGACCATTGGGATAGGGAGAGGGCTCTGACTGTAAGATCTGCTAGCATCCCAAGGGCTAGGCCAAGAGTTTCTTATTTCTAGGGCGGAGCGAACACAGCTAGAAAGAACAGGGTGCGTAGAAGTGAGGTGAACACAGCAGCATACCTGGACAGCAGGTCGGGGACTCTGAGGCCAGCCTGTCCCCCAGAGGGGCTGTTCAGGGGTTATGTGCGGGCTCTGAGGCCAGCCTGTCCCCCGGAGGGGCTGTTCAGGGGTTATGTGCTAGCTCAGGCTGAAGGCAGACCAGAGCCAGGGACCTGGGAGAAGGAGAAAAGCTTAGGCAACAATCGGTCCACAAGCATTTTGTTTCCACTGGTCAGTGGGGATAAGAAGTTTAGCTAATCATTTATGAGGCAAAGAAAGGGAATTTTTTTTTGGGGGGGGGCGTCTATGTCTGGCCTTGGTAAACAAGGGCGACATCTGTGAGTCATATATAAGTCACATAATGAAGGGTGGCTCTTTGCAGTACACGCTGCTTCCTGGCACACACAAAGGAGGGAAGGTCTTTAACCATCCCCAAAATCACAATTCACAGGGCTTTTTGAAATTTACCGTCATCCGGAGTCAAGACTGCAGGTAGGAGGGCTGCACAGGAAATGAGGTCCAGATAAGGGATGGTGGCAAAGAATGCAGCTTAAATCCTGAGGCCAAACCGTGGATTCTTCTCAGTTTCATGCTTCCCTCTAGATCCATCTGGTGCACAAAGGGGGGGGGGGGATCGAGTTATGGCTGCTTTGTAATAACAAGCCAGCCTGAGATACCAGTGATGCTCACCACAGCAACGATGATGACAACAAAGACCATAACTCCGTTTCTCATTTTCATATCAATTGGCAGAAATTATCTTTATTAGAAAAATGAAATTTTCCTGTATTTACATTTTTACACCATAGGACTGGGCACTTTCATTGTCTTGGGAGTTATGTACAGATCAGTTTGCACACACATTTCAAACCCCATTCCTTAAAACAGTTGCTAACACGTTGAACAAAAAGAAAAGACATACTACAAGAAGACAACCATAGTATATACTTCCTCTATCATAGAAAGGTGTTAAGCAAACGTGTAATTTAGTAGCTATGCTTGGAAATATTTAATACAGTTAGTAGCACTTCCTCATGCAGTGGATTAAAATATGACAGGTATAAGCTGCTGTGATTGGTACGTGAACATCTATTCCCAAATGGAAACCACTGAGTAGAGCACACAGCTTGCTTTGGGCTCCGCCATACAAGAGATCAAGCTAGTTCTGATGTGGGTTTTGGACTGTGTTTGAATGTTTCTGTGACTGAAAACCCTCTATATGGACTTCAATCCCATTCATGTTGGGTTAAAGTAGACTCAGACATGGGTATTTAAAGCTGTGTCATTCAATTTCTCTCTTATGGGTAGTGACCAGTTCATGTCTTATGCAGTAAGTCTTCTAACACATGTGAAAGATGAATAGTTTACCCTCTTTTTCTAAGAAGGCCATTATTTATGATTTGCATGATCTACTTCTTATTCAAGCCACCAAATTAACTCATTGAATTCTTTCTGAATACTCAGTTTGAAATATATATACTATACATAAACACATACGCACAAACATTCCATTACGATAAACAACATTGAATTATCCCGACTAAATAATTTGGCAGGTATATGGTTTTAACTTTGTTTTAGCAGGGGGGATGAACAAGATTGAGATTCATAGTTAAAAACAACTGATTAAAAAATCTTTGGGGACTCTCAGGCTTGGAAAGTGTGTGAGCCACATCGAGCCATGAAATTAGTTATATCGAGCCATGAATTAGTTAAATTCAGTTTACTGAATTTTTATGAAAATGTTATTTTTGACCTTATCTCTTATTTGGGAAAAAAAAATGGCAATTGACATACATCCTTTGCCAGTGAAAAATTTGTGAAACATGAACGTTATAAGTGCTATGTTCATTTTCCCCAAATCCATCAGAATTTGACCTCAAATAGTTATCTGAATCTTTAATTTCTAAATTGGAATTTTTCCTTCATGGTCATGGTCCCAAAGCTACAAACCTAATAAATTTAAGATTAAAAAAAAAAATGAAACAAGGTTAAAAAGTCAATACTGTTCATTTATTTGAATTAGCTTAAGTGAGAATAGAAATAATTCTATAAGTCTTAAATGGCTAATGTAAAAACCAAATTTAATTCAAAAGACTGTAATTGTTTTCTGTGGAAAAACTGACCACGTTTTTATATATCTGGACCTTCACTATTTGTTCAGCTATCAATAGTCTTTGATTTGAGCCCTTTAAAAGCTTAACACAGCAAAATGTCAGATCAATGAGAAGTATTTAAAATGCCAAAGACAAACTTATGTTTGCTGGAGTACAATTAACCTTATTAATTTAAAAAGGCAGCTGTGGTATTGGCTACATGTTATGTTAATATCCTTTTGAAGGATCATCTTAAATCCTTTCCAAAGGTTTGAGAGAGAATTAAGTGGAAGAGGTTATGACCAGGGCTACAGCTAATGAGGAATGTTCTAGAATTGCAAAACTGTAAACTCAGTATTTCATGGATACGGTACAGAAGAGGGATGTCTGAGTGATCATCTCATTTTGCCTTGTTTCTTTCTGCCTGCTGCTGACATGTTATTTGAGGAAATTAATCTGAGAAATGATTCCATTTTAAACAAGTTGGTCTCTGCTCCCTGGGTAGTCATGTGCTTTGAAATATGGCAACAGTGAAGACACGCCACTGGCCAAATTGTTCTTCTGAGTGTTCTGGTCTCTGCACAGCTCAACGTCCCTGGGAGAATGTGGTCATGCACTGTGGACCCAATAAAAAGATTGCCAAATAGCTATTAAATAATAATAACCTTTCTGTCCTAAGAGACCTTTTATACCCCCAGCTTAAAATGGCTAGAGAATTTCTCAGGAATGAGGACAAAGGTGCTTACATTAAGTGAACTGACCGTCCAGAAGGACCGATTCACCGAACCCTCTAGAAAAATCTTCCTTCAGATCCCAGATCAGTTTCCTCATCTGTAAAATGGACCCAGTGTGCCCCCTCCCCTCATAAATATAAGTGGCAGGAGACAGAAGTGTGGCTACAACATGGGAGGGGAGTGCAAAAAAAGAGTGCATGGGCTCAGTGTCTTCGTTTACACAATGCATTAAACACTATGTCATATGGAACTCCTAGAAACCTAATGGAAATATTCCAGTTCAACACTCTTTTAAGAGACGAACTGAACAAGCTTTCACTAATTCAACAGTTATCTTGATGTCAGTGACCAGGAAAGTAACTCTAACATGATATGGAAAAAAACAAAACAAAAACAAACAAACAAACAAACAGAAACAGACCAAGAAGGAAGAGCAGTCTTATTAGCTGGCCCTCCGTCATTCTGACCACCAACACTCTTGGTCATTTATCCAAAACTCTATTTCCCATTCCCTGTCACACCTCAACTCTTATTCTGTCTGCTTGGCAAAAACCACCAAACATCTAGATGAAACAGAAGAGACAGTTAGTTGCAAATAACAGGACCTTTTTGAAAATGAGCCAAAATGTTTAGTTAGGAGAACTTTCGTGGGGGGGCCACAAGGCAATGTGTGTGCACGTGCATATGTGTGTGTATCCACACACATGGGAAAACATACTATTTGCATATGTTTAATGGGATTAGCCCTGATGTCTACGGAGAAAAAAAGGAGAAAGATATTTAAGATTAGGCACATGCTAAGAAGAGAAAATAACTCTCCAGGAACCAAAAAAAGTAAATGCTGAGTGCAGGCATACAGAAGAGAGACACAAACAGCATTTCAGTCCCAGAAAGCACTGAGAACAGAGCTGAGATAGAGCCCCAGGAGTTCTCCACGTGCCCCAAGCCAGACGATGAGGGGAGGACACTAACCAACTTCCTCACCACGGAGGCTGAATGAAACTCAACAGAGAGCCTTGGGGACCTCTAACCAGCATCTCTCTCTTTCTTACTTCTATTCTGACCTCTCTGGAGGAGATCAGGCACTTCAAGAATATTCCTAATGTTAGGGATTTATTAGAAAATTCTTTTTACCCTCTGATGAGGCTGACATCAACCTGAGCCTCAGTTTCCTTATCTGTAAAATGGGAGCAGACTTACACCCTAACATTATTTTGAGAATCTCATTCTAGGACATGCCTAGAACATTGTGTAGACGCAATGCAGATATATTTTAATATTTCCAAATTCAACTTCTGAACCCAGGCATGTACAGTGAGTGGATAAGCAATGAATCTAACATTCCAGTGAGCAAATAGGATGGACAGAGGCAAAAATAAGGTCCTTCCCCATCCACCGTCTTCCTGAAATTTCCTTGCCCCGTTTTCTCTCGGGGGCACCTGGTGTGTTCTCTTTCACCAGCCACAACAGTAGGCACTTGGGACTCAACAAGGAGTTCTCCCCACTCCCTTCCCTGATACATTTATACCCTGAACTATCGGAAGTATTCTTCACAAGTCAAACAACACAACCGAACACAAAAGCTTTCGGAAGTAGTCTTTTTACATCACGGTCTATTTTTTTAATCCTTTGAGGATTTTTTTTTTTCAACCTTTCCTTGAAGCACATGTCATGAAGCAGAGCTGGGAGGAAGCATGATTTGGCAAGGGCTAGAGGACTGAGTGGAGTCAGAGCTGAGCCTGTCTGTGCAAAATGTGGGAAGGGCAAATTTATTCACCCAGTTATTGGCGCGTAGGTTTTCTAAACACTGTCTTTGAAGGTTAAAGTAATCAGTGGCAACCCCAGGAGCCCTGACTAGATTCTCCAAAGTTACTTACAGATCTAGGAAAGGGTTTTTCTGTTTGTTTGATCATGGAATCAGATAAATCTTTATTTCCTAGCAAGAACTTTATTTCTCAGTTCTAGTTTCTACATTTACTCCGTGTTTGCATTTCATAGGTCCTTGGTTATCTTTTGTATTAAAAAACTGAATTTCTAGACCCGGTGCTACTATGGGAAGAGACTTTATTTTCTATATTCTTTGCAGCTCCCTAACCCCAAACTGGCCGTAAAAGGGGAATATGCTCATTCAAGTGCTCTCAGCCCATCCGTGTCCTTCGACAGTCTTTGGCTCATGAGAAAGAGAACCCTATCCTCTCTATGGTCGCTGCCAGCTTTCATCTTTGGTTTGAGGTTTTAAACTATATCCTTCATTGATGCTTCCCAGGAAACAGGTCCCTGAGAAAATTTTTTTTCTCTTTTCCAAGACAGGGAGCTCTGGGGAGCTTAAAGGAAAACTAAAATGCAAAGAGGGATGCTTGGGTCTGAATAAGGCAAGAGGCAAAGAAAGACAGGTCAGTTCTATGAGGTTCTCTGGCTCCAGGCTCAGGGGTACTCAGGAGGGCACCCATGAGAAACCCAGAAACGACTCAACCTGGTGAAGGGGGCCAGGTTGGGAACTGGGCCATGAAGCCGTGGGTTCTAGACTGGCATCTGGTGATGCTAACAGGTCACTGATCCCTTGGGAACTTCTTTTCCTCTTAGCTTTCTTTTCTCCCCTTCCCTTCCCCCCCAAATCTTGGTGCACTTCTTTAAGTTATGTGATTCTAGGACCTTTCTGGGCAGGCACCTGTAGCTGATACCCTACCGAGAGTACTTCTAGCCACAGAAAGAGTGCAGGTGGGGAAAGAGGACGAGGAACTTAACAGGAACTAGGCCCTCTGATGGGTTTACAGAAGTCACACACATGTGTGCGTCAGCATTGTTGTCAGGAGCAAATGTGAGCAGTGTCCACTCCACAGCCCTTACTCCAGAGATGTTTTCAAAGAAGGGGTCAGGAACACCGACACCCAAATCCCGTTTGGCTCTGTCACCCTCCCTGGAACTGAGATTTTACAAAAATAGTGTCCTCTCTACATCAAACATCATCCCATCAATAACCAGAATGGGTTTTTTCCATGTGTTAACACCATCATCACCATTTAATTTTTAACATAAACTTTACATTATGTACAGTTTTTTATTTGGATAATACACTTATGTGTGAATTGTAGAAATCAAGCATGTATAGTATATACATGTGTACACAGGCATTTGTATTCACAAGATAAGTGCATTGGATCATCTCCGATCTCTAGCAAGTGGCAAGCTGACCTCATCGGGTACAATTTGATACCAACACAGCACAATGGAAAGGGATCGGATGGGAAAGGGGAACTGCATACTGGGGGAACTTTTCAAGTGTAGACCCCACTTTCAACCCTGTTCGCCAAAGGAAGGTGGGGGTACCCAGAAGTATCCCATGCCTGTCTCGTGGGAAAATAAACACAGCTTTTGGAATGAAAGTTGTGTTTACAGAGAACCCTTAACTCACATTAAACATCAGCCCATGAGTTTAGCTTCCACCTGCTCGGTTCTGTTTCGTGTTTTCAGCTTGAAGGCCAATGACATCCATTATGGCCCTGGTCAACACAAACAGCCTCTACTGCAGAGACAGCTCATGCCCCCCCTTCCAAGGAGGCGTGCACAATAGCAACGCCCAAAGGAACAGTCCAGGGGTGTGCGGCAAGCTAACAAACACATTCCGCTCTTCTGAAAGATACTTAGGTTTCTCAAATTAATATTTATTTAGGTCTCAAACTGCAAGGGCTTTCAGTGTAAGGTATTTATTTTGGATGACAACTGAGTATTAAAGCTGCAGTTTTTAGGTTTAAAGGAGATAAATTTTTAATCACCATTTAATTAACACCAACTCCCCCCTCCCCCCCTTTTCATTAGCGATTCTATTTGCAAATAATTCAGGGCATTTGTCATTTCCTGAGAAGGATGCAGAATATTAAGTACACATCAGCGGCAGACATATCAAATAGAATAAACAATGTGTGACTGTGCAGCGGCCGTGGCTCTTTTGACTAATTAGCTGCCTTGGCTAGAGTCCCATTTAAGCGAAACTATTTCATTTGTAAACAAGGTGTAATTTTCTTTCTTCTTCTTTTTTTCTCCCCTGAAAGTAAGCGTGAATTGATTTAACTGATTTTGCCGCAATGGGTAAATCTCAATGTGTCCATCAGAAAGGCTAAGTTTGCAGCCTTCTCAGGCACCCTGTGAACAGGGAAGAGAAAGCACGTAGCACTGTACTCTATGGGACACCCGGTCGTGGAGCTGGCTGAAATCATGCAGTGGGATTTGCAAAGGATGAAAGATTAAAGCGTGGGGAGATGACAATCCTACACTCCTCCGAAGCCTCACTGGCTGAAAAACAAATCCAGTGGGGACTTGCCTAAGTGACCTAAGAACCTGAGTGTGTGACAACAAGGAAAACTATGTTCCAGAAACTTACAGTTTCCCGGAGTAGAATTCATGCCTCAGAGGACTCTCCTCTTAACACAGAACATTGTAAGCTGGTTGCGTGTGTGGAATATTACCCGCGGGCAAGAACGTGAGCATTTGCCTTCAGGTGTATCTGGTGGGTCCTTCTCAAGTGGAGAAAGCCATGCAGAGTTAATGAAACGTGATTACGAGGCCAGCTCTGACTTGCGTCAGGTGAAACTCAGGCACGAAATTGGGGTCAGAGATCTGGCCCGTTGGCCTCCACACATCTAAGGCCACAGAACCTTTGGGATGGATCCAGGGTTCAGGGCTTCCTATCTCATTCTCGTCACCTCCCATGCGGTAGGCGTCATTTACTATTGAGGGTTATGGTCCCCATATGCTTTTTCCAAAGATCGGACAGGATGTGGATCACCTCTGCAAAGCTCTGAGACATCACCTTCACTTGGAAATCGACCATCTGATAGCTGGTTGATTTTGTTACGTTTGGGATCATCCCAATTTAGAGTCAGTGAATTAGTGGAAGGGGAAAACTAAGTATTTTTTTTTATAAAGCATCCAATTCTGATTAATTTTTAGAAAACTGGGCATGAAAAGAAGTCTATTTCTTTCAGTACATTACTATCGGTTCTTCCAAATGCCACATTTTTAGTTTCTTATCCAGAGACATATGGGACTAATAGCAGAAATCATGCTCTTATGAGAAGGCTTTGGGGGCCATGGAATCACTCTACATGTAAATGTGCACTCTCCCTGGAGATTTCTGTCACATTTAGCAGCCCCATGAGTTCTGAGGACACTACAGGAAGAAAACGTCCCTTTGGGTTGGTGACATACCACTGCCCTGTCCTCTGGGGAGACTTTTTCATTCATGTGATGGTAAGACATGCCAATGTTTTGGGGAAATAGAGGTGATCCCGGCTGGAGGAAGATGGGCCTTGGATGCGATGCTTCAAAGGGCGAAGGTAGAATGTGCTAAAGACAATACCATCAATGGTATGCCCCAGGTTGGAAACCAGGTGACTATTCAAAGTTCTTCACTCTAGGCCCCTCCATCACTGGGCCAAGGGGCAGCAATGGGGCAACTCCCATGAAATAAAATGCAGGGGCTCAAGTACATCTGTCATCAGCGTCTAGCCAGTCCCTTCTTCCTTTCGACCTCGAAGATGATGGGAAACCTTCTCGCCCATTGCCTTCCTCTGTCTCTTTACTACTGACTGAAATGGATTGCAACCAGCTTTCATCCTTAGAGGAATATTGTAAGTCAGGTGCACTTCTCCAAAGATGGAGCACTCAATGAGTCCTCAAGCTCCAACAGAATTATTCCTGGCACCTGCCCGCTCATAGGACAACACGACCTCCAAAACAGAACACACCGTGAATAAAAGAAATCGGATAATTTTTCAACCTGTTGCTCTGTCCACTTTTCCAAGAACCCAAAACAAAATGCAAGAGGAAACAACGGTCAGGCTAGTTTCCCTTTGGTTAGGGTCCCTGCACTATGTCACCAAAGCTGACTGAGGCACTGACAAGACTGATGGCTACTTCTCCCAAATATATTCCAGGGACAGTAATGTATTTAAAACACACTCATTACTAAGCTAGAACTATAGAAAATGTTTCATATTGTTTGTGGGCTTTATAATAGTTAACCTTTGAACTAGAAAAGTCTGGTCTGACAAAGTATCACAACATAATAACTGTCCTTGTTTATTTATTTAGGCACTTTGCACGTGCCAGGCACAATGCCAAGAGCTTCCCAGGCATAAAGATTCCCTTCTCTGCCCCTGATTATGTTAAGTGAGTATGGTTTCACACCATACATGCACAGGTTTGAGTAGAGTAACAATGGGATAATGGAGGCGACTCGGAAATGACAAGTGCGTTGAGGAATTTTTCATCTTTCTCTGCTGCTGCTAGTGAAACAGCCTCACTCAACAGAGCGAATATTTCAGAAGAGAGAAACCACTTGTCCCACTGACGTTTACCCACAGTTTGGAGGATGCTCAGGGTAGATGCATGAGTGTCTCATGTTTTGGAGGCTTATTATGATTTGAGGAGGCTGGGGGTGGAAACGAGTGTCCAACTAAAATCTCATGACGTTAGAAACATAAACCTAAAACCATGCTAGCCTTCTGCAGACAGATGGCATCGTACTTCTTACAGATCACAGCACACATATGGCTGTTGGTGCATGCCACCAAATTCACAGCCCTGGGAACAGCAACACACAGTTAATTAGACGCCACCATGGCTGTTCGGGGACTGAACGAGTTACAGTTACTCTGGGAGGAAAGGGGTAACAGATACTATACAACCCTGAGTCATCACCAGAGGGGAGGGGATGCAAACTTACGTACACAGGAATCTTCAGGATCAACTACAACGGCTGCTGTGTTACTGACAGAAGATCCACGCTTAGATATCGAAGACATAAATGTGTTACTTTTCGCAGCTCTGAACAAGACCATCAAAGCCAAGGGTGAGAGGGTGTTTGTGAAACTACACAAATGGACATCCAAAGAGATTCTTTTAGCTCTCTGCCTGAGGGCCCTTCTGGCCTCTTACTCCAGATGTGTCTTGGAAATGGACTATCATGAAGGTAGCATTGTTAGCATGAAACACACTGGTTTGCTAGTCTTTGGGGGAGCCTGGAGTTCTAGGGTCGGGCCTGGGCTGTGATGAAAGGCATGACAATAAAGCTGAAACGGTTACAAAGGCAAACCTCCTAATCTCTTGTACAGGTCAATCTCGCTACAGTGCAGATGCATTCTTAACTGTTGTATTTGGTCTGTGTCAGATTTACATGCATACCATATTGCTTATTCTGTATTAGAGAAACCGTTAGGCATTTTTGAAGAGGAAATTACATGATGGACTGGCTTAATGGAGTTTGGAATATAGGAAATCAACAACATCACCATTGGCATCCAAGGCATCATTATTACCAACATACCTAGTGGGCATGTCCGGGAGACTTGCCCTTGTGTTTATTATTTTTGGTTAAGGACTCACCTATCTGGTATCTGCCATTCTCAGCACACACCTCACAAGATTCCTTGAGTGGAAGACTATTGCATGGAGCCATGTGCAAAAGAACCAACAACAACAAAAAAATACCTTCCTAAATCGTCTTCCTCTTTTGCAGGGCACTATTGGACATCCAACATTTTTCCCTCCAGAACGTTGGCCATTATGCATGTTTCCCTATAGATAAAACATTAATGGAAGGTTTTAAACATCAGATTCAATACTAGGCATTTTCTTGTACACGCGTCTATTGCTGCAGGAATTCAAAACCCTGGGGGTAGAGTACATATTATTCTTATTTGCAGCATAAGGCATAACATGCTCAGAAATATACACATCGTTGTGGCCTCTACTGTCCCTGGAACAGTACGATGCCGTGGACCTCAAGGACGAGCGAAGATAGCTGTCGTTTGCCGTCTGAGATGGCAAGGAGTGTTTATAAGGGTCTGAGGGGCATCTCCCAATGACTAAGCGTTGGTCATCCCCGTAGGCGTGGAGGAAAGGATTATCGGAGGCATGGTCAGGCAACAGAGACTTGCTCCGCTTGCTGTCCTCCAAACCCTGGGGGAAGAGGGAGCCTTTGTTCCCCAAGAGTTTGCTGGAGGGGACACTAATGAGACTCCCATACAAATTTCCCTCCAGGAGCCGTTCCCTGTCCTTGAGGCTTATGCTCCGAGAGGGCCTGCTGAGGTCCAGCTCCCTGGGCTTGTCCAGGATGTTATCGTAGGAGTGCTGACGGCTAATTCTCAGCTTGTTCTTTTGGAACTGGAGGGCATTGTTCTGCGCCCAGTCCTGATGGTAGATCTCCTCCTGGGGGGCGGGACTGCCTGTCTCCTGCAGCATCTGGTCTTCGTCGATGTCATAGAGGTTCCCCATCCGTAGGCAGGCGTCGCACTTGAAGGGGGACCTCATGGTGAAATGGCCCGAATAGGTGGGCAGGTTGGAGAGGCAGCCCCTGCAGTGGGTCGAGTTCTGCCGGTATCGGTCACTGCCCTCGCTGAGAGGGGAGCTCTTGTCTTTCAAGGTGAAGTGCTTGGAGTAGAGCTTATACTGGTCGTTGTTGGGAAGCCCGTCCTCATTGTGCAGAGGGTTCCTGTTCACGGGCAGTGTGGAGTCTCCTTTGCGGAAGTTCTCGTTGTGGTCCGGGTAGGCATCTGGGAAGTCCACGTTCTCAGGGAGGGACATGTTTTCAACAAACTGGGGGGGATCTAGGTGGAAACTGGGCTCCTTCTCATCATCGATGGTGTAGATCTTGTCCCTGGGGGAGCTCGCTTTGGTTTTTAAGTAGGAGCGCTCAACCTCGCTGCAGTCCTTGGGGTACTTGGAAGCCATCGACCTTTTGAAGTTGTCCTTGGTCTTGTGGTTCTTATTATTGTCAGGTTCTCTGTGGCATGTGGTACGGCTCGAAGCTTCTGAAATGTCCGAGTGGGCCACCTCTTCTGGAAGGTACCTGGGGCTCTTTAGGGAGTGGGTCCTATTCTCCAGTGTTCCCTCATCCCTCTGGGACATGGGGTTCTGGGTCAGTGAATCTTGGCGAAGAGATTCCACTGATTTCTTCCAAAGCTGCCGGGGCCTGGAGTTCCCTTTGGATTCCGTGCTCACGGCCACCTCCACTGTGTTAGGGTTGGACTCGTTGAGGGTCAGAGGGTGCTGACCCTGGAAAACATAGTTATTGAGGTTATCCTTGTGCCTGTTGGCCACAAACGTTTGGAGTTCATTCATGTTGTCCCCAAAAATGCTGTCTTTCCCCTGAAAGGACCTATTGTCTGAATATATCAGGTTTCCCTTATCGGAAACCATGTCCATGATGAGGGAACCTCTTTGGATGAGGTCAGCAGCTCTTTTGGGAGAATCTATTCTTGAGGAGTTCATGTTGGACAGGTTGGAGATGTTTTTGGCTGACCGAAAGAGTTTCAACATGTTGCTCTGAGACCCAGTCAGATTGAAGTCCGGTGACTTCTTTTTCTCTTCTATGTGCACCCCATGAATGCAGCTGTAAATGCCCTGTGGGAAGTGACACAACACACCATCAGCAGCAGCAAGCACAGGGAACCACTTTGCACCTGAACTCTACCTGCAAAGTGAGACCTGGCCTTCTTGTCAGAGCCCTGGAAAAACAGTGAAGTCCAATCTGAAACCTGATAATGTTTCTTAAATGGATGAGACCAGTGGCAAAGCATCAGGCTTATCTTGTCTCTCTGGCTCAAGATTATCAGACACTTTCACACATAATCATGCATGAAGTTTGACAAAAGGTATCAATGCATGCTCATATAACTATGAGGGTCTTAGTGCTTCCACACAGACATGTAAGGATATTGAATCAACCTTTAAACACTCATGCTGGCAACTTATGCTTTTTATTAAAGTTCCCCAGAATCATCTTTGGAATTTGGATACCAGAGAGTTGGCTATTGACAAACTAAGTTGTCAAAAAAGAAGCACCTATTATTAATTCTTTTAGGAGATTACTTTTACCCAAATACTGAAGCTATCAATCAAATCACGAGACCCAAGCAGGTCATTCAAA